>NC_057402.1:48040888-48363623 GCF_019320065.1 Cervus canadensis | reverse complement strand
TTTTTTAAGTCAGAGATATAAATTTCTGTTTTTGACAAGCCACCTAGTCTGTGGTGTTTTGTTGTAGCAGCAGGAGGAGACTGAGACGGTCGTCCACCAGGCTTCTATGGCCACCTGCACCCCGAGGAGTCCCACACCTCCGCCAGCCTCTCTCCTGAGTTCAGACCCACATGGCCAACAGCATCCCCTGTCTCCTCCACGTACCTGTTCATCTCCGCCTCAGACCTGCCCTCCTCCCACCTTCCTCCGTGGCACTGTTTACTCCTTTCCCCAGGCTGTCACCCTCCACGGCACCTGACTCATCCTCTTCTCCAGCACAGTCATTCACCAAGTCCCGGTGTTTTGTCTCAGAAACATCTTAACCATCATCCCCTGGTCCCATCACCACTGTCACCTCTCCCCGCTGTGGCTGTCAAGGCCCTTCCTCGCCAGCCTCCCTCTCCCCAGTCTCATTGACATCGTTTCTCTCCCCCTGTGGACTTGCTATGTCTCGGGCACCTGTCACTGAGCCCTCCCAGGGGCAAGGACTCATCGGAGGTCCTAGGCTACATCTGAGAAAAGAAGGCTCAGAGGAGCCACGTATTTCATCTATTAATCAATAACAAAAGTGAAAAAGAAAGTGAAAGTTTTAGTTGCTCAGTTATGTCTGACTCTTTGTGACCCCATCGACTGTAGCCAGCCAGGTTCCCATGTCCACGGGATTTCCCTGAAACAATGATAATTTTACTTCTCACAATCTGGGTCTGTAACTCGGTTGGTCCTTCTTCCGGTCTTATCTGGGCTCTCTCATACAGCTGCAGGCAGCTGACGGCTCCCCTGGACCCGGAAGGTCACCTCACTCACATCTGGCAGTGGGTGCTGGCTACGGATGGGCTTCCTTGGTGGCTCAGACAGTAAAGAATCTGCCTGCAATGTGGGATACCCTGGTTTGATCCCTGGGGTCAGGAAGATCCCCTGGAGTAGGAAATGGCAATCCACTCCAGGATTCTTATCTGGAGAATTCCACGGACAGAGGAGCCTGGTCAGCTACCGTCCATGGGGTCATGAAAGAGTCGGACACAAGTGAGGGACTAACACTACGACTGCCATGGGTGGGAGCACCTGGTTCTCCTTCACGTGGGTTCTCACCCTCCACCAGCTTAGAGAGGCTTCCTTTCCTACTGGTCTCTCCAGCAGGGTAGAAAGTTAGAGCAACAAGGTCTCTTAAGGCCAAGACTCCAGAACTTCCTTATGACACTGACACAATAGTCTATGTCAAAGTAAGTCATAGATTAACTCAGTGTGATGGAAACAAAGAAACTTTGCCTCTCAACAGGAGGATGGCAATATCCCATCACAAAAGGCCTGATTCACTGGGGGTCCTGATTAAAATAAGCTGGCCACCACACTAAGAAGGGCTCCTCTGGTGGTTCAGTGGTAAAGAATTGCCTGTCAATGCAGGAAACAGGGATTCGATCCCTGGGTCAGGAAGATCCCCTGGAGGAGGAAATGGCAACCCACTGCAGTATTCTTGCCTGGGAAATCCCATGGACAGAGGAACCTCGCAGGCTACCATCCATGGGGTCACAAAGACACGACTGAGCAATGAAACAGCGACAGCAACAACCATATCAACAAACTTGTCCACAGTCATTCACTCAACTTGAAAATCCTAGGATATGAACCAGGGTCTTCCAATGACAAGGTTCTCCCATTTCCACATCTGCTACTAGACCTGCTTCCCACCAAGAGGAAGTCGGTGATGGATGTGTCACCAAGAGCGTCCACAGTAGTGACACAGCCACTTGAGCTGGGCCACCCTGGATGAAAGTGGCCAGCACCACCTCGTCTTCCAGGAGCTCTGGCTGTGATGGCAGCTGCCCATCCCACCTTCCCACTCACTGCATCCCACTTGGCTCCAGCAAGCAGCATAATGCAGGACTCGAGAACTCCCCCAGGTCCCCGGACTCCATTAAGGTGCTGATTAAAATTTGATGCTCCCATTTAACACCTATTAGCAAACACAGTGCCCTGCTGCTAGGAGAGAGAACTTGCAGGAGGGGGTCTCCCCAGCTCCCAGCAGCACCCTTCCTGCCAAGGTGGCAAACCATTAGATGAAAGAAAGATGAAGCAGAGATGGATGTGGAAGGAGGACTGGCTCTTCCTGAGCCCCAAAGTGGGCCTGAGAGCTTAAGTGTCCCGCGCTGAACAGTAAGACGGGGCCAAGGATGAGAAACCAGCATCTGAGAATCTGCAGCCCTAAGTGATGGAGAGAGGCCATCTCCTCCCCTCTGCCTTCCCACCAGGCTAAGATCGGAATGGTCCATGAGAAGACACATCATGGCAATAACTGTAATCAGGATACAAATGCCCCAAGTGGTAAGAATGGAATCTCTGTTCCCAAAGTCCACTCTGGAAACTCCCCATAGAAACTCCCAAAGGGGAGGGGATCCCAGAAAAACTGAGGGCATTCCACCTCTCCTTTCAAAGCAGAATGACTTGGCAGCAAACCTGTTGACTTTGGGGTAGGAGAGAAGACATACTCAGCCAAAGGTTGGCTGTTGTTATTTAGTCGCTCAGTTGTGTCTGACTCTTTTGAGTCCCCATGGACTGCAGACCGTCAGGCACCTCTGTCCATGGGATTCCCCAGGCAAGAATACTGGAGTGGGTTGCCATTTCCTTCTCCAAGGGGATCTTCCCCACACAGAGACTAAACCCGCATTTCCTGCATTGGCAGACAGGTTCTTTACCACTGAGCCACCAAGGATGACAAAAGGTTGGCTGGGTGTTTACAATGTACTAGTGCCTGGCACAAAGCAGAGCTTACACAAAACAAGAAACAAAGTATTTACCCTCAAGGAGCATATAATTTCATTGAGGCCACAGGTGCACACACCTGCAGCTAGGTAACAACACAAGGGTGTGAGGAGGAGCATAGAACTAGATTTGACTCCCAAGCCTGTCGTCACTTACTGTGTGAGAAGCTTCTGAAAAGATACTTCACATGCTCCCGGTTAACACTTAGCAAACACTGTGCCTTCCTGCCACGACAGAGAGCTCCAAAGGGCTTCCTCGTGACCTTGAAGATCAGCACCGCAGCCATGAGGAAGAGTCTGGCAAGTCATGTTTAACTTTGAGCCTCAGCATCCTCATCTGTAAAATGGGAATGACAACACCCTTTGATCTGGACTGTCATGAAGATGGTGTCAACTTGAAAAACAGTCACAACCTGAAAGGTGAGAGTTGTGTTTTATTTGGTGGGAATCTTCAGACTTCAAGCTGGGGAGATAAGCATCTCAAGCGGCCCTGAGAGAACTTCTCCAAGGAGGTAAGAGGAGGAGCCAGGTTATGTAAAAGCTTCCCAACAAAGGGCAGGTAGTCTGAACATCAGAAGATTCTCGTTAATTAAAGAAAACCAGATAACCCCAGTTAAGGAATTTAAGGCTTTTCTATGTATGGAAAGAGGCAAGAGTCTGGGCTCAATGGAATCATTCCTTTCATATGCATCTCAGCTATCCCAGGCTAGTATCTTGTGTTTTTCACATTCTAAGCCCCCTTGGGGCTCACAGCTGTCTGATGGCTGCCAGATAGCAGGTATTCTCCATCCTGAGTGCCCTTAGGGCTCACCAGCTCACATTGGAGGGCTGTAATCACTGATGACTGTGACAACCTTGTTTACTGATATGGCAGGAAATAATCCAGTTCTCAGTGGGATGACGAGGTGCAGGTGAACGCACCTTGCGAATGTTCAATAGCTACTCAAGGTCACAGCCTTACGAATAGTATAAGGGTTAAGTATAAGTATAATCCACCTCCTCCAGGCTGTTGAGCTTCCTGTGGCCACTGATATCACATGGAGATTCAGATGTTTTAAGGTTTATCAGGTAGTTTTATTCCCTACAAGACCCTGTCCCTGAGATACAAAGCCCTCCCAGCCCCACCCCATAACCATGGCCTCACCACCTCCCATAATAGGTGTTCCCACTGCAGAGTTCATGATAGTCCTGAGGGAAGCAGGGTGATGAGGGGAGCCCCGTGATGACCCTGGCCTGTAATCTGGACGTTCCCCCAACACACTCACCTCCCCGCACTTCAGGATCCCATGGTTAACGGTGACTTCAGTGATCTCTGCCTCCTCCTCCTCCTTTGGCCTTTTTCTCTACCTAGGGTCTTCTGCTGTGGGATTCAACACCCTTGGCTTGTCTTTGAAGCCCTCCCTGTCTTTCCTGTTTTACCACTGGAGCCCTGTGGTGGCCGGGCCTTCCCTGCCAGGCTGGGGAGCCAGAGGAGCCCTGCAGATAGCAGTAACCCACCAGAAGCCGGGCACTTTAGAGCAGTAAGGGGATGGAAGGGAATTCAGGGTTCGGGGACGATGCCCTGGCAGAGGTTGTGGAGATGACTTTTCTGGGAAGACAGCTTTGTATGCAGGGTGACCGGAAGCACCCCTACAGCCCCTTCAGGATCCCCACCCACAATTCAACCTCCCCACCCCACCTCCCACCACCCCCCTATGCTGCCAGGCAAAGGGAAGGCTCGCCAGCTTGCCAGCAATCTCTCTCAACCACACCCTTGACTCCTAGCTGGGGAGTTAAATACAGACTCCCAGCAGAGGTGCTCCTAGCCCTGTTTCTGTCACCCTGACCCCCGCCCCCAACCCCTGCTCTGCTGTGCTCTCCTCCACAGCCTCTGGTGTGACCAGGTGCCCGTAAAAGTGTCTTTTGGGCTCTGGGTGTCTCCTGTTCCCAAACTGCCCCCGGCAGGGTGTCCAGGTTGAAAGAGATCAGCATAAAGAGTGATGACCCCAAGATCCAAGCTCCCCTCTGTCACACAGCAGCTGCGCAGCCTAGGGCCAAACTGCTCAACCTTTCTGGGCCTTGGTGTTCTCGTCTGTAAAGTGAGACCATAAACTCCCTTTGTAGGAGGGTGGTGGGACTGGTGTGCGCATCAGGACACTTTTATAAAGTTCCTGATGCGCAGCCTGGAGCAGGGCGGGCTTTGAGGACCATTAGATACCCATGAGGGTTTCCCAGGTGGCTCAGAGGTGAAGAATCCGCCTGCCAATGCAGGAGCCACAGGAGACCCAGGTTTGATCCCTGGGTCAGGAAGGTCCCCTGGAGAAGGAAATGGCAACCCACTCCAGTATTCTTGCCTGGGAAATTCCATAGAGAGAGGAGCCTGGTGGGCTACAGTTCACGGGTCACAAAGAGGCCCACAACTGAGCGACAAACACTTAGATACCCACTGACCATCACAGTGAGGGCACATGATGGGATGCTGGCTCAGGAATGGCACCCCAGCAGGAATGCGACCTCAGAGATGACCTCCTCTCCTCCCTGCCCCCACACCTGGGCTGCTCCCACCTATGGATTCTTCTCAGGGATCCTTTCCAGTCTGGCTTCTTATTCCTGTCCCTGCTCTCACTGACTCTGTTCAGGCTCTCATCACCCCTCCTCCCAATCTACCAAGACAAACCCTTCCTGGCCTTGCTGTCATGACTGGGGGTTGGAGGGGCTTCCTACAAAGTCAAGAAATCTTCACTAGAGCCCCATGGCCCTCAGGATCAGCTCAACTCCTTTCCAGGGCTTATAAGCGCTTCCCAGTCACAACCCAACCTTCTCTCCAGTCTTACCCGCTCACTCCCCCACCTTGCAGCTATAGTCCAGTCACTCCAAGCCCCCCACTGTCTGGAGGACACCCCTGATCCCCTGTTCCTTTTCACCCAGGTAACTGCACTTGCCTCTGCATAGAAGGCCCACCCCACCCCTCCCCAGCACGTGGTGCCAGGGAAACCATCATATCATGAGAGTCTCAGACCCAGCAAAGCCTTCCCTGGTCCCCCTCACTGTTGTTGTTTTTCAGTTGTTGTGTCTGACTCCTTGCAACCCCATGGACTGCAGCACACCAGGCTTCCCTGTGCTTCACTGCCTCCTGGACTTTGCTCAAATTCATGTCCATTGAGTCGGTGATGGACCCCTCATGGACTCCATTGCTTTTACCTCTATACCAGGGGTCTGCAAACTATGACCCAAATCCAGCCAACCACCTGCCTTTTTATGGACCATGAGCTGAAAATGGTTTTCCAATTTTAAGTGCTTAAAAAAAAATCAAAAGAAGAGGAATATGTCAGGACATGTGAAACTGATGTGAAATTCAAATTTCAGTGTCCATAAATAGTTTCATCAGAATCCAGGCACGCACGTTAGTGCACGTATTGTCTGAGGCTGCTTTTGTGCGACACGGGCACAGTGGAGTGATAGCAAGAGACTGCGCGGCCCACAAAGTCTGAAACACTCCCTCTCTGGCCCTTGACTTAGCAGAAAAGCTGGCTGACCCCAAATCTAGTCTACTATGATTTTCATCTCAAACAGCGCTTGTTCTAGAATTTCTTGTCCTCTCTGTGGATGATGAGCGAGCTGAGGAAGAATCTTGCTCAACAATATCCCTTAGGCCTGTTCCAGTCCCTGGCAATAGCAGATGTTCAGTTAACATTCTCTTCCCACCAGAAACAGCTCTTCAACTGTCCCAGCCCTGAAGGCCGGTCCTGATGCCTGGGATCTGCTATCACCGCTGTCTTTGTCCCTCCAGCCCTGGTGGAGGCAGGGTCTGCTGGAGACACCTCCTGAAGCAGAGAGCCAAGAGCATGATGGCCACCACAGCTGAGCTGGATGAGCTGATGTGCCTAAGATCATGCACTTAGAAGGCGCGGAGGAGGGATCCCAATTCAGACCTTTCCCAGCACACCACCTGCCACGTGGAAGGACAGGCGAACTGGGATTCCTTGAGCAGCAGAGTCCTAGGACCAGAGGCAGCTCCCTGGGAATGTTTGTTGCGTGGGGTTTCTAAGCAGCATTTGTCTAATAAAGTAATTTCTGAACATCTCACATCCCCTAATTACTTGTCACAATAATGTGAGGCATCTCCCCCCACATGCTTGTTTTTCCTTCTCTGGCGCAGAGTAGGAGCTCCAGGGCCCGGAAGGCGGAGATAAATATAGCCCCTCATTTACTCACCAGTTGGATTGCCTGAATGTACAACCATACATGCCGCCACCCTGACACATGCCAAGCCCGTGCACGCGCATGGGGAGTGGGGCTGCTTGGACCGTGTGACCTCGCTGACACTTCTGGGGCCTGCTCTAACTCAGGAAGAGGCACAGGTTTGTCCAGCTTGATGCCAGCTGAGACCATTCTTTGGGAGTTCCTGGGAGGCAGACTTGGGTGTGATAGAAGGAGGAACTTTCCTGATGATGAAGCATCTTACGATGCCCAATTGAAGGCATTTTCCGCTAGGTGAGGGATGAATTTACTTCTGAGGTTCCCATGGGTTTCAAGTCCAAGACATTCTATGCTTAGGAGTGTTCCGAGGCTTCCCTGGTGGTCCAGTGGTGGAGAGTATGCCTTGCGATGCAGAGGACACTGGTTCGATCCCTGGTCCAGGAAGATCCCACATGCCTTGTGGCAACTAAGCCTGTGCCCCACAATTTCTGAGCCCATGCTCTAGAGCCCGAGAGCCACAACTACTGAAGCCTGCACACCTAGAACCCATGCTGCACAACAAGAGAAGCCACCACAATGAGAAGCTTGAACCCCAGAACAAAGAGTAGCCCGGCTCTCCACAACTAGAGAAAGCCTCCAAGCAGCAACGGAAACTGAGTACTGCCAAAAAATAAAAAATTGACAAATAAATCTTTTTTAAAAAAGAAAAGAAAAAAAATGTTCCACATACTTCGCCTCATCCTCCAGCAGTTCAGATTGAAACACAGGGAGGGGTGGGCAGCACTAAGGATGGGGGTGTGGGCTGGAAGCAAGGTTCTCATACATTCATTCTGCAGCTCTCCTCCAATTCAATGGTGTCTTTTTTGGGGGGCCAATGCTCGGTTCTCTCACCATCTCTGCCTCTTGGGAGAAGCAGTAGCAGAAGCAGGAGATAGTGACACACATGGTCCCAATTCTTTCCTTTCTGAGTCAACCCTCTCATCCTCCCTGACTGTCCCTCCTGGTGCCCTCTGTCCCCCAGGACTCCCTAACTCCCAGCATACCCTACTTAGAGTCTTGATCAGGATCTTTATTTCCTCATCACAGTCTGGAGGTCATAGACACAGTGATCCAGAAAGAAAAGAATGTGTGTGTGTGTTTCTCCTCTTTCCCCATATGTATACATGAATAGTTGCTGCTGCTGCTAAGTCGCTTCAGTCGTGTCCAACCCTGTGCGACCCCATAGACGGCAGCCCACAAGGCTCCCCCGTCCCTGGGATTCTCCAGGCAAGAACACTGGAGTGGGTTGCCATTTCCTTCTCCAATGCATGAAAGTGAAAAGTGAAAGTGAAGTCGCTCAGTCGTGTCCGACTCTTAGCGACCCCACAGACTGCAGCCTACCAGGCTCCTCCATCCACGGGATTTTCCAGGCAAGAGTACTGGAGTGGGTTGCCATTGCCTTCTCCGATACATGAACGGAACTGGGCCCAAATTTTCTAGAAAGCAGTCCCACTCTAGACCAGCAGAAAACCGCTCCCCCCAGGCAAATTCTCCTATCTTTCATGGTCTTGTTCAAAGGGTCCCTCTCCTGTGCAAAGTCCCAGGTGGATACAGACCTTAAATATCTGGTTGGGTGGTATCTGTCCAGCTCATCCCAATGTGGGGATTCATTCCTGGGGTCAGAGGACTCCTCTCCTCTCTGACATCATTCTGTGAAATGCCAGGGCTTGTGTGTGTTCACAGTAATGCCCTCTGCGCTCAGCTGTGTTGGGTGAAATATAACAGTATTTGCCAAACATAAGGTTGATTGGGAATGGCTTTGAACAGACAGACAAGTAGTGCTATTCAGAAGACACAGAAGCCAGGTCTCTCCGGTGGAGATGTCTCCTGTAGAGACTCCTTGATTTCCAACAGCTCTGCCCAGCTATGTGGGTCCACTGGAGGTTTACCCAGTCAGTGGCTTTTTTTTGACATTGGTTACTCTGCAAAACCATATTTTCTTTCTTATCATTTCCTCTCCTGTTCCCTTCTACTCCCTGAACAAGCTGAAGTTTCCTGAATTCTCACAGCAATTCTAAGGAATCAAAGCAGAATATAGAGTGAGCCCAACTTGGGTGAAATCGCACATTTACTGAGTTTCAGTTGTACAACCTGGTACCAGACATTTAACCTCTTTTAGGCTCAATTTCTTCAACTATACCATGAGGGTCTCGTGTCTCTAATGGACAACTATCATTTTCGTCTACCCAACAACCATTCTGTCATTTTCCAGTGTCAACATCAAGATTTTCCTTTGGGGAAATCACATCTTTTTTACTCCTAGTCCATATGGTTGAGGTGGGTGATGCCCCCACCAGCACAAGTGGGAAGACAGACCTGGGTTGACCAGTGAGAGCAAGCAAACACTTGGCCACAGTGATTGGTTCGGGAAAGCCATGTGACCAGGCTAAGCCAATGAGAGTTAACCCTGGGATTTTTGCTGAAGTTCTCTTTCCTTGAAATTGCTACAAAGATAGAATAAGTCTAAAGCTGCTAGTGGCCACCTTTGCGACCACATGAGGGATGCCTGTCTGAGAATGAAAGCTACACAGAAGAAAACAGAAATGAGAAATTCAAAAATTCCTTAGGACATTACTTAAGGACCTGGATCTAATCGTGTCTGAAGTTTGCCCTTGAACTTCCCATGACATGAGCCAATAAATTTCCACTAAGCTGGTTCGAATTGTGCTTCTTTCACTGGCAACTATAAGTCCTGACTAATACACTACCTTAGGGCTTTTGTCAGAATCAAATGAAACAGCATACACAATCACCTAGAAGACTGCTGGCACATAAGAGGAACTCATTAAATATTAGTCACCTTCCCAATAAGAGGAGGAAGGGGAAAGTGCCAGTGGACACAAGACTAAGAACGGTAAAGAAAGATATACAATTAACAGAGCAAGAGCCCGGGGGAGCCAAGGGGATGAGATCAAAGCATGGGTGGAAGGCTTAGCCTGAACAGTGGTAGGGACTCTTCTTCTTTGGGGGCAGCAGGAAGAAACCCTGGGAATTCAGAGAAGTTGAGGTGGGGAGGAGGAATGCAGAGGGACTTCACAGCAAGTAGCCTGGTCTCCTTGACCTTGGGGTTGGGTTCCTCTGCCGAGTGGGTACATGGATGGCCTCAGAGCCTTGAGGACAGTGGAGAAAGGTGGGAACAGTCATTGTAATTGTTAGTAAGAGAAAAATGGAAGGTTGCTTCACACCCAAGGGCCTGTTGCCCTCACCCCTGAAGATCCAAATCCACATAGACTCATGCCTTTTTCATGTAATATTCCTTTGGTTCATTCTATTTTCCTTTTGGGTCTTATAAAGAGGGACCTCTGGCTTTCCAGGAGACCAGCTTAGGAACCCAAGCCCAGGAACACCCTCCTCCACCCCCAAAACACACAGCCCTTGCTTAGAAAGGACTCCTATGGAGTCCAGCCTCCTGCCTGTCCCTCCTTCGAGAAAAAGAGAAATTGATTTACAGGAGAACCATAGCGCTGGAGAAGATTCTTGAGAGTTCCTTGGAGTACAAGGAGATCAAACCAGTCAATCCTAAAGGAAATCAACTCTGAATATTCATTGGAAGGACTGATGCTGAAGCTGAAGCTCCAATAGTTTGGCCACCTGATGCCAAGGGCCAATTCATCGGAAAAGACCCTGATACTGGGAAAGATTGAAGGAGAAAGGGGTGGTAGAGGATGAAATGGTTGGATAGCATCATCGATTCAATGGACATGAATTTGAGTAAACTCCGGAAGATATCGAAGGACAGAGCAGCCTGGAGTGCAGCCTGGTGTGCTGCTGTCCATGGGGTCACAAAAAGTCAGACTCTACTTAGCGACTGGACAACAACAGAAGCCATTTTTCTGAGTACCCAGTTCAATCTCTCCTTCCTGTCTCTAATCAGAAGGTGGCAACCTTTTTCTATGAAGGTCTACATAGTACATATTTTAGCCTTTCTAGGCCATATGGTCTCTGTCACAACCAGCTTCTCAACTCTGCAGTTGTGGAGTCAAAGCAGCAGAGACAATACATAAACAAATGGGCATGGCTGTGTTCCAATATAACTTTATTTATGAACACTGAGATTTGAATTTCATGTCATTTTCACGTGTCATGAAATATTATTCCTCTTGAATTTTTCCCCCAACCATTTAAAACATGCCAATCATTTTTAGACCATGGTCTGTAGAAAAAGTCAGTGGACAGGATTGGTCCACACTTCATGTTAATAATTTGCCAACCCTGCTCTGACGAATGAATGGCCATGGCAGGTAATCATTAAATTCCTACTCTGCACAAGATCTATTGATATTTCCTTAGTTAATCACCATTCCAGACTTATTAGATCAGTAGGCTTATGCCCATTTTATAATTTGGAAAATCTGAAATTCAGAGAGCTTTTGTGACTTGCCTTAGAGAGTATCCAGCTCAGAGATGGGAAAACTGGGGTTCAAGTCCACGTCTGTCTGTCCCCAAAGTCTTTCTTGCCCATCAAGGTCTTTCCAGAGCTTCTCACAACTTTCTGAGCCCTCCCCTGCTGCACAGCCTCATACCATCTATTTTATAGTTGTTTGTAACCAAGACTTAATTCTCCCACAGAGGTGAAACTGCCTGAGGGCAGGAATGTGTCTTTTATTCTTCTTACTGCCTAGTCCTCTGCCAGCCACCTTGTCACTCAACAGAGCAAACCACAAAAGAGGCATTAAATTCAAGGCCACAAACTGGATTGCCCTGGTGACTCAGTGGTAAAGAATCTGCCAGCCAATGCAGAAAACATGGGTTCAAGCCCTGATCCAGGAAGATGCTACATGCCACGGAGCAACTAAGCCCGTGTACCACATCTACTGAGCCTGCGCTTTAGAAGCCGCAACCACCGAAGCCTTGTGCCCCAGAGCCCGTGCTCCACAACGAGACGTCACCGCGCAGCAAGAAACCCGAGCACCACGGCTAGAGAGTAGCCCCCACGCTCTACAACTAGAGAAAAGCCTGCGCGGCAGTGCAGATCCAGCACAGACAAAAATAAATGAGTAATTTTTTAAAAGACCACAAACGACAAAGCGCCCTCAGGGCTGCCCGGCAATCCCAGCATGCTGTTCTAGAAATTTCTTTCTCACTCTCTGCGCTGACTGTTGAATGCTTCTTCTCTCCATGCTCCTCCTCCACCCCCTGCTCCCCAGGCCTCTCAGCGGCTGACCTCACCTCACGCTTCACATAGAAACAGAAGCCAGGCTCGGGTGCTCCCTGAACTGCCGTCACCAATCCCACAAACACCCACCCATGGGATCCCAGAGTCTCCTCCACCAGGCCCCCTAGGATCAGGCACTGGCTCCCTCGCTGCTCCCACCCCACCTGCTCCCCAGCCTCCCGCGCCCCATGCTGTTCATCGGACAGACCGTGCACACTCCTAGCTCTGGCCTTCCCCTTCCCGCACCCTTCCCACCCCACCTGCCTCCTTCACTCCTCACTCCCTCCAGTCTCAAGGCAAAGGTCACCTCCTCAGAGGTCTTACTGAGTCACCCTGTCTAAAATCATCCTCCCCTACGTTTCTATCCCATGACTTTGCTTTACTAATATCTTTCTTCTCCCAGGTCTCACTCCCTGATGTTATTCCACATCTGCATTTGCACATGGATTTCTTCTGTGTCTCCCAGGTAGAGTGTGAGCTCTCTAAGGGCAAGGAAGGGCTTGATCTGTTTTGCTCTTTGAAGGATCTCCACCACCAAGAGCAAGCACAAAGAGCAGGGATTCAATAGATATTTTTGAATGTGCTTAGAAAAATCAAAGTCCCAGAAAAACCTTCACCAGATTCTCCTTTAACTTCCCACCCCTAGAACCTTCTCTCCCTGTATCCGGGGAGCTTCCCTTCCCGGCCCCAGGGGCTCACAGGGATGGAGGGATCTCAGGGATCCTTCTTGAAAGGCTTTCCTCTCTCTGCTGCCCCAGCCCACATCTCTGCAGTCTGCTGGCAGCTGACTGTTTCCGGGGCTCTTGTAAACTTTATTTAACTTGGGAAGCCCAGAATGGTGCTAGAAACCAGCAGTGCAATTACAGGGCTTTTAAACTGCCAGGCTCCTCTGTGCTCATTTCCCCAGGGGCCCCTCTGAGGCCAGGCTGTGTTAGATCCAGAGGAAGCAAGTGAACTCCCATCTTCACCAGAGGAAAGTGTCTTTCCAGCAGCTGCTTGCTCAGGGCTTGAGAGGCGGGGCGGCCAGCAGGGCAACTCAGGGTCCAAAGCAGATACAGGGCTCCACACCCCAAATCAGAACCTGGGATGAGCAGGGGTTGGAGGGGCTCTAACAGACCAGGGTCAGCTGGGGTGGGGGATGGGGAGTGAGGAGTCACACTAACTTCAAAGTTAAGCCCAGCTCTTTGCAGAGAAGCCAGAAGTGGCCCTACCAACCTCTCCAGCTAGATCTCCAGGGAGGCCATCCGGAGCCCTGGGCACATGTATGCCCATCAGTCAGCCTGTGGCACTGCAAAGCTCTTCTTGGATTCTGAGTTTGTCTTCTTCCCCTCCAGCCTATAGCTTCCTGAGGCTCAGAGAGTGACTTTTATGTCCCCACAGTGCATTCTTAGCCAATGTTTGTTGAATAGAGAAATGCTCCAGGAGAGGCAGGCAGGGTCTGTCATGCTCGGGGAAGAAAAGGGATCTCCAACAAGCCCACCTCACATATAACCTGGGTGCATCATGGGCTGCTGGGCTTCCCAGGTGACTCAGCAGTAAAGAATCCGCCTGCCAGGAGATGCAGTTTCAATCCCTGGGTCAGGAAGATCCACTGGAGAAGGAAGTGGCAGCCCACTCCAGTATTCATGCCTGGGAGAGCTTATGGACAGAGGAGCCCAGCAGGCTACAGTCCACGGGATCACAAAGAGTCGGACATGGCTGAGCGACTAGACAACAATACATCGTGGGCTGCTAACTGCTCTGCAGCTCAGGATAGTTTTCAAGAGTGTGTGTTTTGGAGAAGGGGAGCAGTTTAGGAATTTAGCGGGGAGACAGCTAGAAAATCCTCTTGGTTCAAGCCCCCCAGGCACATCCTGAAATGCAGGGCTAGCTGTGGTCCTAGGAACAGCCGCTCTGGGGCTCCATCCTACCCCCCGGGATCAGTGGGTCAGCATGTCTGCAGCCCCAAGAACTCAGTCACCCCCAGGACAGGAATGAGCCACTGCTCCTCCCTCTCTGGAACTCCCTCCTAAGAGCACAGTGACAGATGGAGGGACCTCGGGAGTCTTCCAGGCCAACCTCTTAAATCAGAAGTGCTGGAAGGGGACACCCAGAACTGAGACCAGAGCAGAAAGACCTCCTGGGTACCAGGGCCTTGGAGGGCCTGTCCCTCATCACTGAGAGCGAGCTGTTCCACCCTGGGGTCTGAGACAGGGCCACAGAATCTGTATTTAATGAGGCCTCTGGAGATGCTGCTGCAGGGCCATTCCGTCAGTGTCCACTCCTCTACTGATGAATGACTGACAGCCTAGAAAATGTCCTTCCTCCAAGGTCTGAGGCTGAGGGGGTTATGGAGTCCCTACTCAAGCTCTCCCTGGTTGGGAAGATGATGTCCTTCAAAAGTTTGGGGCAGGAGTCCCTTGACACTGCCGTGGGGTGACTGTGTCCCAGCTTACACGCTTGGGGCCATGCCCTGCGGTGACTGAGGCTCCTGGGCAATGAGGACAGGCTCACCCAACGTGAGGCCCTGTGCTGGCCTGGGGTTGTGGGCAGAGAGAAAGCCCTTACCAGGCCCCTCTGACCCAGGACTCAATGAATACTCACAATCATCCTATGGGGTGGCTATCACTGTTCCCATTTCACAGGGGAGGAAACTGAGGTTCTGAGAGGTACAGCGGCTGCCCCCCACATCAATCCATCTAGTATGCGGCAATACCCAGAGCCGGGAGCTTCTGACCCAAGGCTGGTGCTCTTGGCTTTCCCTGGAGACCTGAGGCAGTACTCACTACCCTGACCGCAGCTGAGGCTACAAAGTAGATGTGTCCCTCCTCCTGGGGACACAGCTCAGTGGCTGAGCGACAGGACACAGAAGGAAGAAGGGCTGTGGGTTCTGATCCCAGGGGAGCCCGTGCAGAAGTATTTAGATCTCCCCCCTTGGCCAAGCCCCTGCCGCCGAGTGAAGAGAAGGGTTTTGCTGGTGAGGCATGCCCGCCCACACCTGACTGCGAACTAGGGAATGGACCAAGTCTGCAGACCTGAAGTGCTCGATGAAGGGCCATTAATAAACCTCCTGGCACGGCCTGGCCAGGGCCGCACGGCGGTGCGCCATCCATAAATCTGCCACAGCGCTCCAGCTTCTGCACCATGGCCAGCGGAACGGGATGAGTTGACAAGAGCAGCCTGAGGAAGAGGCTCTGAGAGGGACTGGGGGTGTCCTGAGCCCTCCGAAGGGACTTAGAGTCCTGCGTGCTCAGCACTTCTCTCCAGACTGGGCAGGATTGAGAACCACAAGGGGCTGGTTGCACCACAGAAGCTGGAGTTGTTCCCACCATGGCTGAGGACACTCCCTGGCCTGGAGCTGTGGAGCCTCCAGCAGGTCTCTTCATCCAGAAAATGGATTTGGGGAAGCCGAGGTCCTGCCAGCTCCCCTGCTCTAGGACGTCTCTGCAAGCCTGACCTTGAGACTCAAATTCTCTCCTGGGAGGGTAAGGATCTAACATTCCTGGAATAACCACCAAGCTCCAGGCACCCTGCCTGTTCTACTCCAGTCAATCCCCTTCATGCCCTAACGAGGCCAGTCCTGTCACAATCCCACTCTGCAGAGGTGAAAACTGAGGCTCACCAAAGTTAAAGTAACTTCCCCAGGACCACGGACCTGTTCCCCGAAAGGACAGATTTGGTCACTCAGATCCTTTTGGGATACAACAGAATGCACCTAAATAAAAATAACACAGACTTCCAGTGGTTAAGACTCCAGGCTTCCAATGCAGGGGATGCAGGTTCAATCCCTGGTCAGGGAACTAGGATCCCGCATGCCACATGGTACAACCAAATAAATAAATAAAATTTTGAGACTTCCCTGATGGTCTAGAGGCTGAGATTTTGCACTTTTACTGCAGGGCACTCGGGTTTGATACCTGATCAAGTAACTAAGACTTCCCTGGTGGCTCAGGCAGTAAAAGCGTCTACCTGCGATGTGGGAGGACTGGGTTTGATCCCTGGGTTGGGAAGAACCCCTGGAGAAGGGAATGGCAACCCACTCCAATACTCTTGCTGGAAAATCCCATGGATGGAGGAGCCTACAGTCCATGGGATCACAAATAGCTGGACATGACTGAGCGACTTCACTTTCTTTCAGGTAACTAAGCTTCCATGTGCTGTGTGATGAGGCCAAAAGAATGGGGGAAAAAAAAACTAATGTGTCTTCAGTACAGGACTTCTCAGCATGTTTATTTGTGTGCTCAGTTTTTGTAAGTCTAGATGAAATCCCCAGTTCTTCAATCAAGCACTAATCTTAAGTGCTACTGTGTAGGTATTTTATTGATGTGATTAAAATTCACAAACTGTTACCTCTAGGTAAGAGAGATAATCTTAGATAATCTTCATTGGCCTGATTCAATCGGTCCACAGGCCTTAAGAGCAGAGGGAAGGCTCCCCGAGGAAGAAGTGCTGCCTATGGCCTGGAGCTGCACCCCGGGCCAGAGAGCTTCAGTGCCCTCCTGGACAGCCTGCCCTTCCCATGTCAGGCTTGCCTGGCCAGCCCCCACAACGGCGTTAACCAACTCCTTGCCATAAATCCTTGTATACTGTCTATCTACCGTCCTGGTACTCTTTCTCCAGTTGGACTCTGCCTGATACAAATCTGCATCATGTTTCACAATCTCCAAGAGTAGCATATAGTTTTTGTTTTAAAAAAAAAAAAATTATTTGTTTATTTTTGGCTCTGCAGTACTCTTGCTTGGAAACTCCCATGGATGGAGGAGCCTGGTAGGCTACAGTCCACGCGGTCACGAAGAGTCAGACACGACTGAGAGACTTCACTTTCACTTTTCACTTTCATGCATTGGAGAAGGAAATGGCAACCCACTCCAGTGTCCTTGCCTGGAGAATCCCAGGGACGGGGGAGCCTGGTGGGCTGCCGTCTATGGGGTCGCACAGAGTCGGACACGACTGCAGTGACTCAGCAGCAGCAGCAGTAGGTCTTCATTGCTGCGCAGGCTTTTCTCTAGCTGCGGTGAGCAGAGGCCGCTCTCCGGTTGCAGTGCACGGGCTTCTCTTCGTGTTGGCGTCTCTGGTTGTGGAGCTCGGGCTCTAGGGTGCCCAGGCTAGAGCAGTTGCAGCTCCCGGGCTCTAGAGCACCAGCTAAGTAGTTGTAGTGCACAGGCTTAGCTGCTCCAAGGCATGTGGGATTTTCCTAGACCAGGGATCAAACCCATGTCTCCTGCACTGGGCGGGCAGATTCTTTACCACTGAGCCACCATTCTGTACCAGGGAAGCCCTAGAATAGAATTTTAAGACAATTTCCAAACAGATTTGGACAGTGGGGCCTTGAAGGTGAAAAGCATCTCATGGAATTCTTTCTGGCAGATCTCACTCTTCCCCAACCCCCTTCTCTCTCTCCTCTCGCTCTCTCTCTAGCAAACTCTGGTTTAGGCAAAGTGAGCCAGCCAGTCATAAGGAAGTGCCAGCTCTCTATCACAGTTGACAGTGACCGTGACTGTGACCACGTGCTCCCATTGTGGGCAGATCATCCTCATCACCATCATGTCAGCCACCAGCCAAAGTCTTGGCTGCTCACAAAACACATTCTCTACATCAGCTCAGGTCAGACCTTCAGGCCCAGATGTTTGCTCTCAGTCAACGTTCTAGTCTATACAGCAGCACTGACAAGCCCAGCCCTTCTCAGAGGGCACAAAGACACAATCAGATGGTTCATGCCGAGTCCCTGGCACACAGAGGATGGTGGGTGTTCAACCAGTGCCAACCCCTCCTCCCTCCTCCCCCTGATGATGAGCTGCGCTAAAACAGGCCTCCTGCTATATAAGGTATGAGCAACGTTTTAAAACCACTCAGAATGTTCAGCATTTGCCAAAAAGATGCTACGGCGCTCTCCCAGGCCCATGGCCCACCCCGAATTTAACAGGCCCATGTTTACAAACCCAGATCCGTGCATCTCCGAGGCTCCCACACACATCCCAGCTGCCTCCCCAAGATCCATGCTCGGAGAGTATCTGGCGGTGTCAGCGCCAGCTGGTGCCTCTCAGAGTGTTCCTGACGCTCAGTCTGGGCCCCAGGCAGCCATCACAGTGGAGAGGGGGGTGGTCAGGAGACACTCCTACCATCTAAGGACCACCGGGACCCCAAGCTGCAGGGTTCAGGCCAGAGCTCTGAAAGCAGGACTTGCGGGAAACTCTAGCAGCTAAGTGCAGGGAAGTGAACCACAAGACACTGCTCTCTCGGGGCCCCAGACCTTTCTGTCTTTCTGTCCTTCATTCTGTGTGTGTGTGTATGCAGCCGCATGAGCACATGCCCACATACCCTTTCCTAGGGCTCAGCCACCTTGTAACAACCCAATCACACCGAACAATAGCCAAGGCCCAGGAAGAAACACAAGTCTCTTGATTGGACAGAACACAGGCCACAGTTGATGCTGTAACGAGCATACATTTAGCATGTGGGAGAGCAACTCAGCCCTCACTTGGACTCTATTTATCATTTCTTTCAGCACTGAGTCTGTAAGCGACATCTGAATCACCAGGACGGCTTGTTAAATACAGACCAGTGGCCCCACCCCCAGAGTTTCTGATTCATCTGGTCTTGGATGGGGCCCAAGAATCTGCATTTCTAACAAAATCCCAGGTGAACCGGATGTTGCTGGACCCGTGACCTTACTTTAAGGACCACTGCTTCACAGCTTTAGAGAAGCCAAGCCTTGACTTCCAAGTGATACCTGATCAGAAAGGAATCGGTGAGTGTGTGTGTTGGGGGGCGGGGTAGCTGTGGTAGTGGTGAGCCTTGCCAAAGCCAGGCTTTCTGACAGCTGCAGGAAGTGACAGTTGACAGCCCGACAGCAAAGAAAGAGACAGCAAACTATAAAAAGCAGACATAAGAACTCAAAAAGCAAAGCAGTCTGAAGCCATCTCCGTGGGATAAAATTATTATATACCCCTAAATAAATCCTGAGGAAGCACTTGCTCGGAGCATCGAATAGTCATGATGTTCATAGTGAAGGCCCTGGAATATGAAGAAAGTGATGCTTAGCCTGCTTAAGAGGGCCGGGTAAAATTAATTTTGTAAAAAATAAATCTACTTCTAATTTGCTGGCAGTGAAATCACCTGGGTGCTCAATGGATAATAAACTTGTTAATCTGGAAAATTGTTCGGTGTGCTAATTCATTTACCTTGTTATCCATGGTCTTACTTTGCCTGCACCTGTGTGTATGCATGCATCCACACGTCTGCACGAGAACACATCTCGTAACGCCCATTGCCACTCATTCCTGGGTCTGTTCTAAAATATCACCTCCTCCTTGGCCATTCAGGCAATGTTAGGTCCCCAACTAAAGCAGCCTTAGATGCACCTGTTGCTTTTTTTTTTGCCTCTCTCTCATGGTGCCTGTCTGTCACAGATCAGTTATGACTCTGCTCCAAGAACTGTGCTAAAGGAACAGCCTACTGGAAATCTTTAATCACTGAGACAGAAGGAAAGTGAACTTGTCATGCACTGGCATTTACAGCTTCTTTATTAGCTGAAGCAAGTCACATGGCTATGCTTAGGTTCAAAAGGATAGATATGTGTAATCCTTCTCCAGAGAAGAGTCCAAAAGAAAAGACACTAAATATGAGTTGAATGATTATACAATCTCCCATAACCCTTGACTTCCCATGGTTTCAACTTCCTCACAGTAAGTACCTCTGTAAGTTCTCACCAACAGCCCTCACATTGTCATCACCCAAAACACCATCATTCACCATCACTTCCGAAACCACCATCACTAGCCTCGTCACAGCCACAGCAACATCCTCATCCATCCTCACCCACAGCAGCACCGTTAACAACATTGTTACTACCTTCCTTAACCCAGGCTCCCTGGGAAATAGGGCCTTCCTGGGAGAGAAGATGGCCTACTGATGTTTAGTTGCAGAGTGCAACACCAGGGAAAAAGAGACTGAGGCAGAGAAGGAGGGGCAACAAATAGAGGGGATATTTAAGAAGCAAGCCCCAGTTTCATAACAAATGCAATGGACAGTTCAGTCCTGCAGATCTTCAGATCTTCATGGCCCATCTGCTACACCTCTTCATAGTTTACTTGTGAGGAGGAATAGAGAAGAATTAATCTGTTGATTCCTTTCCAGTCCCCATCTCCCACTGGTCAAAGTCAGCTCTACGGAGCATTTATTCCCTTGCTTTTTTGAAAGGTGTAACCTGGTCTCCCCAGGCAACTTCTATTGAAGCCAGAGCTTCTGAGGGTCCAGAGCAGAATTTCTTGTTCAAGTACCCTCGATCTGCAGCGGGAGTGATGGCAATGCTAGAGATCTGGTTTTCCTGCTGTGGGAACAATAGGGTGAGCTCTCACTCAGCCTGCTCAACAGGAGAGCAAAGCAAGTGACCAAGGCCCAAGCAGAGGGAAGGTGTGGACACGTGGACTTGAGGTGGCACAAAACTCAGGTCCCGTGCAATTACCCACTGTGCCTTTCATATCTGCTCATAGCCACTTAGAACACATGCATCATATATCAAGACAATATACCTTCAATTCTTCCCCAAGGAGTTAGATAGAAAATCCTGTTCTTCAAGGTACTGGAAAGTTGCAATACTCCAAAAAGAATTCAGGAAGCTTAGTAAGCCAAACCTGATACTTCTGTGCTCCTCTGGCTGGTCCTAGAGATGTCAAAACTGACATTTCCCACTGCACTCATTCAGCGTCCATTCTGACTAGTCTGTGTTCCTTCCCTGCTGGGAGACCTACACCTTCATCCTCAAGAAGTCTAAGTCCTTAGTTGCCTAGAATTGGCAGAGCCACTGTTGCTGGTGTTGCTCTCGGGCACAGGAGCACCAAAATAAGCTCCCAGGGAATCTTCTAGGTTCCTGACATTGCCTTCCTTGTGCCCATCAGAAAAAAAAAAGTGAAAGTGTCAGTCGCTCAGTCATGTCTGACTCTTTGCAACCCCATGGACTATAGCCTGCCAGGTTCCTCAGTTCATGGAATTCTCCAAGCAAGAATACTGGAGTGGGCAGATATTCTGTTCTCCAGGGGATCTTCCCAACCCAGGGGTCAAACCCAGGTCTCCTGCATTGCAGGCAGACTCTTTACTGTCTGAACCACCAGGGAAGCCCTTCTGCCCATTATGTGACAGTAAACCTAGCTCCTCACAGTAATCAGAGTTAACTATTCCCCCACCCACTAACTCCTTTCTTTTCCTATTGGTTTCTCTGGCATTAAGGACCCAAAAGTTGCCAAGTGGTAGCTGCAATTTCCAATTAAGTAGGATCTTTACTGTGCTCCCTGGAGGTCACTATTCCTTTCGATCAATGAGCTCTGAGTCTAAGAACTGATAGAAATCTGGAAACCAGGCAAGGGACCATGATTTTCCACGCGTGTAGGTGACATCAACCTTTGGCTGGGCTGGCAGCTCTGACTTTTGCTGCATCTATTCATAGCGTTCCTCGCCTTCAGTCTGTTTATGTGAATTTATGTGAATTCTGTTTATGTGAATTTAACTCATTGATTTTCAAATGTTATGGCAATCTTACTTAGAATAAGTCTTTTGTTCATAATATATTATTCATTTCTGTATTGCTAGACCAAACTTGCTAATATTTTGCTTAAGATTTTAATATCTCTATTTGCAAGGGATACTGGTTGATTTATTTTCTTTTAATGTCTTTATCTAGTTTTAATATGAACATATTGGAAAGTACTCCTTCATCCTCTGTCTTCTTAAAAAATGTGTTTAATATTAGTATATTTCTTCCTTAAATATTTGATGGAATTCACCAATGAAGCCATCTGGGCCAAGAGTTTTCCTTGTGAGATACTTTATAAAAATTTGTATTTGTGAGATTTCTATATTTGCACATTTATTTACCATTTCTAGTGTTTTCCATTCCTTCCTAAAGATCAGAATTTCCATCTGATGCATTTCACTTCAGTCTAAAGAACTACCCTTAGCATTTCTTGTAGTACATGATTGCTGGTGATGAATTCTCTCATTTCTTTTATCCAAATACGTCATTATTTCACTTTCATTCTTGAAGCATATTTTCACCGGAGATACAATTCTAGATTGACCTTTTTTTCTCCAATCTGCACATTACAGACGTTTTCCCACCGTCTTCTGGCCTCTGTGATTACTGATGAGTGTTAGTGTCAGTCTCCCAGTCATGTCTGACTCTTCATGGCCCCATGGACTGTAGCCCACCAGGCTCCTCTGTCCATGGAATTCTCCAGGCAAGAATACTGCAGTAGGTAGTCATTCTTTTCTTCAGGGGATCTTCCTGACGCAGGGATCCAACCCAGGTCTCTTGCATTGCAGGAGGATTCTTCACCATCTGCACTACCAGGGAAGCCCTTTACTGATGAGAAGTCAGTGGAAATTTGAGTTATTGTCACCACGTGTGTATTGTATTACTTTTCTCTGGCTGCTATCAAGATTTTCTCCTTATGTTTGGTTTTTAGCACGCTACTATGATTTGCCTAGATGTAATTTTCTTTGTATTTATCCTTGGAGTCTGATCTTGATTCTGTCCACTTATGTTTTCACATAATGGAAATTTTCAGCCATTACATCTATTTTTTTAGATGCTATCTACATGACAGGCTGATTTTTTCTCTTCCACACATGGAGACGTTTACTGAACAGACATTTCCAAGCAAATAAGCATAGAACACCCATATCATCCCTTTTGTATTATGATTAAGCTCCAGTCCTTTTTAGGTCAGTAGCTGTCAACCTCAGCTACACTTGCAAAGTCTTAAAGAAGACTGATACAGGGACTTCCCTGGCGATCCAGTTGTTAAGACTCTGCACTTTCACTGCAGGGGGCATAGGTTCAATCCCTGTTCAGGGAACTTAAGATTCCGCATGCCATGTGATGCAGCCAAAAAAAAAAAAAAATTACTGATGCCTGTGTCCCATGTCAGAGATTCTGACGCTATGGAATGGAGTATGGCCTGGACACTTGGCCATGGGGTGTTTTTGTTTTAATATTGTCAGGTTTATTAATCAACTATTATATCTTCAAACATTTTCTCTTCTGCCCCATGCTCTCTCTCTTCTTCTGAGATTCCAATTCTACAGACATGAGACCTTCTGATATTGCCCCACCGTTCTATTCTCTTTTATGTTCAATCATTTTCATGTTCTACTTCAGACAAGAGAATTTCTATTCATTTGCCTTCAAGTCCACTGGACTCTCTATCACCTCCATTTTCTTTGACTTATTTTTTACTTTACTGACTTCTACAGTAATCTTTATTAGTTCCTCTTCACTATTAACTGTAGGCTTAATTTCTCTCTTCTTTTAGCTTCTTAATGTGTAAACCAGATCACTGATTTTAAATCTTTCTTCTTCATATCAGCCCTTCAAGCTGATATAAAGCTATAATAATGCTTTATTCCTGTCCCAAATTCTTACATGCTGTGCTTTCAGTATCATTTAGCTCAAAGTACTTTCTCACTTTTCTTATGATTACTTCCATGGTTATTTGGAAGTGTATTATTTAATTTCCAAACAGTTGGGAACTTTCCAAACATACTATTGTTATTGATCTCTTAATTTCATTATGATCAGAGAACATATTCTGTATCATTTCAATCTTTTAAAATTCATCAAGACTAGTTTTACAGCCCACTGTATGTTCTACCATGGGCTTCCCAGGTGGCTCGGTGGTAAAGAATCTGCCTGCCAATACAGCAGATGCAGGTTCAATCCCTGGATGCGGAAGATCCCCTGGAAAAGGAAATGGCAACCAGCTCCAGGATGCTTGCCTGGGAAAACCAAAGGACAGAGGAGTCTGGCGGGCTACAGTCCATGGGGTCATGAAAGAGTTGGACACGACTCAGCGACTAAACAACAACATATGTTCTAACATAGTGCACATCCCATATGCATTCGAAAAGAATGTGATTGTATATTCTACAGATGTTGGGTATATTGTTCTATAATTGTCAGTTAGGTCAAGTTGGTTCATAGTGTTCAAATATTCTATATACTTACTGATATTTTATTCACTGACTCTATGAATTACAGTGAGATGATATTAAAAATACAACTATAATTATAGATTTTTCTTTTTCTTCCATTATTTCCATCAAATTTTGCTTCATATATTTGCGACTTGTTATTAGATGCATACATATTTAGGTTTATTATATCTTCCTGATGAACTGACCCCTTTATTCTTGTAAGATGACCCTTCTGTGTAACACTTTTTAACTTCTCTGATATTAACATAGCCATTTCAGTCTTCTTATGCTAAGTGTTTACAAATTATACATTTTTCCATCCTGCCATCTAAGTCTTTAGACTGATGAGTTTCTCACAGAAAGCATATGGTTAGGTCTTATTTTTTTTAATCCCTTTACTGATCTCTATCTTTTAACTGCAGTGTTTAATATTAGCCCATGTAGATTTTAAAACTTAATTGACATGATGGATATAATTCTATCACCTTACTATCTTTTGCTATATGTCTCCTATTTTTTTTTTGTTTTGTTTCTCTGTTCTTTCTTTTCCTACTGTCCCCTGGGTTAATCTTTTTCTTTCTCTTTTTTTTTTTTTTTTTTTTTTTTTTTAGTATTCCAGTCTATCTCCTTTATTGGTTTTTAAGCTATACATCTTTGCATTATTTTTTGATGGTTCTCTTAGGATTACAATATACATATTTAACTTAATCAGAGTGTACCTTGAATTAATATTATGCTACTTTACATATAAGAACCTTATAACAGTAAAATTCCATTTCACCTCTCTTCATACTGCTATCAAATATTTTCCTTTTACACAGTACACTGTTATTATTTTCACTCTAAAGAACTGTCATTTAAGTAATTTTTAATCTTTCTTTTCCCATACATTCACATTTTATTACTCTTCATGCCCTCCTATGGATTGAAATTTCCATCTGACATCATTTCTTCAAAAACTTCCATTAGCATTTCTTGTATTGCAGGTCTCTCAGCCTTCACTATAAGAAATGAAAATATCTTTATTCTCAGCCTTCACTATAAGAAGTGAAAATATCTTTATTCTTGCCTTCATTTTTTTCATTTTATCTTTATTCTTGCCTTCATTTTTCTTTCATTTTGCCTTCGTGTTTTGAAAGATTTTTACACTAAATATGGAATTCTCAGTTGACAGATTAATTTTTTCTGATTTTAAATATGTCATTCCATTCTCTTCTGGAATGTTTTTTATGAGAAGTCAGCTGTTATTCATACCATCTTTCCCCTATATGCTGCCTTTTTAGACTAATCTGGATCCTTTTAAGATATTTCTTATCCATTGCTTTCATCATTGTGATCATGTATGATTTTCTTTGTATTTATCTTCCTTGGGATTTGCTCTCCTTTTTTTTCTATAAACTGCCGATTTTTTATCAACTGGGAAATTTTTATTTTTCCTATTCCATGCTCTTGTTTCTTTTTTATTTCCCCAGGATTCCAAATACATGTAATCTAAACTCCTTAATATTTATTTCTTTCAAAGGTTTTTGAGACTCTATTCTTTTATTTCTATTCTTTCTCTCTGTGTGTTTATCTTCAGATAATTTCTACTACTGACTTGTCTTGAAATTCACTCACCCTTTTTTCTGTTCTGTCAAATCTGCATTAATCTCATCTAATAGAATTTTTATTATGTATATTTTATTTTTTCAGTGTTAGTATTCCCATTGAATCTGTTTCACAGTTTTCATATATCTTTTGAAATCCCTCTTCTCCTCATCCATTATATCAACTTTTCCTATAGACTCAACCTATTTATCACAATTATTTTAAAGTCTTTGCTAAAACTGACATCCAGATCATCTCTGAGTCTATTTTCTATTGTTTTCTCTCTTGACTTTGGGTCCCATTTTCTTGTTTCTTCTCACATCTAATAATATTTTTATTACATATAGGACATTGAGGATGATATGTTATAGGACTCTGGACACCATTATCTTCCTTAGAAAAGTATTGATTTTTGTCCTAGCAAGGAGTTGAAACTACTGGTAGATAACTTTTCTTGTGGAACTTCATTTTAAGCTTCATTAAAGTAGGTCTTTTCAGTTTTTCCTTTATCCTAAGGAGCAGTCCTTAGTCCTTATACACGGTCCTTACTCCTAGAGTTTGGTCCTTCTGATATTTTAACAAAAAGACTAAGGTATTTGTCAAGCTCTTACCTTGGCAGAACTTGAACTCTAAATTATGTATCCACAGCACGGGGGAGTGGCTGTAATACCTGCCTAGGAAGATTGCTCATGCTTTCTGCTGGTAATCCTTGGAGTCTTGCCGTATGTTTTCACAGTCAGCTAAGGATTTGAAGAAAGATTTGCAGATTTGGGAGCTCGCTCTCATGACTCCCTCTTTTCCTAGATATCCCCCCTTAACTTTTAGCCATTCTGTTGTTGTCATCCAGTAGTTAGGTCGTATACAACCTTGTGACACCATGGACGGCAGCACGTCAGGCTTCCCTGTCCTTCACTATCTCCTGGAGGTTGCTCAAACTCATGTCCATTGAGTCAGTGATGCTATCCAACCATCCCATCCTTTGTCTCTCCATTCTCCTCCTGCTGGAAAACCATACTACTAGAAAAACCATAGCTTTGACTATACTGACCTTTATCAGCAAAGTAATGTCTCTGCTTTTTAATACACTGTCTAGGTTTGTCATAGCTTTTCTTCCAAGGAGCAAGCATCTTTTAATTTTGTGGCTGCAGTCACCATTCGTAGTGATTTTGGAGCCCAAGAAAATAAAATCTGTCACTGTTTCCACTTTTTCCCCATCTATTTTCAGCCATTCTAGCAGCCCTGAACTCCAACTCTGTTTCTTTAGTAATTCTGAAGTACTAGTAATTAGTTATTAGTAATTCAGAATGACTAATTCTGGGCTCTATTACCATACATTAAGCAGACTGGAAAGTGCCCTTAGGGGAAAAACAGGTGAGTGTGGGTCTTTCTAGGATATTTGCTTCTTTCTTAGGTTGTAGCCCCTCCAGTTTCTGCCTGCTTTAGGTCACCCTACTGTGCCTTAAAACAACTATTTTTTTTTTAATCTTACCAAGAATTTTAATTGTTGAATTGTGTTCACAGCGCTGCAGTGCCACCATTGCGCTCCAGCACAGCCTCTAGCTCACCAAACTCCAGCCGGAGGAGAAAGGGGGTCAGTGAGGAGGTCTCTGTGCCACGGCTTGTACAAAGCTGACTGCCTGCAAATCAACCGGTGGTAAAGCACCAAGGAAGACACTGGCTGCAAAAGCACGTCGCAGGAGTGCCCCCTCTACTGGAGGGGTGAGGAAACCTCATCGTTACAGGCCTGGCCCCGTGGCACTCCAAGAAATCAAATGTTCATCAAAAATCCACTGAGCTTCTCATTCACCATCTTCCCTTCTAGCATCTGGTATGGAAAAGTGCTCAGAACTTCTAAGCAGATTTGCGCTTCCAGTGCAGCTCTTGGTGCTTTGCAGGAGGAAAATGAGGATAATCAGGTTGGTCGTTTTGAAGATACTAACACGTGTGTCCTCCATGCCAAATGTGTAACAATTATGCCAAAAGACATCGCTGCCACACTGCTTAAGTGGAGAATGTGCTTAAGAATTGATTATGCTGGGAATCATTTCATTGTTTTTTAAAAAAGAATTAAAAAAAAAATTCTCGGTTATAGGATGAACCTAGAACCTATTATACAGAGTGAAGTAGGTCAGAAAGAGAAAGATAAATATTGTGTTCTAATGCATATATACAGAATCTAGAAAAATGGTACTGAAGAATTTATTTACAGGGCAGAAATGGAGAAATAGATATAGAGAATAGACTTATGGACATGGGGAAAGGGGAGGAGAAGGTGAGATGTATGGAAAGAGTAACATAAAAACTTACATTACCCATATGTAAAATAGATAGCCAACTTGAATTTGCCATATGGCTCAGGAAACTCAAACAGGGGCTTCATATCAACCTAGAGGGATGGGATGGGAAGGAGATAGGAGGGAGGTTCAAAGGGAGGAGATATATGTTTACCTATGGCTGATTCATTTTGAGGTTTGACAGAAAACAACAAAATTCTGTAAAGCAATTATCCTTCAATAAAAAAATAAATTTAAAAAAAAATTCACTTCCTATTATTGGTTGTTCTGAACGCTAAGCATTTTTTTCCCATGGGGTCAAAAGGTACCTAAGTATATGTCTGCAAATGGAAAAATAGGGACAGAAATCAGGTACTGGCAGTTTCTCCATTTTCATTTGTGTGTGAATTTTTAATATAAAAGTGGGGACATAAAGCATTAATGCAAGTCAAAATGTTTCAGTGAACAAGTTTTAGCAGTTCAACTTTACAATGATTATAAATAAACCTGTTAAATTTTTCTGGACAAGTAAATTTCTTATTGACTGCAACTAAATGGTGTTGGTAGCATTTTTATCATACAGTAGATTTCATCCATTCACTACACCTTTCTAACTGAGTTAGCCTACATGCAAGTGCATGTTTTTAATGTTGTCTGTCTTCTGTACTGTTCCTGTAAGTTTGCTATTAAAATACATAAAACTATAAAAAGATAATAAAATAAAATTGTTGTCACTGGGGAAGTCTGATATAGGGTCATCTGCCATTATCTGCAGCCATAAATCCTTTGAAATATTTTTATTATACAAATTGAGCAACATCCTACTCAGTTCTCATATATTTCATCACTTAATCTCAGTCCTCCTGGTTTCTGTCCTTTATTTAGTGAGTATTCCGATAGGCTTCCTGGTAATACCCATTTTGGTTTGAATCGGCCAGAGCAAGTTCTGATGTTTACAATCAAAGGCTGAGACAAGTACGGTTTATACTGACCTGCATGTTGCTCGGATCTTGACTACACTGAGTAGCTTCAAAGGTCTCTCCACAGTCACTGGCTATGCAACGCTCTCTCCCTGAAAATATCACCTCAATTCACTGCCACCTTTAATTGAAAAAAATTTTTTTCTTTGGTTGCGCTGGGTCTTCTTGCTGCACAGGCTTTCTCCAGTGGTGGTGCACGGGCTTCTCACTGGGGAGGCTTCTCTCGTTGAGGGGCACCGGCTCCAGGTGCACGAGCTTCAGGAGTTGCAGCACTTGGGTTCAGTAGGTGCTGCTCATGGGCTCTCGGGCGCAGACTTCAGTATTTGGCGCACACAGGCTTAGTTGTTCCGCAGCATGTGGAATTTTTCTGGACCAGAGATTGAACCTGCATTCCCTGCATTGGCAGGTGGATTCTTCTCCACTGTACCACCAGTGAAGTCCATTTTTAAAATTTTTTTATTAACATTTTGACTTAATATTTAGTTTTATAATAATCATATTTCATTCCTTCTTAATGCCATGAATTATTTTACCCCTGGATTGGATCAACTTCACCAGCCCCTTCACTCTGCACTCTTACTAGAATTACTCTTCTTTCCATCAATTCTAAGAGTCTATAACAATCTCACCAAACCATTTGCTTTGCCCTCCAACCATGCATACACACGCATATGTCCACACACAGACAAACATCTTCCACAACTGGTAAACGCAGACATTCCAAACTTTCACATCTTTTCCTCCCAGTGACAGGCACAGAATCTCAATTAGCAAAGGAAAAAAAAGATATATATATTTGGAACATGGTGTAAGACACCAGAGGCAAGTCAGGAGAGACAGAAAATTGTGAAAGCAAGGATGCTGACCTAGGGAACTTCAAGAAGTCCACATGAGCTCCTGAGGTTGTGTATTGTCCAACCATTCTCAGAATTCCAAACAAAGTGAGGCACTTGTTAATGAGGATATTAATGACTCTTTAATTTACTCAGTGAATACCAATTCATAAAACATTCATGCTCCATTATGCAGAATTTCCTCTGTCTCTTCAAGGTGAATCTTTCTCTCTTCAGAGAGACTAATAGGAATGGGCAAAGCCTCTTTAAAACTGAGTTCCTGGGGACTTCCCTGGTGGTCCAGTGGTTAAGAGTCCGCCGTCCAGTGCAGAGGACTCAGGTTTGATCCCTAGTCAGGAAACTAAGATCACACACACCACAGGGCAACTACTGAGCCCCACCACAACAACAGAGCCCATGCAGGGCAACAAAGACCCAACCCAACCCAACCCAACCAAATAAATAAATAAACAAACTGGGTCCCTGGATCACTCTTCCTGTTAAAGTGACAAAGGGGATGTGGAGAAGGATAATGAAATTTAGTAGCAGACAGAGAGAAATTTAAGTCTCTACTCAGCTTCTTACTAGTTCTGTGGTCTTGGACAAGCCAATTCTAAATAATAATAGTTAATATATGTAGAACACTAAGAACTGTGTATTACTCAAATACTTTTAAAAGTTTTATTTCAGGCTTCCCTGGTGGCTCAGTGGTAAAGAATCTGCCTACCAAGGCAGGAGACACAGGTTCGATCCCTGGTCCAGGAAGATCCCACATGCTGCGGAGCAACTAAACCTGTGTGCCACAACTACTGAGCCTGTGTTCTAGAGCCTGGACACCGCAACTATTGAGCCCACATGCCACAGTTGCTGAAGCCCAAGTGTCCCTGAGCCTGTGTTCCTGCAACAAGAGAAGCCACTACAATGAGAAGCCCAGGCACTGCAACAATAACCCTCACTCACTGCAACTAGAGAAAAGCCCGCATAGCAATGAAGACCCAGCACAGCCAAAAATAAATATAAATCAATCAATAAATTTTTTTTTAAGTTTTATTTCATTTAATCCTTATAACTACCTATCGAGGTGAGTACTGTTATGATTCCTGTTTCACAGAGGAGAAAGCATCACAACAACATGTGATCTGAGTCTTGCCATGGTGCGCGGCTTTTATTTACGATGTTTGATTTTGGTTTCATGAATGCTGTGCATCAGATGAAAGTGCCAGCAGGAGTGCAGCTCCAACAGTCTCGCTGTATAGTTGGGCATGTCTCCTGGCTGTGTCAGTTTCAGCTTTGTAGCTTTCAAGTTTGGGGACTGAACCTTCTAGAAATCTAAAAACTGTTAGTATACTGTATTCAGTTTCTAATGCTGCATTGCCATGAATTTAGGAGCTTAAAACAGTACACATTAATTATCTTGTAATCTCCATGGATCAAAAATCCAGCACATTTTAGCCTGGTCCTCTAGAGGCTTGGGACCTCATGGAAATCAAGGTGTCAGCAGCTATGCCCTCTTCAGGAGGCCCAACTAGGGAAAGATCTACTTCCAAACCCTCTTAGGTCACTGGCAAAATTTACTCCTCTGTGGTCATGTGGTGACATGGCCATGTCTTTTCCTAACTGTCAGCAGGAGACTACTACCAGCTCCTAGAGGCTGCTTTTGGGTCCTTGACACATGGTCCTCTCTACAGTATGGCAGGTTACTCCTTTAGGGCCAGTAGAAAGGCATCTGCTTTTCTTCTTGTAGCTTTTAAAAGATATTCTGATTAGGTCAGGCCCACCCAGAAAAACCTCACTTTTGACTGATTCAAAGTCAACTGATCAGGGATGTTAATTACAGCAGCAAAATTCATCCCACCATATAATATAACATAAACCCATAAGTAATATCCTGTCACATTCAAAGTTTCTTCACACACTCAAAGAAAGGGACAATTAGACAAGACAAGTACTCCAAAGGGACACAATCTTGGGGACCACCTTAGAATTCTGCCTACCACAGTACCATAGACTAAATGTCTGTGTCACCCAAAATTCATATGTTGAAACCTAATCTTCATTGTGAAGGTATTAGAAGGTCAAGTTTCCAGGAAGTGATAAGGTCATGAAGGAGGTGACTTCACGAATAGGTTTAGTGCCCTTATAAAAGAGAACCTGGGACTTCCCTCGTGGCTCAGACGGTAAAGCGTCTGCATACAATGTGGGAGACCCGGGTTCAATCCCTGGGTTGGGAAGATCTCCTGGAGAAGGAAATGGCAACCCACTCCAGCATTCTTGCCTGGAAAATCCCATAGACGGAGAAGCCTGGTAGGTACAGTCCATGGGATCACAAAGAGTTGGACACCACTGAGTGACTTCACTCAAAAGAGAACCCACCCTAGAGAGCTCCCTTGCTCTTTATACAATATGAGGACATGTGGAAAGACATCTATGAACCAGAAACAGGTCTAACCAGACACTCAATCTGTAGGTTCCTTAATCTTGCACTCTGCAGCCTCCAGAACCATGAGAAATAAATTTCTATTGTTTATAAGCTATCCAGTCTATGGTACTTTTGTTCAGTTCAGTTCAGTTCAGTCACTAGTCGTGTGGGACTCTTTGTGACCCCATGGACTGCAGGACACCAGGCTTCCCTGTCCATCACCAACTCTCAGAGTTTACTCAAACTCATGTCTATTGAGTCAGTGATGCCATCCAACCATCTCATCTTCAGTCGTCCCTTTCTCCTCCTACCCTCAATCATTCCCAGCATCAGGGTCTTTTCTAATGAGTCAGTTCCTCATATCAGGTGGCCAAAGTATTGGAGTTTCAGCTTCAGCATCAGTCCTTCCAATGAATATTCAGGACTGATTTCCTTTACGATGGACTGGTTGGATCTCCTTGCAGTCCAAGGGACTCTCAAGAGTCTTCTCCAACACCACAGTTCAAAAGCATCAATTCTTTGGCGCTCAGCTTTCTTTATAGCCCAACTCTCATATCCATACATGACTACTGGAAAAACCATAGCTTTGACTAGATGGACCTTTGTTGGTAAAGTAATGTCTCTGCTTTTGAATATGCTATCTAGGTTGGTCATAGCTTTTCTTCTAAGGAGCAAGCGTCTTTTAATTTCATGGCTGCAGTCACCATCTGCAGTGATTTTGGAGGCCAAAAAAATTAAGTCTGTCACCATTTCCACTGTTTCCCCTCTATTTGCCATGAAGTAATGGGACCAGATGCTATGATCTTAGTTTTCTGAATGTTGAGTTTTAAGCCAATTTTTTCACTCTCCTTCTTCTCCTTCACTTTCTGCCATAAGGGTGGTGTCATCTGCATATCTGAGGTTATTGATATTTCTCCCGTTAATCATGATTCCAGCTTGCGCTTCATCCAGCCCAGCATTTCTCATGAGGTACTCTGCATATAAGTTAAATAAGCAAGGTAACAATATACAGCCTTGATGTGCTCCTTTCCCGATTTGGAACCAGTCTGTTGTTCTACGTCCAGTTCTAACTGTTGCTTCGTGACCTGCATACAGATTTCTCAGGAGGCAGGTCAGGTGGTCTGGTATTCCCATCTCTTTCAGAATTTTCCACAGTTTGTTGTGATCCACACAATCAAAGGCTTTGGTACTTTTGTTACAGTGGCCCAAACAAACTAAGATGCACATGTATACTATTTTAATTCTCTTCTTTCTCACACTTGGCAAAATGTATTCTGTCATTTGCAACTGTACATTGAGCAAAACAGTAAATAATATAAAGAGCACTAAATATTTGAAGAAATACAGGACTAAAAGGCTATCTAATCTGATGGGAATAAGGATACAGTTATCAATAAAGCATAACTATTAGAATGGCTAACAGAAAAGTGACAATATCAAGAGTTTACAAGAATGGCGAGGAACTGAAACTTTTATACCTTGTTGGCAGAAATGCAAAACAATACATCCACTCTAGAAAACAGTTTGGCAGTTTCTTATAGTTAATCCTATACCCACCATATGACTCAGCATTCCTACTCCTCAGGTATTTACCCTAAAGGGAAAGTGAAAGTGTGCTCGCTCAGTCGTGTCCGACTCTTAGCGACCCCATGGACTGCAGCCTACCAGGCTCCTCCATCCTTGAGATTTTCCAGGCAAAACTACTGAAGTGGGTTGCTATTTCCTTCTCCAGGGGATCTTCCCAACCCAGGGATCAAACCCAGGTCTCCCACATCATAGGCAGACGCTTTACCCTAAAGAAATGAAAACTTACATTCACACAAAAGCTTTCACAAAAAAACCTATACATGAATGTTTACAGGAGCTCTAATCATAATCATCAAAATCTAGGTACAACCAAAATATCCTTCAAAAGGTGGGAGGGTGAACAAACTGTGGTACATCCATACAATGGAAAATTTGTCAATAAAAAGTAACAGACTGTTGATACATACCAACAATGTGGATGAGTCTCGAATGCACTACGATAAATTAAAGAAGCAAGTCCCAAAAGGCTACAGACTACATGATTCCACTTACATGACATTCTCAAAAAGATAGAACTACGGTGATAGAGGGGGCTTTCCCATGGTTCAGCAGTAAAGAATCTGCCTGCAATGCAGGAGCCACAAGAGGTGCAGGTTCAATTCCCTGGGTAGGGAAGATCCCCTGGAAGAGGGCATGGCAGCCCATTCTAGTATTCTTGTCTGGAGATCCATGGACAGAGAAGCCTGGAGGCCCACAGTCCACAGGGTTGCATAGAGTCAGATGAGACTGAAGTGACTTAGCATGCACACACAGGATAGAGAATGGATGGACAGTTTCCAGAAGTTAGGTACAGGGGACGGATATGATTACAAAGAGGCAGCACGGGGGAGATCCTGGGGTGAAGGAATTATCCTGTAACTTGATTGTGGTGGTAATCACATGAATCTATATGTGTTAGAGCTCATGGAATTATATGCTCCCGAAAGAGTCAATTTTACTGTATGTTAATTTAAAAATTTTTAAATATGAAGAATATGTGTGGGAATGGAGTCTCAGGGACCTGGAACATGAAGAGAGGGACATAATTTTAGATCGGGTCAAATTTTCAATGTGTGAATATCTACAAGGGACTCTGGATGCAAAATATTGACTCACACTACTGGGAAGGATTCCATTTATTTGCTTGGTTGATGGACTAAAACTAAAGTCAACAGTAACCTACATGAATTTGAGATGCCAAAAAGAACTTGATAGAACACAGAGGAAAGAATCCAAAAAGCTGAGGAGATAAGAATACAAGAACAGATTTATCATGTGTTCACAACTCGCACCCCTAAAATAAACCACAAGAGCATTCAGAAGACAATCTCTTCATCATAGTATTGAGAAATGCATTGATGATGAAGAGCACCAATATCCTTTAAAATCACATTAGGTAAAAATCATACTAACCACTGTAGGTAGAGTGTAGAAGTAGGAAATGTTGCCAATATAGTGAGCTCCTTGATTCAAGTGACAATGATGGAAACTTAGGATGACAAAGGTCTAGTACATGTACTCAAATCCCAGAGAAAAGGTAGATGCAGTTACCATAATGGGTAGCAGAACCAGAGAAGTGTTAGTCAATCAGTTGTGTCATACTCTTGGTGAACCCATGGACTGTAGACTGCCAGGCTCCTCTGTCCATGGAATTCTCCAGCAAGAATACTGGAGTGGGTGGCCATTCCCTTCTCCAGGGGATCTTCTCAACCCTGGGATCGAACTCTGGTCTCCTGCACTGCAGGCAGACTCTTTCCACCTGAGCCACCAAGGAAGCAGAACTAGAGGAACAAAATAGCTTTCTTTACTTATAGGGATCTTTGGAGATAATTAGGCCTCTATGACTTAAATAAATGAGTTACCCCTGAGGTTTTACTCTATGTGTACAACAAAAACAAACAGCTAGTCTTATTAGTAAGCAGAGAAGATTGACTTGAGCCACTATTATAGAAACTCACTACTTCTCACCCAAGTCTCAGATCAGAGTTTCTGATTGAAAAGGAGATTGGGTACTATTAAAAAAGAATTATGTAGCAACATTATAGGGCTTCGCAGGTAATGCTAGTGGTAAAGAACCCACCTGCAATGCAGGAGATGTAGGAGACACAGGTTCGATCCCTGGGTCAGGAAGATCCCCTGGAGCAGGGCATGGCAACCCACTCCAGTATTCTTGGCTAGAGAATCCCATGGACAGAGGAGCCTGGTGGACTACAGTCCACAGGGTCCTGAAGAGTTGGACACTATTGAAGTGATTTAGCATGCACACACAATAACATTATAAGCTTGTGCCATAACACTTTTGCCTGACTGTTTACCAAAGAGACACAAATTATGTTTCAGAACACACATTAAATTGTACCCTAGAGGGATAAAAAGGAATTCCTGGAACTCGAAGGGACTACTCAATGCTGGCTCTGAGCTGACACTAATCCCTGACAACACAGTATCACTATGGGCCATTGCTATGGCAGAAGCCTGTGGAAGTAAAGGTTATTGGAGTTGGATGTGAGTCCCACCATGGTTATTTCACCAGTTCATGACATAGCCCATATGACTGCCAGCTTTTGTGGGAGAGACAAGCAAGAGAAGCTCTGGTTGGCCCTGGATGCTGAGCAAAGCTCTGCCACTAGGTCTTCATAACCTGGTGGATTTGTGGCCCACTGAGAGCCTTGTAGAACCTGCAGTCAGCCCCTAGATGAGAACCACAGCTGAGCCATCTGGGGCTTTGAAACAAAGCCTTGGGCTTCCAGGGGGTGGATGTTCCCTTAACAGCCCATGGTATGGGCTACACAGCTTCCAGTGTTCTGTTCTGGCAGGGCCCGGCTCTTGTTCTCCTGGCCGGGCTGCAGATAAGCAAAGCGCTGGTTGGCTGCTGCTTGTGCTCTGCAGGGAGGAACTCAGTCCACCTAGACCCAGTTGCCAGTTGTTACAAACCCTACCCCATTCTCCATCACAACCAGAAACCCACTGATGAAGCCCTGCAGAGTCCCCTGTGATCCCCAAAGGGTCAGACCAGAGTGCGGGCTCCCAAGACCCACAATACTGGGGGAGCCCCTTGGGCTCTCTTTTCCCACTGATGGAATCATAGGCTCAGGGGAGACCTCACCGCATGGTTCTCAGAGTCTCTCGGTGGTGTCTTGTCCATGAATAGTTGTTAGTTGTTCTTCTTTCAAGGGAGAGCGAAGTCAGGAACTACCACGCCACCATCTTGGTGATGTCACCTCAACAGTCCATGGTTTGTTATTGGTCCTGGCAGAGACAAAAACATCAAACAATGGGAAGAATGGTGGCTTCACAATTAAGTTACCTGTCTCTAACTAGGGGCGGCTGGCCAGCATTAGAACGTACCCAAAAACACTTCATGATCAGATGGAAATGGCAGTAATGTATAAACTTAGCTTATCCAATAGATACAGCAAAATTGCATGAATTATATTTCCAGGGTGTCTACTCCCTCCATAATCGCATACCTTCTGCAACCTATGCATAGAACCTTAAGAGGTGTTCCATATAACCAGCTGACTGAAAGGTAAAAACTAGAGCCTGATTTTCGGGTAGTTCTGCCCAATATGCAGGCTTTAGATGAAAATGGACTAAAACCCCACACGGAGATAGTTCTATAGAACACTAAAGAAAAGAAATGTCTCCTGGGGGGAAGACTTTTAAGAGTATATCTCATGTTCCACTTTATACAGAAAGAGAGAGAACCTGGGTCATGGATCTTCTAGGTTTCATAGGCAGTGGTTAACCGTTTGATCAGGCTTGGAGAAAACTAGATGGGAGAATTGGTGACAAGGAGTATTGGAGAAGAGGCATGCGAATGGACCTCTCAGAAGGGACAGAGTGGGAATACTTGGTGGTTTCCATTGAGGAGGAAGTTCACAGTAAACAGGCTATTAAATAAGCTCACAAAGTGTAGCCCTACAAAATGTAGTCCATTCTGGGACTTGCCTGGTGGTACAGTGGATAAGAATCCATCTGCCAGTGCAGGGGACATGGGTTTGACTCCTGGTCTGGGAAGATTCTACATGCCAGGGAGCAACTAACTAAGCCCGAGCACCACAACTGCTGAGCCCACATGCCACAACTACTGAAGCCCAGGCATCCTCCAGCCAGCAAGCCACAACTGCTGAGCCCAAGCGCTGCAGCTACTGAAGCCCGTGCACATAGAACCCATGCTCCACAGTAACAGAAGCCATCACAATGAGAAGTCCATGCACCGAAACCAAGAGTAGCCCCCTGCTCGCCACAATTAGAGAAAGCCTGTGTGACGAAGACCCAGCACAGCCAAAAATAAAGTAAATAAATAATCTAGTCTATTCTTTAACAGACTACACTGTTCCACCTCTAGAAATAAGAGATGGGAGTTGCTCCTCACATCATGGTACCTAATGAACCACTTGCTAAATTTTTGCCTTCTGTTACTTTGGGCTCCGGTGATTTAAAGGTCTTTGAACCAATGGGGGGGGATACATTTTTTTTTTTAACCAGGAGACACAATAATAGGCCCACTGAATTGGAACCAGAGACTTCCACACAGACATATGAGACTTATCATGCCCTGTTGGACAAAACGACTGATCCAGATTATCAAAGTAGACTGCTGTCACACATGAGGGCAGAAAGGACTATTTCTGTAAACCCAGGAACTCCCTGGGGCATGTCTAAAATTACCATATTCAGTGATAAAAAGTTAACAGTTCTAACCCCATATGGACAGAGCCTGTAGGTATTCAGATTCCCCAAGAATGAAGATTGGGTCACCCCACCAGATAAAAAGCTACAGCCGCCAGCCGACTCTTTTGCTGAGGACAAAGGGAACACAAATGGGCACCGGGGGAAGGACATGACAAACGCCATCGCAGCCTCGAGGCCAGCTGCGCCAGTAAGTTCTGTGGCAGCTGGCTCCATTTGCTTCTTCGCCTGCTGTGTCACGCACATACCGAGTGTGTGATAACGTTTCTTTTTCCCTCCATCCCCTTTTTTCTAATATTTTACACAGTCTGTGTGAGTCTACATTTTGGTCCAGAGGTTACAGAATATCAATATGCTATTATGACTGAATCAGAGGCGACGTGGTCATCACCCAGAAAACCCGAACTTGTATCTAGGTGCAGAAACTAACGGAACTTTGGGTCTTCTCTTTGAGGAAGTGCATTTTGATTGTCCTAGCAATAGTTGCATTAATATTATATTAAGCAAGCACAGGTTACTGCTACTATTATGATTGGAAATGTAAGTATGAAAACAGGGTACATAGGAATGCTAGGCAGCCAAGGGGTAGATCATAGTAACATCTGTAACTTTTGAACACGTCCATGGTGGAAGGACTGCCTTTTCAAGATACAATCCAAAAACTACATTTTCCAGGCTTCCTTTTAACTAAGGTATAGACTTGACCATACTCTTCTTCATCTTGCAGCTTTCACTCCTTTTACCAGATCTACTTTTGTATATTAAGGAACTTAATTAGTAAAAATTTTCTCAGGAATATATTAGAAAATTTATCTAGTTAAGAAGGTGCCTTAGAGATTTGGTCAACTCCTCTTGTGTGTAACAGGAAAGAGCTGAGACCAGAGAAGTTATGACTTTCTAGTGTTTATAAAGCAAGTTCACAGCTGATACTTTTTGTGAATCTACTCAGGATGTGAGTTAATTTACACTACAGTCCATGTAACAACAATGAAAAAAAATTCCTGTATTATTAATGGTCTCAAAAAGATATGGATCCTCTAAAGTTATATGCAGAAAATACATATTACTAATTGTATCACCAATTTTTTAAAATCATGGGTACAATAACAAATAAAGTGAGACATGTTAAAAAACAAATAAATAAGGTAGAGACATGAGACTAGCTTCCTTCAAGCAAATGAGTCAGCATGAGACCGGGAAAGCAGATGGGAGAATAGTGAGGGTAAGAGCAAGTGTGAGGTCTTAGTAGTTTTGCAGGAGTTACAGTAGAAGCTCTGGAGCAGCGGAGGTCCCATTTGTTGTTTCTGTAGGGGTTAAGCAAAAGGTCATAACATCTGCAGGATTTCCAGAGGATAAAACAACGTTATCAAATGGATAAAGATGTGGTACTTATATACAATGGAATACTACTCAGCCATAAAAAAGAATAAAATAATGCCATTTGCAGCTGCACAGATGGACCTAGAAACTATCACATTAAGCAAAGGAAGACAGACAAAGGAAGACAAAATTACCATACAATATCACTTACATGTGGAATCTAAAATATGACACAAGTGAACTTATCTATGAAACAGAAATAGACTCACAGACATAGAGAACAGATGTGTGGTTGCTGAGGATTGTGGGGGGATGACTTGGGAGTTGGGGATTAGCAGATGCAAACTATTACATGTGTTGCTGCTGTTGTCAGGTGGTTGTTGCTCAGTCACTAAGTCATGTCGAACTCTTTGTGACCCCACGGACTACAGCACACCAGGCTCCTTTGTCCTCCATTACATATAGGATAAACAAGGTTCTATTGTACAGCTCAGGATATACACTGAATATCCTGCAATAAACCATAATGGAAAAGAATACATATATATATATATATATCTGAATCACCTTACTGTATACCTGAAACTAATGCAACACTGTAACTAACTCTACTTCAATATTTTTAAAATGTCACCAAGGGTTTGCTATCTCCATCTCCATCTCCTGGCTCTGCTATCCTCTGCACTGGATCTCCTCAGATGAGATTTCTAAAGCAGGTTCTCCCTCCCACAGTGGCTCCTAACAGCTCCAAATCAAGTAGGAAGAGAGTTTCACTTCCAAAAAAAATAAGTCCTTAGATTGAATCTTACTGATCCCATTTGGGTCACATGTTCGTCACTGAATCAGCTGCTAGCTAGGGGACAGAATGTGCCAGACCCAGGTGATACGCATACCCTGAACTGTGAAAACAAGATGAAGTCTAAAGAGCAGGATGTGTTTCTCTCATGTATTTCCTCCCATATATTTCACCACAAAGCATCTGGCCTTAAAGAACAGAAGAACAAACTATTGAAGTGATAACACCAGTGGAGAAGTAACACCTGGTGGGGTTGAGGATTGCCAGACCAAATGGAGCATATACTTGGGACTTCCCTGGTGGTCCGGTGACTAAGACTATACACTCCCAAAACAGGGGGCCCGGGTTCAATCCCTGGTCAGTAAACTAGATCCCACAGGCCACAACTAACAGTTCACACACTGCCGCTAATGATCCCACATGATGCAACTAAGACCCAGTGCAGCCAAATAAATCAATAAAAATTTTTTAATGTAGCATATACTTTAAGTTAGCAACGATGAACCTACAAGTAGTTCTCAAATAAACTTCAGTATGTTATTAAAGGGAAAGAGAATGGATGTTGGGCAGGCAGAAACAATAGCTATCCACTAGCCAGGAAGTCTGGCTTATCCTTTCACCTATGAGTGGGACAGTGACTGACACAACCTGAGAACTAAGACCCTGGCTATTTCCACCTTGGGATCCCAGACGCACTTTTGGTTTGATGAACTAAAATTCAGAAAGTCTGGTTCCCAATTCTGATTATCTGCAAACCTGGAAATCTCCCTTAACTTTTCTGGACCTTCAACCCCACCTTTGCCAAATGAAGAATGAATAGAACCTGCCTGGTGAAGCTTCAACAAGATAAAATTCATAAAATTGCTTCAAAATCTGTAAAGCACTTCTCCATAAATGTAATGGACCATCTCTCTTGCTCCAAGGAAACCAGGGATAACCTGAGCCTAACTCATCCCATTTGCAAATGATAGGGCAACTGAGGTAGATGGAAGATGGTGAGACTAAGAGAGGAGTTTAGATTGGAACCACTGTCGCACGCCCTTCACCACAGAGATAGGACCAATCCACCTCTTTCTGGTATACTGATAAATGTTTCTGAGCTCTTCCTCTTCCCTGAGTAAGAGTGAAAATAGCAGGTGAGCTGGGGCCAAAGACTTAAACTGGTAAGTAGATTGGACACAGAATTCCTCATTGAGAACATCTCTTCTAGGAAACTAATTGGATCGGAAAGCAAAGATCCCTGCAGGAAGAAATTTATTGCAGCAATTATTAGGATAACAAAAGTTTGAAAGTAAATGCCCTGCAATAAGGGATTGATTACATAATTACACAAATTATGGTATTATCTCCTCCAGTGGCATAAGAGGAGGTCATGGAAAAAGGATGATATGGGTGTTACATGGAAGGATTTCTAGGACCTAATAGCTGAGAAGAGCATATAAAGTATGATCCTGCTTTTATCAACCAATCAGTCATGTAGATGTATTCATATGCATAGGCAAAGACCGAAAAGGTATACAGTGGAGTCACATCATACATGCATTTAACTTCTCTGAATTCAACTCTCTACAGAGCACAGGGTGAGGGAGAGAGAGAAAAACTTAAATAGTGCAGCTCTGACTGGCCAATTCTACTCACTGAGTCCAGGAGTGAGATGGAAGCACATCTCACTGAAATTCCTGCTGAAATTCCCTCTCAATTCCCCTTCTAGACGTGAGCATCTTCCCATGCTGAGTGTAATCTAATGTTTTAAGATATGCATTTTTCATATTGGTAGTGCTCTGTGCTCAGTCGTATCCAACTCTTGCAACCCCATGGACTGTAGCCCATCAGATTCCACTGACCGTGGGATTTCCCAGGCAAGAATACTGGAGTGGGTTGCCATTTCCTTCTCCAGGAGATCTTCCCGACCCAGGGATCAAACCCACGTCTCCTGCATTGGCAGGCAGATTCTTTACCACTGAACCACCAGGGAAGCCCCTTCTTTTTTCTTTATGATAACCTATATCTCCAAGTTTCCTAAAAGCAACATATATTTATGTAACGTATTTGCAAAGGATAGGTAAGAACCCCTGTCCTCACAGGTACTTGAGGGACCCTCCAGAAAGTCCCATTTAGGGATCTCAGCTTGGCCAGCCCACAGAGGCAGCTTCCTGTCAGATCTGTCCTTCTGCTGTGGCTTGTGACACTGCCCTCTCCCTTTCCCTCAGCCCTTATCAGAGAGGATCTCCGCGGGTTATAGCATTAGGCTGGCCTGGGCAGCCCTGGATGGCTGCAGGGCCCAGGGTGCCAGGCAGCTTGGGGCCATCTCAGCCCACCGCCCCCGGGCTCCATCAACCCTTGTTAGTCCTCATTAGCAGCCCAAACCCAGACAGGCTGCCTCCACGCTGGGTCCTTGATTTTTCTATTTTGAGAGGGTTACTCAGGCCAAGTCATCAAATCAAGTTATGCCCCTGACGTCTTAGGATTGCAGGGCCCTGACATCTTCCTTCCTCCACCAGTCCCCATAGACCACAGTGGTCCGACTCCAGGCCCCCAGCAGCATACAAACACACCCTCTCACAAGCACACAGACCCACATGCTCATATGCACACACACACACACACACACACTCCTTCACAGGCTCACGAACATATTCTGTCACCCACCCTCACACAAATAAGCATCTTCCATCTCAATGACATAAACACCCATACTCAGGGGTCCTCAGAAGTCACAAGAGATCCAGACCACTTGCAGTTTCAGGGGCTCCCAGGATATTAAAGAATGAGAAATTATAACCAAGTCCCCGTATTTGCAGCTGTTCTAAGTGTTTACATGTAACAAATTATCATCGTGTGTTTTAAATGCAATATAATTGTGTCCTCCACCAAATAATGATTGGATTTATGAACTATTAATTCCCAGGGCACTGCAGGCTGTGGGCCTCAGTAATGCGATGTGCTCAGAGCGCATGATGGATGCCTTCTCCTCTCCATCTTGTCAGCAGATCTCGGACTGCGTGTATAACCTCATTTGGGGATAATATCAAGAGCCCATATCTGAGCCCTTTGTGAGTATGAGGCCCAGCCAAATGGCTCCTGTCAACTGCCGAATGCACACACACTGGAGAGGCCTGGTGCTCAACCACCATCCCACCCAGTGTACCCACCCACGCCCGTCAGGAGAAAGCCCAGGGTCCTGTGGCTCTCCGGTCACCCTGGTAACCACCGGGCAGTCGTGGGAATGTCTCAGAGCTCGGGAGGATGCTCAGCGCCACCTTCCCCACCCCCTTTCAGGACAGAGGGTTCTCCATAACCCCCAGATGCTTGGCCACCCTGCCCTGGCTCAGGTTCTCTAGGCTCGTCCCTGACGCTGCAGCCTGGACCAGCTCTAACGAGAAGGAACGTGAAGCCAGCCATCCTGGAATTTCTTTGCATTATAACCAGAATCCTCGTCCTCTTCCATCAAGCAGCTCCGGGTCAGGAGCCATTACCACTCCACTCAGGGCTTCTGTTTTGTCCACCTGTGTCTGGGAAAGTTTTGCATACACACACACACACTTTCTCACACACACTCATATATGTTCTGATGCTCACACCCATACAAGTATACTTTAAAAGACACACTTTTAATGACAGTGTGGTTTTAGAAGTAGATTCTGGTCTTTAGAAGCAAACTCTGGCCATTTGAAGCTCTCTTCCAACCCTTATGAGTAGTCACTTAAAGAGTCATTTGTCCTCCCTAAGCCTCAATTTTCCAGATCTTTAAATTAGATCCAGAAAAGAGCTGCCTCATAAGCCTTTGAGGCAGGATGTCTCTGAGATATTTGTAAAAGCACCTAGCACATCACTTCTTCATGGCACAGGGCAAGCCCCAAACCACAGAGGGGTCGGCAAACCCTTGGCTGAAGCCCTGGAAACCACTCAGGCCTAGGCTTACAGAGTGAGGCTGGATGGGGAAGGCAGAGATGAAGGAATGACAGTGATCAAAAATGTTGGTTTGCTCCTCAGTCTTTCCTAAGTCAACAAACCAAAGACCTGCATAAGGAAATAATCAATACTGGATGTGACCCAGAAGAAATTCTGTCCCCATCCAGGAACTGAGGTGGCAGACACAGAAGACAAGGGAAAGTTTGCCATTCCTTATAAGCCTTTCTGGAGACCGTCTGAACTACAGCCTCTAAATAGATGCTCTTCCACAGCTGACCCACACAATGACCCATCATTAGCTGTAGCTGCAAAACTGGAAGAACAGGGACTCCCGTGGTGGTCCAGTGGTTAAGAATTCACCTGCCAATGCAGGGGACATGTGTTCAATCCCTGGTCTGGGACGATCCCTCATGCCACAGGGGAACTAGGCCCGTGTATCACAACTACTGAAGTCTGTGTGCCCTAGAACCTGCCCTGCAACAATAGAAGCCACTACAGTGAGAAGCCCCTACACCACAGCTAGAGAGTAGCCCCAGCTCTCCAAAACTAGAGAAAGCCCGCACGCAGCAATGAAGACCCAGTGCAGCCAAAATTTTTTTTAAAAAAAAGAAAAATTTAAGTCTGTATTTAAAAAAAAAAACAAAAAACTGAAGAGCAGAAAGTTTCAAGACCTTGCCCAACATCCCCCAGTCAGTCTCTGGATCAGCACACACAGTCTAGCTCTGAAATCAAAGACAACATTAATGTCAATTTTCGGTACAAGTACATCCTCAGTAAAAGAGCTCAGTGTGGCTTTTTGAGCCAGGTGGGCCTGGGTTCAAATCCCGGTTTCACCATTTACTAGTTGTGTGACTTTGGGAAATTTTCTTAACCTCTTCCTTCTAAATTTTATCATCTATAAGACAGACATAAATAGTGCCTGTCTCTCGATGTTTATGAGGTTTATTTTTTGAGAACCTAGTTTATGTTTTTCACTTCGGTAAGCACTCAAACTAAGATCACGGCATCTGGTCCCATCACCTCATGGGAAATAGACGGGGAGACAGTGGAAACAATGTCAGACTTTATTTTTTGGGGCTCAAAATCATTGCGGATGGTGACTGCAGCCATGAAATTAAAAGACGCTCACTCCTTGGAAGGAAAGTTATGACCAACCTAGATAGCATATTAAAAAGCAGAGACAGTACTTTGCCAACAAAGGTCCATCTGGTCAAGGCTATGGTTTTTCCAGTGGTCATGTACGGATGTGAGAGTTGGACTGTAAAGAAAGCTGAGTGCCGAAAAATTGATGCTTTTGAACTATGGTGTTGGAGAGGACTCTTAAGAGTCCCTTGGACTGCAAGGAGATCCAACCAGTCCATCGTAAAGGAGATCAGTCCTGGGTGTTCATTGGAAGGACTGATGCTGAAGCTGAAACTCCAATATTTTGGCCACCTCATGTGAAGGGTTGACTCATGGGAAAAGACCCTGATGCTGGGAGGGATTGGGGGCAGGAGGAGAAGGGGACGACAGAGGATGAGATGGCTGGATGGCATCACCGACTCGATGGGATGAGTTTGAGTAAATTCTGGGAGTTGGTGATGGACAGGGAGGCCTGGCGTGCTGCAATTCATGGGGTCACAAAGAGTCGGACACAACTGAGCGACTGAACTGAACTGAAGCACTCAATTAAATGGCTATCTTCTTTCCCTCTCCTCTCCTGCCCCCATTTTCTCCATCACATGTCAGAGAGAAATAAACGGTGGTACCCCTGAGTCTACCTGTGTTTCAGATGAGCACAACTGAGTATTCATATCCGTTCTGTCCCAGGTGTAGAGCGTCATGGGAGAAAGGGTCCTGTAAGTGTCAGGACCCACCCCCCATTCACGGAGTCTGCTCCCCATCCCCTCGCACAGCTGGCGGCAGAAAGTCATTGGCTGTCTGGGGAAGCCCTCAGCTCCCAAGCTCACCTCCATGTCTAAGCACACAGCCAGAGGCCACCCTTCAAGGCCATTAATTAACCAGGGTCTTTGGAGATGACTTTTTCTGTTTTTGGCATGATTTGCTGATAAGAGTTTTAGAACCTAGGTTCCTCTCCATCCCCAACCTCAGCTGTTTGTTCCCTCCATGTACAGTTAATGGCACAATCATTTTATTAAGAAACATCTCCTGAGCTCACTGGCCAAATCCTTTGGTCAAAGCTGAGGGGATCCCCTCCCTTTTCCTTCTAGAAAGAGAAGTCTTCTGGACTAACTAAGGGTCCCTCCAGGGTCTTCCTGGGCTTCTGGGAAACCCATGGACCAACCACAACCTGCTCCACTCCCACCAAGGATGAGCACCAGGCTTCCCTGCTGGCTCAGGGGTGAAGAATCTGCCTGCCAATGCAGGAGACACAGGTTCAATCTCTAATATGGGGAGACCCCACATGTCCTGGGGCAACTAAGCCCGTGCACCACACTATTGAGCCTATCCTCTGGGGCCCAGGAATTGCAACTACTGAGCCCATGTATCTCAACTACTGAAGCCTGCATGCCCTAGAGCCTGTGCTCTGCAACAAGAGAAGTCATCACATGGAGAAATCCTCGTGCCGCAGCTAGAGAGTGACCCCAACTCACTGCAACTAGAGAAAAACTGGCACAGCAATGAAGACCCAGCACAGTCAAAAATAAATGAATAAATAAAATTTAAAAAAAAAAAAAAAAAGAATGAGCACCAATTCAAACATCCAAGCAGAAGACATGGTCCTCACCCCATGGGTGACTCATTATCATCCTTGATCTGGCCAGATACTACAGAACACATCACGTGTTGGTCAAAGAGGGGCCCTGGACTCTGCCTACCCCTCTAGCCTTCTGTTCACCTCCCCTCCTCCTTATGACCTATGTTCATACCTAATGACACACCTGCAGCTCTCAGCCCTCTAGTATGCATTGCTTAATGTATTGCTCTCTCTGACAGGCGTATCTTCCTTGTCATCCCCCAACTCCTCTGGATCAGGGAAGGCTTCCTGGAGGAGGCGAGCCCAGGGATCAGTCTGGAGGGATGAGCTGTATCACCATTTTCCTTCCTAACTCCTATTCATCCCTCCAAAGCAGTGCACAAAGTTTCTCTCCCAGAAAGTCTGCCTTGATCACCTTCCTCAAGCCGCATCATGTAGCACACTTTAGTGGGCATTTTTTATAATTTATTTATTTTATTTTTGGCTGTGCCGGGTCTTCGCTGATGCTCGGAGAACAGGGGCTGCTCACGATTAGTGGTGGTGCGGGCTCACTGCGGCGCTCCTCTTGTTGCGGAGCCCGGGCTCTAGGATGCGGGGACTCACTGGCTGTGGCTGCCGGGCTCTAGAGCTCAAGCTCAACAGCTGTGGCCCACGGGCTTAGCTGCTCCACGGCACGTGGGATCTTCCCGGACCAGGGCTCGAACCCGTGTCTCCTGCACTGGCCAAGGGATCCTTAACCACTGACCGCTAAGGGAGCCCCAGGGAGCGTTTTTGGTTTGGAGTTGAGACATGTGTTGGGAAACACGTGGTATACTCAAACTGGATAATCGAGAAGAGTTTAATAAAAGGGCAGTTTACAAAGGTGTGAGCAGGGTTTAGAGAAAACAAAAGAGATGGTGCTGCACATAGAGGGCAACCGTGACCATCCACAGGCCTCAAGGGGGCAACAGAAGGAGATGTCAGCAGAACAGGAGGCAGGCACAGAGCGGAAGGAGCAGGGCTAGTTGTGGGTAATGCCATCCATTACTAAGCATGATATGAGCTTAGTAATGTTTGTATAATGTTAAAACTTTAATTAGCACTTTTAGTTGATGTTTTGTAATATGTCTACACATATTTTATATTTGACGTTATTAAGGTCTTAGTTTCACTGATTATTTAAAAATGAATTTTAAATACTTAATTTTAAAATACCAGTAGCAGTGCTAGTATTTCAGCATCATGTAAGATAAATACTGAATTACAGTATTATAATTTTGTTCTGATATGGAAAATCTGTACTCCTGTGGTAGCAAGGATAAGAAGCCCTACTCAAACTGGTTTAAGTAAAAAGGAAATTTGTTACCTCAGATGTCTGAGAATTGCAGGGGGTGAGCTAGCTTCAGGCCTGGCTTGGCGCAAGGGCTTAAACAATGTCACCAGGGTGAGTGTGTTCTAGCCTGACTCTCTTCTCCTTCGTGGGTTGTCTTGATTCTCAGACAGTCTCTCCCCTCAGCGTCACCAGGGACTGCAGCAGCTCTGGCATGCATGTGCGTGCAAGTGTGCTAAGTCACTTCAGTTGTGTCTGACTCTTTGTGATCCCGTGGACTCCACCAGGCTCCTCTGTCCATGGAATTTTCCAGGCAAGAATACCGGAGTGGTTGCCCGACCCAGGGATGGAACCTGTGTCTCTTCCATCTCCTGCACTGGCAGGCGGATTCTTTACCGCTGAGCTACTGGGGAAGCCTGCAGCAGCTCTGGACCCCATACTGACTCAACTTCACAACAGATGGAGAGAGCCTCTTTCTCAGAAATCCCCTCAAATCTCATTGCCTCTCTCTGGCTCTGGTTGGGGATTTGGTCCTTCACCAGAGATGGTGCTGCACATAGACGGCAACCATGACCATCCACAGGCCTCAAGGAGACAACAGGAGGAAGTGTCAGCAGAACAGGAGGTAGGCGCGGAGTGGAAGGAGCAGGGCTAGTTGTGGGTAATGCCATCCATTACTAAGCATGATATGAGCAATCTCTGTGACCTGGGCTGTGGCTTTCAACCACTCTGGAAATCTGGAGCAGGGCCTAGCTTTTTCTGAAACATAAAAGACTGAAGGTAGGGAAGGAGGTGGCTCCCCCAAAGCATAGGAAAATACCCCCAAGAATGGAAAGCTGAGGCTGAGCAACAAAACCACCCACGCCCACTGGGGTTCCCACGGAATCCTGGACTTCCCTCTAAAATGACTCCATGTCATTAAAAAACCAAAAAAACAAACAAAAAACACCTCTTAGACAAAATTCCTAAAGGACAAGAACTTTCCTGTGCCTGCATTCCCTAGGAAGTGCCTGGCATTCTCTAGTTGCTCCATAATTGTTTGTAGAGCAAATGGATGATTACAAGGTCTGTGACAGGGTCGCTTGATGGGGACCCTCTCTACAACAGGCTGATGGGACAAAGCTTCTTAGTTACCTTCTGAGTTCTGAATATAAAGTTGAGTGTGCCTAGGAACTTCCTGGAGAGCTTTGTAAAACACAGATTCCTTGCCCTCAACCCCAGAGATTGTGTTTCAAGAGGTGTGAGTTGGGGCCTGAGATCCTGCATTTTCAGCAAGCTCCCAGGGGATGCTGATGTTGCTGGTTTGGGATCTTTGGGGGGGGGTTTTGTTTTTTGAGTAGCAACACTCAAGAGAATCCACAAGGGAGGCCCTGAGCATCAGGGAAGAGTACTATTCTGGTCAAGAGTCGGGCTGCCCTTCATGATCAAACAACTACATATATTCAACACAATGCTCGAGTGACTGCTGTATTAACTGAGCATTTTCAAATGGCTTTGCTCGATGGGGCTCCTAATGAAAGGATTAGAATTTTCAGAACTATCTGCTAAAAGATTCATCCAATTAAAGCAATTTGATTTTTAAAGGTATTTGTCCCTTCATGAAGGCAAAGCCATGCTTTTCTAATTAAAAGCTAATTACTTGCTAATATGCCAGTCTCACTGCTTTCAGCAGTCAGGCAGAAGGGGGCAGGAAGGCCTGGTGGCTGCTGGAAACCCCAAGACTGAAGACTGATGGGCCCTGCAGAATGAAGTTTACATCTAGGAGCTTCGTTCATCCAATAAGCATCTTAAACATTTTAAAAGAGAGATTTAAAAATACCTGTATAGGGGCTTCCCTGCTGGCTCAGTGGTAAGGCATCCACCTGCCAGTGTAATGCACATGGGCTCCAGCCCTGGTCTGGCAAGATTCACGTGCTGTGAGGCAACTCAGCCTGTGAGCCTCAACTACTGAGCCCACATTCTAGAGCCTGGAAGCTGCGACTACTGAGCCCACGTGCTGCAATTACTGAAGCCCTCTCACCCTAGAGTCCATGGTCCACAATAAGAGAAGCCACTGCAATAAGTCCAAGCACCACAACTAGAGAGTAGCCCCTGCTCACTGCAACTAGAGAAAAGTCCATGCAGCAATGAAGACCCAGTACAGCACCCCAAAAAAAACTATGTAAAATGGACTGTATCTCTCCCCTGCTTAACACCCTTCAAGTGCTCCTGATTGTGTGGAATAAGTGCAAACCTTTCAACATGGCCCACGAGGACTAATCAAGCCCCTCCTCATCTCTCCAGCCTCATCTCGTACCACTTGCTCCCTGACTTCGGGGCCAGAGCACCAGGCTTCACTCTGTCAGTTCCTCTAATGCAGCCACGTCTTCACCTTTGCACACGCTGTAGTTCTCTCCATCCGAAAGGCCTTGCCAGTCTGAGCTGAAGCATCACCTCCTCACATAGACATTCCCTGACCACTCCTCCTTCAGTCTACATTTTACCTTTAGAGAACCTATCGATGAAACAGACTTCAGATCCCAGAAACATACCCAAATACAAGTGAAAATATCAAACATGGTCAATACAACATTTCAAGTCAGTAAAACAAAGGATGCAGTATTCAATAAATGATGTTGAGATAAGCTGCGTCTCTACCACGAAAAAAGGAAGTTTGATCTCAATCATACTCCTTACACCAAAATAAATTACTAATGGAAAAAAAACGTTAAAATATGTAAAATAAAATTTATTCTTGGAGTAGTAAACACATTTTTAAAGTATGATACAAACCCAGATACTATGATAGAAAAGACTGAGTACACCAACAAAAAATAAGTTTTCTCTTTGAAAAAGAGTCATGAGAAGAGTAATAAGCTGAGGGAAATATTTGCAACATATATCCCAGATAAAAGTTTAATTCCCTTAATATATAAAGAGCTTCTATAAATCAATAAGATCAGCAGTCCAATAGGAAAACATGGACAAGATAAAATAGTTAACAGTAACTGGAGCAAAGTGGATTTTAAACATACAAAAAGATTTGATAAGATATCATTTTTACCTATCAGGTTGGCCAACTTGACAAAGCTTACTAACAGATTGTTGGCATGCATGTGAAGAAACTGACATTCTCTTTCTATGTGCCTGCAATGCATGTGACCTTTATAGAGGCAATAAACCATAATATTTAAAATGTGTAGTCTTTAATCTAGCAATTGCAATTCCAGAAGATCATCCTACGGGTATGCTTGCCCATGTATGAAATGACATATGTATACGAATATTCATTGAGGCATTGTGAAAAATTCAAAAGACTGGAAACAAAGTAAATATCCTTCAATATCAGACTGGTTAAATAAATTATGATACAATCCATACAACTGAATATTATACAGCCTTTAAAATGAATGAGGCAGCTCCTATGAACTGACATGGAGCATTCTCTAAGACGCATTATTATGGGGAAAAGCAACTTAGTAAGAGGGTATATACCATGCAAGAATATATGTTTAAAAATAAAAGAATATGCATGCATATACTTATATGTGCATTGATTAACTTTGGAAGGAAACTCAAGGGGCTGGTAACTGAGGCTGCCTTCCAGGAAGGGAACTGGGAGGGTGGGGGGAGACTTCTCTTTCACTGCATAACCTTCTGTAACTTTTGAATTTTGTATGTACTATGAATCAGATTGAATTTTTGATTAAGAATAAATGAATTGAAAGCCATTCCACAGAGGGAAAACACCAAAAGGAAAAAAAAAAAGCAGAAACAAAATGTTACTAGTGATTGTGTGGTGGTACGAGGAGCGCCTTGTTCTTTGTATTTTTCTATATTTAACCCTGTTTCTTTAATGAGCATGTTCTGATTTAAAATGGGAAAAAGAATCATTTTTAAAAAGCTTTGGCAGAGTCACTAATCACCATCTTTCCCTGAGCCGTGTGTGTTCCCAGCTGGATACAGCATGAAATCCCCCGGCCACATCTGCTAATCCTGAGCATCCTTGTAAAGACCCTCCATGCCTCTGCACGTGGCTCTGGGGAAACAGGTCATCCCAGCTGCTTCTCTGGTCCCATTCCAAGCATGATGCGGGCTGGGGGGGTAGGGTTTGGACCTGCACTTAAATGACAGCAGAGGGCTGTCTCCAAGAGCCACCATGGGCCCCCAGAAAACTTGGAAAGACCACAGAAAACAGTTAGCATTTGAACAGCGCTCTGGAGTGTGCCCAAAGCATCTTGTACAACAACTGCCATGAGATGTAGCTCTAATTATTTTCTCCTTTTGAGAGCTAATGGAACTGATGTTGTCAGAAAGTGACTCATTCAAGCTCACACAGTTCCATGCCACAGGGTCAGGAGTTCAATCCCCTTCTTCTAACTCCAAACATGAAGCTCTTTCCACTTAATTAAATACAGATGGAGACACTAATTGTGCTCACCAAAACTGGTCTCTTTTCCCTGGGCACACAGCTAGCTGATACTTCCCTGCCTTTCTTACAGTTAAGTGTGGTCACTGAATTGTGCATGCATGTTCAGTTGTTCAGTCACATCTGACTCTTCGCAACCTCCATGGGCTGTAGCCCACCAGGCTCCTCTGTCCATGGCATCAAACTAGAGTCTCCTGCATCTCCTGCATTGGCAGGCAGATTCTTTACCACTGAGCCACGTGGGAACCCCAGTCACTGAATTAAGCAGGCCCTTTTATTCTGATATCCTTGTTGACCCTGAGGAAAGTGCCCTCCCGGAGTAAACAGATTTCCCAGGACAGTACACTCTCCCAAGAGCACACCTCTCACAAGCAGACTAACCAGTCCAAACCCAAGCTCCATCCCCTTCTGTCTTGGGATCTCGTCCTACGGGACACCATCCCTCTGCCCTAATCACCCCAGGGCCAGGCATCAGACATCTAGAGGCAGCCCCTACACCCTAAGCCCCCCAAAATTATTCAATCTGGCCATTCCTAAACCTGCTTACCCTGCCACACCCATTCCTCCCTACTGAAAACACTAGTGAAGGCTTTTCTGTGTTCCCCTTGCTCTCCCTCTGCTTCCTGACTGATCCTGCTGCATCCTCGTGTGGTCCTACATGGCCCGACACGACCTCCTCTCGGGAACTGTGAGCACTGAACCAACTTTTCAGTGGCAGTTGTCTCCTTAGCTGCAAGCCTCGCCAATGGAATGTGATCGATAGTGAAAGATAACACTTCCGGGGCTGACCCATAAGGGCCCCCCATATAAGTTTCTCTCTCTGTCGCCCTCTGTCTCTGTCTCTCTCTGTGTCTGTCTCCCTGCCTCTGTCTGTCTATCTCTGTAAGCTGGATGTCAAACATCCCACCCAGAAGAGTATTCTGAGGTCCTGGGGATGGTAGAGCTGCAAAATGGAAGGAGAACCAAGGGCCTGAATTACCACATGGGAGGTCACCTGTCAAATACACACACACTGTTATCTGAGCAAAAAATAAACTTCTGTTGTGTTAAGACATTGCATCTTGAGCTTCTCTGCTGCAGAAGTCGGACGATCCTGACTAGTTCAGTTGCCCAAAACGTGTCTTTATTTCTGTCTACCTCCTACCATAGCCCTGCCTGTCTCCCAGACCTCCGTCCCCTTCTTCTCCACTCCCTCAAGGACTTGAAGCTCTATAATCCTAAGGTCCCCTTGAAGAGCATCTGATTATATCAGGTGTGATCCCCCCTCCCCAATTCAACGCCACAAAGTCTCCTGGCACAGAACAGGTTGCTAGACATAGGTACCAGCCCAAGGACGCTGGTACCATAGGTACCAGCCCTGGGGAGAAGCGACTGGAGGTCAGGAGCTAGGCTGGGCCCTGGGGACATGGGGCTGAAGCAAAGAATATCTGTCACCTTGGATTACAGAATCCTTAATGGGTAGGTATGCAGATTTTCAATATTTAAAAAAAAAAAAAAAAACAGGAGGAAGAGGAGAGAGAATGAGACTGCAATTAATAGATATACTCAAAGAACTGAGGCAGGACAGATTAGGGGTCCCAAGGGGAACAGGGAGCAACTTGAGAACCCCAGGTCTCAGGCACAGAGGAGGCCCAAGGGCTCTAAAAGTATCAGTAAGAACACTGGAGAGCATGACACCCAAGTCCCACCTGTTTGGGGGATATGCCACAGCTATTTGTCTTCTGTCCTGGAAACCACAGGACAGAACCTAAGCCTCCCTTAGGAACATCCCAGAAACATTCAGCAGCACACCCTCCCCAGCACCCCTGTCCGGTTAAGAAACTTGAGCCCACTGGATGGCTGAACACTCATCTGTTGCAGTCCCACAGCCCTCAGTTGCCCACATTTGCATTCAGCAAACACTCGGGAGTTTGCTGCAAAGAGCTGGGGATGTGCCACGGGTGAGACACTGTCCTAATCAGGGGTCACCTGGCTGCAGGGAACAGAAATGCCTCAAATGAGCCCAACTGGCAGAGGGTGTGATAGAGGGGCTGCTAGGGAAAGCCAAGGAAATACTGAGCAGGAAGTGAAAGTAACTCTCAGGGAAGCTGAAAATCACCTGGGGCACCTCTCCCCCTTCTCTGCCCTCTGTTTCTGAGTGGCCTGACCATGCGCTCAGTCCTTTCCATGGATGGGCTTTGTCTAAGGATTGTGGTTCCGGCTCACCCACAGCATAGGCTTTCCACGGGCTTCCGTGTATGACTGATTCATCTCTGACTCCACAGGCCCTCCCCACTCAGCGCCCACAGATCATCAACCCATTTCCTTAGAGTCGTGATTTCAAATTCTTGGGAGAGGAAAACAGATGAGACTGGGCCATCCACCTGCCCCTGGTCTAATCAGCGGAGGTCAAGGGGGAGAAGGATGCCACAGAACAGAGAGCCCCGTCGGGCAACTGGGGGTGCTGTAGATAAGCAGATTGCACAGGCTGAGATGCACATGCTGTCACATATCGTCTGGAGACTGGCCCTCCAAAAGGTCACTCTCCACTAGGAGAGCTTGTCCTCAAGTATATGCTCTGACAAGGATATGAGAGCAAAGCATCGGTCCCGTTTCCCAGGGGGGAACGATGAGTCCGAAGAAGGAAGTCCCTACAGTAGGTGAGGAAATCAGCTGAGTCCCTGTGGGGTTGACCCACCCACACACCACACTGGTCCATCCTGTGTCCCCCCACTGACCAGCCTGGCATTTGGCCCTCCTGAGCCCATAGCTCACCCAACCTCTCCATCCTCAGCCTGCCGTCAGAAACTCCTGTCATACTCTTGTGTGAGCAGGGTACCAAACCAGAGGAGCTTTATGACTCAACTGAACAGCATCATCGCTGCTCCCTAGTGGTGTAGATGTCAAGACAGACCACACTGGTCTAAAAGAATCTAGGATGTCCCATGGAAATACACAGAGTGTAAAAAAAAAAAAAACAACCAATCACACAGTGGCAAAACAAGGCTGATGCTGAAACTAGCTCACTAAATGAAGGTGTATAACTCACTTCCTCTCTCTGTACCTTGGCTTCACAGGTGGCTCAGTGGTAAAGGATCTGCCTGCCAATGCAGGAGATGTGGGTTCGATCTTTGAGTCAGGAAAATCCCCTGGAGGAAGAAATGGCAACCCACTCCAGTATTCTCGCCTAGAAAAGTCCACAGGCAGAGGAGCCTGGTGGGCAGTCCATGGGGGTCGCAGAGTTCATGACTGAGAGCACACGCACACATGCATGCTCTCTGCGCCTACATAACTTCCACTGTCTGCCCTTCCAGCTTCTCTGGCTGACGAACCTCTCAGGCTGGGTTAGTAGGGTGGGATGTAAAAGAGAAGATGATTCATACCTTCCCCTACTTAGTCAGAAAAGATTCCCTGCATGAGGCCAGGGCCCAGAATTGGCTGAAAGAGGGCACAGAGAAGTCAAAAATGACATCCAGAAAGAGTTTACACTGCCCGGGAGAAGGGGCTGAGTCACTGTCACAGGACAGGTACACTTGGATGAACAGCAGACCAGCATCCTGTTGAAAGGTTTGCTCAGCCATTTAAAAAAAGAGAGAGAGAGAAGAAAATCTTGACATGGATGGATGTCAAGGGCCTCCATGATGCCTTGGAGGAAAATCTTGCATGGACTTTGAGGGCCTTATGCTAAGTGAAATAAGTCAGACAGAGAAAGACAAATACTGCACAATCCCAATTTTATGTGAAATCTAAAAAAGCTGAGCTTGGCTTCCCTGGAGGTCCAGTGGTTAACGCTCCTTGCTTCCACTGCAGGGGGCATGGGTTCAATCCCTGGTGGGGAACTAAGGTCCCATGCGCCACAAATTTTTAAAGTTCTTCAATTTTAAAAATAAATAAATAAGTTGAACTCATAGAAACAGACAGTAGGTTGGTGGCTGCAGGAGGCTGGAAGGGAGAGGAAATCGAGAGACACTGGACAACCTCCCAGTTATAAGACGAGCTGGTTCTGGGCTCTACCATGCAGCATGGTGACTAGAGTCAACAACACTGTATTGTACACAGGAAAGCTGAAAGAAGAGATTTTAAATGTTCTCACCACAGCAAGGACAACAAAATGGCAACTATGTGAGGTGATGGGTGTGTCAACTAACCTTACTGTGGTGGTCATTTTGCAATATACACGTATTAATATATCAGATCATCACATTGTATACAATATTCTGAGTCAATTTTACCTCAGGAAAACTGGAGAAAGAAATATCTGGGTCTTGATGTTGCTTCATGGTCTTCAGTAGGTGAGGGTATGTATATGGAAGAGCCATAGCAGAAAGGGCAACCATGAAGTGAAATACTTGCCTTGTGTGATCTTCTCTGCAAAAAGCCTATTGGAGGATTCTTCAAGGCATCCTGCTGTGAGTCAGGAGGCACAAAAACCCCATGTAAATTATTTTAAGCCAAAAGAGAATTCAGTGACACCTGTAGCTGAAAAGCTGAGAGGTCTGCTGGCTTCAGGCACTGCTGGATCCAGTCACTCAGAGAGTATCATGGAAACCTGATTCTTCATCTCTAAGGTCTAGAAATGCTAGTTTCTAGCAGGGGGGTGAAATGCACTGGCTTTCTAAGACTGAGCCTTACACTCTACCCCTGGCAGGGATAGAGTCTACTCAAACCACATGGGCTGAGAGGCACAGAGAGGCGGGCTTCCAGATTAAAATCGGGGCAGGGGATACTATTACCAGAAAACAGGGAAAGAATACTTGAGAGAAAAATAACACATGTCCACTATAACTTATCCTAAACTGCCTATCCTAAACTGCATGTGTGGCTTTTAAAAAGTACATTTCCAATGCAGATGTAAATCCACATTAAAAAATAATAATAATAACTCCATCATAGCTACTTTCAGTGTATCTTATCTTCCTACCAAGAGCTGATTCTTATTCATCATTCTCCCTCCTTGAAGTGCCTAATATAGGACCTAATACTGGTAAACAGCAGTGCTTAATACCTGCTTCTTGAATTGAAATGAATATCTGCAGCGGACCTAATTAGCACTGTATGCAGCACATTATACCATTTAGCAAGCATTCTTGTATCCATTATCTAATTTCATCCTCCCTAAAGTCCTGTAAGAAAGGCATCATTAGTCTTACTTTATAGGTAAGAAAACTGAAGATTAGGGAAGCTAAATAGGTTATTGAGTAGTAAGTGACTTGTCCAGCTGCTAAGTATCAGAGCAGAGTCTCACAACAGGACTTCTCAGCCTAAGAAATGGGCTCTTTCTTCTCCACTGTGCGGTCAACCAGGGGAACAAGGAGAGGACATCAGCCCACAGTTTGGGTCCCGGCTGGCCCAGCCCAGCTAGATTCAGACACCATCAGACACTGCCCACCCAGTGAGCTAGCATCAGAGTCTGCGCCCCTACATATCTGGAGGTGGTCTTGCTGCCAGGCCATATGGCCGGGGGACTAAGCCTTGGGGGCAGGAATGAATGCTGAGCTGAGAACTGGGGTACCAGGCAACCTGATGGATCCTCCGCCAGTGCCCCCACCTCCTGCTACTCTTCAGGCCTCTACTGAGGCCGGAGCGAGGCAGGGCTGAGGTATGAACCTAATAATTTATTGACATATAAAATCCAAAGGCTTATTTCCCCAAGATTCCACTGATCATACATATTTTTAAATAATGACTATGGCCACTGAAAAACATGCCTATCCATCTGGTGACTGCCTTTGAAAGAACTGATATGCTTCTGAACATTTGTTTACCTGAAATTTCTAAACTGAATTTAGCATTTCTACATATTGATATTAAATGCGTGTCATCTATTTGAACTGTATATAAAAGTATTTATAAGAATGATATGCATTTTCCATGTATTTATTTAATTTTATAAATTAACCTTTGAATTTCTAAAAAGTGCTATGCTAAACATGTCTTATCTTTCTCTTAATGTAGTATATAAAAATATTCACAAAATTGCATTGTTTTGAGCATTTCTCTCCTTAATCAAAAATGTGCATGTTTGTACATTTATTTATTACAACTAATTAAAGGTTTTAAATTTTCAAGAGGGGGCAAAGATGGCTAATCAAATACAAGAACTCTGAGAAACCACAAAGAAACTGCTTGGACAACTTTAGAGAAGCAATGAAATAAACTGTAACGCTGAAATGAAACAATCACAGTGAAGATGTGCAGGAAAGATTACAAAATTGAAGGAAAGAAAATGTTGCAGAACAGACTAGACAAAGAGACAGTGTGATATCAATCCTCAATAAGTACCATGGATTCAATGTATCTCCCAAAATTCATGTGTTGGATCCCTAACTCCCAATGTGATACTGTTAAGAGAAGAGGCTTTGGGGAGGTAATTAGGTTTAGATGAAATATTAAGGATGGAGCCCCCATGATAGGCTTAGTGCCCTTATTTTTTAAAAAATGGGGAGTTTGGGGAGAATTGATACATGCATGCCTGAATCCCTTTGCTGCCCACCTGAAACTATCACAACACTGTTAATCAGCTATGTGCTAAGTCACTTCAGCAGTGTCCGACTCTTGTGTGACCCATGGACTACAGCCTGCCAGGCTCCTCTGTCCATGGGATTCTCCACGTAAGCATACTAGAGTGGGTTGCCATGCCCTTCACCAGGGGATCTTCCCAACCCGGGGATCAAATCTGCATATCTTACAGTTAATCAGCTATGCTCCAATACAAAATATAAAAGTTTTAAAAATAAAAAAAGAGACACTGGAACTTTGTCCACCTTATGAGGACACAGTGAGAAGGTGGCCGTCTGCAACCCAGAATGAAAGCCCTCACCAAGAACTGAATCTGCCAGCACCTTGATCTTTTATTTCCTAGGCTCCAGAACGATGAGAAATATGTATCTGTTGTTTAATACCCAGTTTTTTGTATTTTGTTATAGCAACTTGAGCTATAATCAAGATGAATGGGGTCCAAGATAGGAAATATGTAATGAATATGAGCATCACAGTGATTTCAGACACTATTCACCTCTCACTCCTGCTGTTGCCCTCCATATTCAAAAGAACAGGTTCCTGATTTTTCAATGATCATCTCTAAGACCCCAGGGGAAAACTTTTGGCAGAACTTCAAATAATGGAGAATGATAGGCTCTGTCAAGAATTCTATCATAGAGCTCATTAAGGGTTATATTTGAGAAGAGTAAGATTAACTTTTCACAATGAGATAGATTATATATATATATATATGATTTTATTAATATCACATGAGATCTGCTGAAATGAAGTGTGTTAGTTACACTGGATATGGCTCATTTCCCAGCCCCTGCCCCTCGGGCTGTTCTCTATCTTTTGGATCCTTCTGACAGACTTCTTGATTCATGCTTCAGGCTCTCCCTGGACTCGGAAAAAAGAGTGGCCTTGCATTCCGCCCAGGTCTTTAAGATCATGCACTACACTGGACTGGACAATCTGGACTACCAGTTGGCCCTATGCAGCTAACCATTTTTCCCAAGTGCTCCCCACCCCCAACCCTGCATACACACATATGCGCGCACACAACCCTAACAACTACAGTTCTTTCCTTGCCCCCCGCCCCCACCAAAAGATCTCACCCTATTTGAACTCAAAGTAGGGTGTGCTGTGATCCAAGGACTTAAGTGGTTGAGGGACTATTGACCATGGGCACCAATGGCCTTATCAATCAGATTCTTCACATTTTCCCCTATTGTAACACTTGCGAGATATGTGAAGAACATAAGCATGAAAGACTCCCTAAGTACTGACAGATTTAACAAAATTCTCAAAGCCTTTCTCAGACAACTAAGATATTACAATAATTCAGCTATCTCATCAGTAATGGTGAATTATTTAAGATCAGGGGATACAAATCTACAGCCTTATGGGCTAAAAAGCAGCTAGCCCGTAAAAGCATTCCCTTCATCCTGCAGAACATTTTTTAAATATTGGAACTTTTTGCTACCTTGAAAATGAGATGATTTCACACTAAAAGAACAATCATCTGGGCTTCCAATCAATAGAGAAGGTCATAGAAGACAATCACTATCACCATAACAATGGGAAAACATCAAATAAGCCGTAAAATTATATATTGGAAACCCAACAAAGAGTTAAGGATGCAGAGAGATCTAAATGAACTAAATTCTAGACAGAGACAAGCCTTTCATAAATGAATAGAAACCAGCGGCTGTTTTTATTCTTGGAAACATGGGCAGGCAGAGAAGCAAATTTATAATAGACAGGGGTACTTTGCTGAACTAAGAGGAAACCAGATTAACTCATAATGACCAGAAGGGCTGGAATAATGAATTGGATTTTTCTGATTGAGCCCTCAGGTAGAGATGGCAGTCACTACCTGCCAATCCTCCCCCACAGGATGTTTATCAACTATGCAGCAGCATGTGGACTTGGGCTGGAAAGAAAGCAAGAAGTCTCCCACTGAAGGAAAAAGTGAAAGCAGGAAAGGGAATCAGAGAGAGAGATTAAGGTCATTTAATATTTAGGGCCCAGAGAAGAGCCCTGATCCTATGTTTAAGGCACCTGAAACCAATGATGAAACCACTATTTGACTGCTGAGAGAAGAAAGGACATCATCTTTCTGGGGATAAATGTTACCTTCTTCACTTTCTACTGTTCTTTTCTACAAAACATCTAGCTTTTGACCCCAAAATACAATAAATGCTAAGAAGGATGACAACTCTAATCAAGAAAAAAATGGTCAAAAGGAGCACACCTACAGATGACCTAGATAATGAATTAACAGACAAGAACTTTAAAATGACAATTATAAATATTTTAAGAAATTAGTAGAAAGTATAAACATAATGGGTAAAACAATGGAGAATTTCAACAGAGACAGAAACTCTGAAGAAGAATCAAATGGAAATTTCAGACCTAAAAAAAATCTGAAATAAAGAAGTAACTCAATAATGAACTGAATAAAGAAGAAGAAAAGACCAGTAAATTAAAAAAAAAAAAAAAAAGATCAACAAGAAAATAACAAAATTGAAACACAAAGAGAAAAAAAAGGACGAAAAAATATGCAGCATCAGAATGCTGTGGGATAAGCAAATCAAACAGTGTATATAAATACAACTGGAGTCCAAGAAGAAGAAAGAGAGAATTGAAGGAAAACAAATATCTGAAGAGAAAATGACCAGAATTTTCAAAAGTTTATGAAACATATCAATCTACAGATTTGGGTTTAGTGAATGTCAAGTTGGATAAATACAAAGAACAGCACATCTGATATCATAATAGTCAAATCACCGATAACCAAAGATGAATAGGAAATTATAAAGCAGCCAGAAAAGGTAGGGACATTAAATTTACAGTAATAACCATATGATTTACAGAAAATATCTCAATATGGCTTATAGAAAACAATAAAATGACATAGTTTAGCTGCTGCAAGGGAAAAAAATCCATAATTCTATATGCTGTGAAAATATTATTCAAAAATGAAAGCAAAATAAAGACATTTTCAGAAAAACAAAAGAAGAGAATATTCACCAATAGCAGAGTGCACCAAAAGAAATACGACAAGAAGCTCTCTGACTGAGGTACGAATGGCGGTCTACATCTTCAGGAAGGAATGAAGAGTAAAAGGGAAAGGGTAAATTTTTTTTTAACTTTTTATTTTATATTGGCGTATCCATGCATGCGTGTTAAGTCGCTTCAGTCCTGTCTGACTCTTTGCGATCCTATGGACTGTAGCCCGCCAGGCTCCTCTGTCTCTGGGATTCTCCAGGCAAGAATACTGGAGTGGGTTGCCATGCCCTCCTCCAGGGGATCTTTCCCACCCAGGGATGGAACCTGTGTTTGTTGTCTCCTGCATTGGCAGGCAGGTTCTTTACCACTAGCGCCGCCTATAGTTGATCAACAATATTGTGATAGTTCCAGATGCACAGCAAAGCGACTCAGTTCAGTTCAGTCGCCCAGTCGTGGCCAAGTCTTCGCAACCCCATGGAATGCAGCACGCCAGGCTTCCCAGGCCATCACCAACTCCGGGAGCTTGCTCCGGGACTCAACCATACATATACATCTATCCCCCAAACTCCCTTCCCATCCACTGAGCAGAGTTCCCTCAGCTATACTGTAGGTGGCAAGGGTGTATTAGTATATTACATATTGGTACACGTAAAATACATTAAAAATAACACAAATGGTGGCAAAGGAAGTAAAGGAATCACACTTTCTAAGGTTCTTACATTATTAAATGGAATAACACTAATACTAATTACAAAATTTATTAAATGTGAAAAAGTTAAGAATACATATTATAATGTCTAGAAGAGACATTTAAAATAATACAAGGAAGTACAATTTAAAAGCCAACAGAAGAATAAAAAGGAATAACTTAAAATACTTGATTAATTAATCAAAAGAAGACTGAAAATAAGAAACATATAAAAAAAAAAAAGAAACATAAAAAAAAGAGATGGAAATTTGACACAGAGTAAAAGGGCAAACTTAAAACCAGCTATATCCTTAATTATACTAAATGTAAATATACCAGACACTTCAACTTTTAAAAAAATGATTGTCTGGATAAAGAATCAATCTCAAATTATGCTATTTGTAAGAGGCACACTTTAAAGACATAATTTGAAAGCAAAAGATGAAAAAAGATATACCATAGAAATGTTAATCAGAAGAAAGTTTGTATAGCTATATTCACATCAGACAAATATTCTTTCAGACAGGAATATTACTAGAAATAAAGGGAATATGTTATAATGATAAAAGAGTCAATTCATCAGGAAGATCCAACAATTGTAAATGCATGTACACCTAATAATAGAGCTTCAAAACACATGAAGCAAAAACTAACACAACTGAGAGAAATAAATTCACAATCATAGATGAATATTTTCAACTAATAGAACAACTAGTCAAGAAATCAAGAAGTATATAGAAGATTTGAACAACACTATCAATTAGCTGGATCAAATTAATATTCACAGAAAACAATATTCAATGACTACAATCTGCATAGAACAGTCACCAAAATAATCCACAGTCTGAGAGACAGAGCAAAGCTTGATAAATCTCAATGGTTAAAGTCATACGCAATATGTTCTCTGACCATAACGAATTAAAATAGAAATCATCAACGAAACAAAACCTGAAAGTCTCTAAATATGTACAAATTAAGTAACACTCTTAAAAAATAAAACAAACAACAAAACTCCAGGCACCAAAGAAGAAATCCCAAGGAAATGAGAAAATGTTGTGAACTGAACAAACAGCATGCTAAAATCTGTGGGATGTAGCCAAAATAATGCTTAGAGGGAAATTTATTGCTTTAAAAGGTGCCTATTAAAAAAGAACAAATGTATAAAAGGGCCAAAGATTCTACCTCAAGAGGCTAAAAAAGGAACAAAATTAACCCAAAGTAGAAGAAAGAAAATAAAATATAAGAGCAAATAATCAAAAGAAAAGAGGACTTCTCTGGTAGTCCAGCAGTTAAGAATCCACCTGCCAATGCAAGGGACACGGGTTTGATCCCTGGTCCAGGAAGATCCCACATACCACAGGGCAGCTAAGCCCGTGCGCTGCAACTACTGAGCCCTAGAGCCCATGCTCCGCAACAAGGAAAGCCACTGCAATGAGAAGCCCATGTAGGCCCTGCTTGCCACAACTAGAGAAAGCCTGTGAACAGCAACGAAGACCCACTGCAGCCAAAAATAAACAAATAAACAAAAACTTTTTAAAAGATAAAAATAACAGAAATCTCAAACAGTAAAGATTTGTGTTATTTAAAGATTAATTAAATTGGTTAATGTCTAATAAAAATAATCAAGGAAAAGGAGATTAAACATAATACTAATATTAGGAATAAAAAAGAAAATTATTATAGATCCTATAGATGTTGAAAAGATAATATGGGATATTATGAAGCACTTTATGTTAACAAATTAGACAACTCATAGAGGAAATGAAAAATATCCCTTGAAAATCACCACTGAAACTGACATGAGAAGAGGAAATCCTATTTCATTTTGTTCATTTAATCTGTAGTTTAAAATCTTATATAAACTTCAGACCCAGATGGCTTCACTGAATGGATTCTACCAAACATTTAAGGAAAAAGTAGCAGCACCACCAAGAAAGTGAAAAGGCAAGCCACAGACTGGGAGAAAATAGTCATAGCACACATCTGACAAAGGACTCATATTCAGAATATATAAAGAACACAGAATATATATTTCCTTCTCCAGGGAACCTTCCTGACCCAGGGATTGAACCCGGGTCTCCCGCATTGCAGGCAGATTCTTTACCATCTGAGCCACGAGGGAAGCCCAATAAAATAATAAGGCACTCCAATTTTTAAAAAAGGTCAATGAATTAAAAAGGAACACCAGAACAGAAAATACTGGATGGCCAACAGGTACACGTAAAGGTGCTGCATATCATTAGTCATTGGGATATACACATTGAAACCACAACGAGGTACCACTACACTCCCACTAGAATGATCAAAAGTGCTGTTGAGGGCACAGAGTCACTGGAAGACTCACACATTGCTGGTGAGAATGTAAACTGGCAACCTCTATGGAAAACTGTCCATTTTTCTTTTTTTAAAATGTATTTATCTAGTTGGCTGTGTTGGGTCTCAGTTGTACATGAGATCTTTGTTGTGACATGCAGCATCCTTCATTGCAGTGTGCGGGCTTCTCTCTAGTTGTGGTGCATCGGCTTAGTTGCTCTGCAGCACGTGGGATCTTAGTTCCCTGATCAGGGATCAAATTCATGTCCCCTGCATTGGAAGGCGGATCCTTAACCACTGGATCACCAGAGAAGTCCTGAAAATTGTCCATTGCTAATAAAGTTTCAGAGTTATACTATGGCCCAGGACTACTACTCCAATCTGTGTGTATCTATAATACACACACACACACACACACACACACACACACACACACACACACACATATGCAATAAACCCAAGAGAAATGAGTGCCTGTGTCCAGGAAAAAAAAAAAGACTTATACTTGAGGGCTCATGGCAGTTGTATTCACAGTAATCAAGAAGTAAAAAGTCCAAATATCCCTCAACAGGAACATGGGTAAACAAACTGTGGCATTTGGTAGTACTCAGCAATAAAAAGGAATAAACTACTGATCACATGTGCACTTCCCTGGTGGCTGAGCTGGTAAAGAATCTGCCTGCAATGTGGGAGACCTGGGTTCGATCCCTGAGTTGGGAAGATCCCCTGGAGAAAGGAAAAGCTACCCACTCCAGTAATCTGGCCTGGAGAATTCCACAGACTGTATAGTCCATGGGGTCACAAAGAGTCAGACACGACTGAGCGACTCTCACTTTCACTGATAACATGCCAGATGGAAAATCTCAACAGTCCTATATTGAACAAAAGAAGCCAGACTCAAAAGAACACCTGCTGTAAGATGTCAATCATAGGAAGTTCAAGATCAAACATAGCTAACTTACAGATATAGAGGTCATGGTTACCTTTGGTGAAGGAGGGGTAACTACTGACTTAGAAAGAAGCACAATGGAACTTTCTAAGAGATGGAAAATTCTCTATCTTCATATGGACAGTGGTTACGTATGTAAAATGTACATATATGCTAAAAAATCATTAGGATTTGTATACTTTATTGCATGCAAATTATGCCTCAAAACTAAAACCCCACATGTATCCTATTTCTTTTGAAAAAAGGTAAACACCAATACAGTATACTAATGCATATATATGGAATTTAGAAAGATGGTAACGATAACCCTATATGCAAGACAGAAAAAGAGACACAGATGTATAGAACAGACTTTTGGACTCTGTGGGAGAAGGCGAGGGTGGGATGATCCGAAAGAACAGCATCGAAATGTGTATATTATCAAGTGTGAAACAGATCGCCAGTCCAGGTTAGAAGCATGAGACAAGCGCTCAGGGCTGGTGCATTGGGATGACCCAGAGGGATGGGATGGGGAGGGAGGTGGGAGGGGGGTTCAAGATGGGGAACACATGTAAATCCATGGCTGATTCATGTCAATATATGGCAAAAACCACTACAATATTATAAAGCAATTAGCCTCTAAGTAATAAAAATAAATGAAAAAAAAAAAAGAAAACATGAGAAAATCTGGCAACACAAGACCCATATTTGGCCACAATTGGCTGGAAGAATATAGACGCCACTTCACCACAGTCCCCACCACTCTCTATTGTCACCCAAAATCCATCACACTCATTTCTGCCACCTGTCTGGGTCCCTACTACCCCAAGATCCAACTACCTCAGCACACAGGTCAGGCTGGGAGTCCTGAGTGAGGGCACCATAGCGGCCACTCACCAAGACAGCCTGTGAGCAGACTAGTCAGACTCTAGTTGCTTCTCTGCCTGGTACTGAGAAGTAGGTCTTCTTCCTTCATCCTGAGCCAATGATTCACTGGGGCAGGAATTCTCAAAAGATAGACCCTGAACTTCTGAATAACACAGACTGCTCAAGCAATTAACTGAAGACATAAAAGAAATGTGATAGTATCTGCATTCCAAGCTGTTGAAGCAGGTCGTATTGATTACATTTTTCAATCATTGAAGCAAGTCACATGGAAGCTCATCTTTAACAGAGGTATATACTGTTGCCCCAGTTCAACCTCCAGATAGATGCAGGGCTCTGCCTTCGTCCTATAGCTGTGCTGGGGAACACTGTGGGGATGGGGCTGCACAAGGTACCTGAGGGTGGTGGGCCAGGCATCACATCCACAAGCCAGGGTGACTCAGCTTACTGGCCTGACACTCCTAAGCAATAGACCTGTGATACCAAATAATTTACCTACCGGTCTGGCACATCCTCAAGCAATCAGAACTGACACTGGCCAAATCACAGGAAAGGGTTCCCATAACTGCTTTAGTTAATGGACCAGTGGGAGCTCTGGGAGGATCGTGAGGGGAAGGCCAGGGTTGCTGAAGTAGTAGGAAGACTCTTGAGCCAGTGGCTATTTACCAACCAGTATGGAAAGATTTAATATTCATTAAGCAGCCTCATCACACCATTAGTCCTGGACCAGAGCTGTGCTAGAACCAGTCTGTACCAACTCCAAAGAGTCAACAATGAGCACACCTCCCCAGTCCTTCATTTAGTGGTACCACGGTGCTGCCTCAAAACCCGCCAGAGTAGGAGGATTCACACCAGGAAGCGAAAAAAAGTGAGAGTGTTAGTCAGTCACGTCCAACTCTTTGCAACCCAGTGGACTGTAGCCCACCAGGCTCCTCTGTCCATGGGACTCTCCAGGCAAGAATACTGAAGTGGGTTGTCATTTCCTCCTCCGGAGGATTTTTCTGACCCAGGGATCAAACCCCAGTCTCCTGCATTGCAGGCAGATTCGTTACCGTCTGAGCCACCTGGGAAGCCCTATTTACACCACAGAAAGTGGCAAGTGCTACAAAGCAACACTCCTGCCCCCACAGCCCACCACCTCCCAGGACCTGTTCCACCAGCACACCACTGGCACAGACTAAGCATCAGCCACAACCTCACACTCGGGATGGCCTCTTGACTCAGGGACCCTTTTGTTTTATTATAATAAATTTATTTATAGTAAACATACACACTCATTCGATACTCACAGCTACCCCACAAGGTAAGTCCTCTGTGTAACCCCATTCTGCAGATGAGGCACAGAGAGGTCGAATGACTTGCCCCAAATCACACAGCCATCAGCAGGGCAGAGCTAACAAACTTGGCTATCTGGAGCCAGAGTCCAGCTGCCTATCCCCTCCATGACACAGCCCTTCCTCTCTTCCTCCCTCAAAAGCTTCGGTGGACTCTGGGCCCATGAAAGTGTTAGTTGCTCAGTCATGTCCGACTCTGTGTGACCCCATGGACGGTAGCCCTCCAGGCTCCTCTGTCCATGGGGGCTCTCCAGGCAAGAATACTGGAGTGGGTAGCCAGTCCCTTCTCCAAGTGGATCTTCCCGACCCAGGGATCAAACCCAGGTCTCCCACATTGTAGGCAGACTCTTTACCATCTGAGCCATAGCGGAAGCCATAGAAAGCAGAACCCAAATTACCAGCTACAGAAAACCTGACTTCATATTCCCTGGAGGCAGGGCAGGCTAAGCTTCAGAAACACATTCTATCTCTTAGGCCAGACTTCTCATGGAGGATGGGAGATCTTTGCATCTCATCTTGAGAAAAATCCTCCTCCCCGCAAGCCCCCAGACCCAGAAATGTGCCTAATGAGGCCTTTCAAAATGCAAGGTTGAGTTTTCATTACATGAGCAGGTGGGCCGTCCATCTGTGGTAGTAACGGTAATGAATGGGTTCCCGCATCCCTGCTTGAGCTGCAGCTGCTAGGCCCTGCCTTCCTCTCTCTGGCACAGGGGGTAGAAACCCTACCAGGACTCTTGGAAAATCCTGGACTGGCCCCAGGCCCGACAAGCACATCCAGCCCTGGCCCAGCCCCGCGCAGGGCCTGAAAAGACCTCAGGGAGGTCCTGGCCAGCAGTGCCAAGACCAGATGGCAGGGGAGATGACTACACTCTTATTTCCACACAGCCCATAAACGTGGATGAGCCCCTGTCCCTTCGTATGCCTTATCCTGGAATCCCAGGGAAGGCTGTGCAAAGAGTCCAGTTCTCCCACCTCCACAGGCCGCAGATACTGAGCAATCCTGGGTGGGGGATATAAGTAAGGGCCAGGGAGCCCTGCCAGGGGACAGGCTGTCACCAGTGCCGTGTCAGCTCTTCAGAGTCTGGCATTTGAGAGCGGGAGGGGAGTTCCCTAGGCTTCTAGAAGGTAACATATCTCACACTGGAGCCAGGAAGACCCCACATGGCATCTGGGAAACAGCCTGGGGCTGGAAGTCCGGACTCCCTGGGCCTCCTGCCTGTGCCTCTGGCTCTATATGAGGCCTGAGATGAGAGACTCTCCCTCAGGGCCTTGTTATCTGAATGTAAAGAGAGGCACTTCCCAGGTGGCACTGCAGCAGACAGAAGAGGTGCAGGTTCGATCCCTGAGTAGGAAGATCCCCTGGAGGAGGGCATGGCAGCCCACTCCAGTATTCTTGCCTGGGGAATCGCATGCACAGAGGAGCCTGGCGGGGCTGCAAAGAGTCAGATACGACTGAAGCAACTCAGCACACACACACACTAAGAGAGAAGTAGAAGCATGGGTGATTTGAGGAGCTCGCCGGCTTCCTGTCTGCCATGTGTGACTCTGGGCAGCACTGCCTTCGTGTCTCACGGACAGAACCATCCCAACCACCCTGAGGCAGGTAATCACCCCATTAACTGTTTTCAGCACCCAGGGGTATCCTTCCTAGCTCACGAGGACCCCGGTTGACATTCCAGCTCTGCGACTGAGTAGGTGTATGACAAGGGCCTCGCCACTCCACTTCCCCAGCTCCTGGTTCCCTGCATCCATCAGTTGGGGCCACCTCCACAGCCCTGCTCTCCTGGGGCATGCTATAAGGATCACATAAATGTTGGAAGCTGGACGACAGGGAGGACACAGCATGTCAGTCAGTTTAAAGTAAAACTGTATTAAATTGAATCATGTATGTGTGAAAATGCTTGGATGTTGTTATTACTTTATTTTTTTCCTGGTTCTGTCTTTCCTTTCAAATTATACCTGTCCTGGGTGCCCACACCCTCTTTGTGATTCTGTTTAATCCCACAAGCTCATTCTAATGTGTTAATGACTCCGAGTCACCCTGTCACTGCATATTCGCAGTGATCTTCGATGCTTCAACTCAATTTGTTACAGGCACAGGGCTACTCAGAGGCACTGGCATGCCAGGAGGCTCTCGGGAGGAAGAACATGGGCTTTCTGACTCCAGGGGCATCGCGGCGTTTGGACTGGAGTAGCGTCTGGAGCTGTGTATGTATTTGTGTGTGGCGCCTCCCTGTGGACAACATACGTACTGCCCGAGAGCCACCCCCACCACCAATCACCAACCCCTGGCAGCCTCCAGGCTTGTGAAGCCAACTTCCCTAGGTTGCAGGTGAGAAAATACACGTGGGTATACACTAATGTTCAAGACTAAACCGTTCCTTAGACATTTTATAAATGGAAGTAAGTGATGGGTCATGGTCCCTCGTGATTCTATAAGCAAGAATCCTGAGACAAATAACAGCTTGCCCAAGTCAGTTTCAGAACTAGAAATTTACATTTGAGGGCACTGCTCAGACCACAGGTGCACTCAAATTGTGAGGGACAGACACTCCCATTCCACTCTGTCTCAGGCATCAAGAGTCCCCTTGCTTCTGATACCACGTCTGGCCTGGTGATGCAAAATCATGAGGATTCATGAAAGCTTCCACGACTCAGCTGAAGGCCACTCACCCTCCACTCTCCAAACATGCTCTGGCTGAGATGGCCTGGATCTCTATGAGGCTGTGCTAAATGTGGTCATCACGGTCCATCTAGAGAGGGCGGAGGGTACCCCTAAGCCACCTAGTTCAGGGGTCCAACAAACTCCACCCCAGAAAAGTCCTGGAACAGGGAGGGGGCACCCATGCATTCAAAAAATACTGAAGCCCTACTCTGTACCAGGACTCCATCCAACACAGACATGAGCACGGCTGGAGGAAAGTGTCAGTCAGGGATAAGACTGTTTTAAAGGGTGGGGCAGTGGCCAGGGTCCAGTTAGGGGAAAAGTCACCCATGCCAGGTAGCTCAAAGAAGGAATTTAATACCGAGAGCTAGTTACAGAGGTGTCAGAAAGACCGGAAAACTAAAACGGGGGATGATGAAATGACGCAGAGGTTAGCAAGAGTAGAAGCCGCCACCACCCCTAGAGCTGGAGGGACAGAGGAAGAAGGTGGTGCTGTCAGGACCCTTACCATCCCTTAGGACCTGGAATCGTGAAGGCGGCGGCTAGTGGGGGAAAGGACCACAGAGGGATGGTGGGAGAGCGACCCAAGCAAAGGAGGAGGGGAAAAGCCTGGCTTCTCCCTTCACCCTCCCACCTGTCACAGGTCAACTCTTATTGGCCAAACCCAACTGGAATCCAGTGGCAAGAAAGGATAGAAAATGTAATCTTCAGGGGTCAGCATGCCCCTCAACACACACACACACACTACCGAGCAAAGCAGAGCAGGGGAAGCGCAGGGAATGAATCTGAGAGCAATAGGTAAATGACCTAAACGGTGAACAGCACGTGAGGTGAATCTTCAAGGGTCTGTGTGTGATGAGAATGTGCAAGAACACGCATGTGTATTCTGCTATCAGTTTCAAAGGGGTGTGTGTGTGTGGGGGTGTGTGTGTGTGTGTGTGTGTGTTTCAGTGCGACTGTTCAAGGGTACATATGTATCAGATGGATTCCAGGGGGCTGAATTAATGTGTGATAGGAACAAGCATCCAAGGGTTTGTGTGTGATACGAACATTCAAGGGTATGTGTATATGTGACAAGAATATTTAAAGCTCTCAGGATGTGTGTGTGTGTGTGTGTGTATGTGTGTGTGCTGTGAATGTTCAAGGAGGTGGTTATGTGCTGTGCATGCTCAGAGCTGGATGATGTGAATGTTCAGAGGTGTGGGACATGATGTGCAAGGTGTGTGTGAGAGACCGCTGAGGAGCGGGGCTGGGAGAGTGGAAGAGCAGAGATGTTCCCTATGGACATTATGGACACGGGAGAAGATGGGCCATGTGTCTTTCCTGGGGACAGATGTGTAACTGAAACTCTTCATTCAAAACAGCTAAAATGATGATGTTCAGAGAAGGCTGTATGTAAGAAGCAACTACAAGAAACATACTTTTTTTACTATGTTTCCATCCAAACGAGTGTCACCTGCTTCAAATCAGTCGTCTTAAAAAATGTCTTTATTTTAAAAAAAGGAAATGTTAAATTTGTGTTTTATTGATGTAGCCAAACTGCAATGAAGTTTTGGGACCTGCCTTCAGTCAGTTTTTGGGCCACACATAAAATCTACATTTCTTACTCACTTATTCTTATTGGCTGAGGTTATAATTATCCAACTTTAATCAATCAGTCTTATCTCTGGCTTGACTTGGAACTTTTCCAAAAATGCAAATTTCTCACCTTAAAAAGAAAAAATGCTTGCTGATGTATGGCAGAAACTAACACAATACTGTAAAGCAATTATCCTTCAATTAAAAATTAAAAAAAAGTTTTTAAATGCTAATGTGTCACCTTTGAGGTCAAGCCTCCTTTGGGTATGCTGCTTATTTGGGTATAAGCATCACTGCGTGATAATGAGTTGCTGCAGATGGGAGTGTACTGGGAGCTTCAGAAAGGAACTAGGAACCAAATGAATACCATACAATCACATCATACGTACATCTAACTTTTATGAATTCAAACTATTATACTGGGACTTCTTTTTTAAACCTTTTGGCTATACCATGCAGCATGTGGAATTTTAGTTCCCTGACCAGGGATCAAACCTGTGCCCCCTGCAGTGGATGCATGCAGTCTTAACCGCTGGATCACCAGGGAAGTCCCCTATACTGGAACTTTTAAAGAGGGGACTAACCATCTGTCAACAGTGCAGGCATTTCCACCCACGATTGATGAGCTTACTGCTCCCAGGGCTCCTGCTCTGCAACGAGCCTGAGATGGGTGAGGCAACTCTATCTTGGGTCCTGAAGGCCTATCTATGTGTGAGCATCTCCTAACACTGAGTGTGACTCTGAATTTCCTCATCCTCTCCCAAACTGCCCCAGTTCAGGCCTTTCCTGGTGGGGGGAACAGACCTGTAGTCAACTGCCCCTCAGTAACAGCAATGGGAACCCTAGCGATTTATACAACAGAGACGCTAAACACAAGCCAACTGGTTCATCTTGTGCTCAACCAAATAAACCATGATGGGTTCCATCACTGGGGAAACATTGACCATGCTGGACTTCCCCTCACAGAGCGTGTCAGTCATATATGTAACACCTTTCTAAGGGATAGTTCAACGGTAACTTTAATTGTATATGATTTGCGACTCATGCACTTGGCTTTATTTTGTTGTTCTGTTAGCCACGCCATACAGCTTGTGGGATCTTGGTTCCCCAACCAGGGATTAAACCGGGGACCACGGCCATAACAGTACGGAGTCCTAACCACTGGACCGCCAGCGAATTCCTAGGCCCTGACTTTGGAATTCAGCCCCCACGTCAGACGCGGCTTCACTGTAGTAAGAGATCGTGGAACTCATTTCTTGCCTTCGGACAAAACAACTCGAACTGTCTGGGACAGTTAAGGATGTCAAACACTGTAAAATCATTTCCACATGCAGCCCCATAGAATTTCTTTCAGGCCTCGGAAGGCAGGCGCTCCCTTCCCCTCTTCCCTCCCCAGCTCATATCTTCTTATCCTTCTGGCCTCAGCTTAGCCAAGTCTGTCAGTCCAGAGGCATTCTCTGAGCCCCTGACCAGGCTGTGAGTGCCCAGCACACGCAGGTCCTTCTGTGACACGGCACCCTTTGCTGGCTGATGGGTCTGTCCCCTTCCCCCAACCTCAGCACTAAGCCATCAAGAGGACAACGGCCGGGAGGGTTTTGATCACCATTTTATCCCCAGGGCTTGGCAGTCAATCCATCTCCTCCACACATATTTGTTGAATGAGGACTGGAATGTCTCAGGAATTCATTTGAATGTTTAGTAATCCTAAATGTCAAGGAACTCTTCCCATGTTGTAATTTCCCAAAGATTCCCTTGCTGCATTCCAAGCTTATCGCTTCTAACTCAAAGGAGACTGGTTGGCTTCCCCTGCATAATTAACACGCGCACTTGAGGACCCTGACTCTCGTCCTTCTCTTCTCCAAGTTCAGTAACTTCAGTCTCTTCAATCTAATTGCTCTCCCCTCCCAATCCTCTTCATGTTCTCCCAAATTGCCCTAGTTCTGGCCTTTCCAGGGGTTTGTGGGCCTGCAGTAGGTTGCCCCTTAGGGACAGGTGTGGGAATTCTGACACAGAGGTAATCATACAGGGAACACGGGGCACCAGTGAGCTTTAGAATCTCATAGTTCTAGGTTCAACGGCTCCACCACAGTCACTGAGACCCTCACAGCCTTCCTTCACCTTCCCGGGCTTGTCTGCTGATCAAAACACAAGAGAAGCTGCCACGCAGGGATAATCTGAGAATCAGGCAAGGCAGAGCATGTGAACACACCCCATCTGTCCTGGACAGTGCATGTCTCACCCCAGAGGACAGGGCGCCGGGGCCTCTCCAAGGCCAGGACTGGCCAGGCTGCGGGCGACAAGGCGGTTGTCAGGCGAATCCTGCCACCTTGTGGTGCCCATGCGCCTGAGAGCCCACCCCACCCTGCTGAAGCCCCGCCTCACCCCTCCGCCTCCAGCCAGCTTATTCCAGGAGTGTTCCCTCTCCTCTTCTCAGCCCTGCTACCCCAAGGCTTCCCGACATGTCTCCCCAAACCCCCAGCCTCAGGGTGTCCTCAAAAGAGCCTTACTCTCGGTGGTCCTCTTCTAACATATTAGGACCATTTTCTCCCTCCTGGACCAAAAGAGAGCCTGGCGGGGGCGGGTGGTCCTGTCCCCTATCTCTGTCCCTTCTTTAGCCACTTAGCAGTTATATGAGACCCAGACATCTGATTTTTTCAGTGATCAATGGTGTGCCTGTAATGCCAAGTCCTCTGAACAGAACATGTTGCTGGCTCCTCTGGCCCATCAAGAATGGTTTGGTGCAGGGGTGTGTGTGTGTGTGTGTGTGTGTGTGGTCTGAGGCAGGGGTGTGTGTGTGTGTGTGGTTTGAGGCAGGGGTGTGTGTATGTCTGTGGTTTGAGGCAGGGGTGTGTGTGTGTGTGTGTGTGTGGTTTGAGGCAGGGGTGTGTGGGGGGGGCAGTTTGAGATGGAGGAGGGTCTGTGTGTGTGTGTGTGTGTGTGTGGTTTGAGGCAGGGGTGTGTATGGGGGGGCAGTTTTGAGATGGAGGAGGGTGTGTGTGTGTGTGTGTGAATACACATGCACCTGTTCCTTGCTCTGGGCTAGTGATGTCCTCCTTGGCCATCCCCTCCCCTGACTCACAGGGGACCGCCCAGGGCCAGCCTCTGAGCTGCCGCAGTGCCTCACTGTCTGGACCCTTCACAGAGGCACCTATTCTGGATACTTCTGGAATCAAGGACAAGACCAGTTTCCTCCTTCATGTCCTGTAGTCTTATGCACTAACATTCCAAAGCAGGTGGCCAGTGACTGCTGGCCTGGAATGACTGGTTACAACCCAGGCTTTTAGGAAATAAAGCAGAAGACAGTGGGGGACTGGGGCTGCCTCAAGATTTCAGGCAAATAGGCTTTCACTTGCTGTGAGTGCTTGCAGCTTAGCGATCTGAGTTCTTTAACTTATTTACTTGGTTGCACCAGGTCTTAGTGGCAGCATATGGGATCCTGTGGCACTGTGGGATCTAGTTCTCTGACCAGGAATCGAACCTGGGGCCCCCTGCATTGGGAGCAGAACCTCAGCCACTGGACCACCAGGGAAATCTTTATGAGTTCTTAATAACTGGGTCCCTGGCCCTTCCGCTGTGCTCCTCTTCCCCCTGCTGGGGTGATGGAATGGGTCAGCCCGTCCATTCTGGTTTTAGCGCCCCATAGGCACCTAACAGTGGCTCTGGATTTCCTGGTCCAGGGTGGGAACCAGGCCTGTCCAGATGCATGCAGTTATGGGACTGACCTGCCATCCACCCACTCTGAGATGGGCTGATGGAATCCATCAATGTCCAAACACCCATGTCCCTCTCCAAATAGATAAGAAATGCTTGGCTGTCACACATATAACCTGGAAAACGTGAGGATGGGAGTTATAAAAGCTAAAGATGATACAGTTGAACTCCAGAGAATTCAGGTGCCTAACTATGTCGGAAAACGTGAGGATGGGAGTTATAAAAGCTAAAGATGATACAGTTGAACTCCAGAGAATTCAGGTGCCTAACTATGTCGGAAAACGTGAGGATGGGAGTTATAAAAGCTAAAGATGATACAGTTGAACTCCAGAGAATTCAGGTGCCTAACTATGTCGGAAGGAGGGAACCATCTACCGAGTGTTTGTAACAAGCCATGCACAGTGCTAAGTGTTTTCACATAAATTAACACCTTACCTGAGAAATGGTATTATCTTCATCTTAACAGATGACAAAAATTAAAAAGGTTAAGAACTAGCTTTGTACACAGATCTGGGTTCAAATTACTAGTGAGTAACCCTAAGCAAGTTAACTAACCTCTTTGGAGTCTATTTTCTCATCCATAAAATGGGAATAACAGTTGCCTGCCCTGATGGTTTAAGTAGAAATGTACATTGCAGGTTGCTCCATTCCAGTTTCCCGCACTCAGGGGTCATTCCACTGTTGTTAAACAGTGACAGTACTTGTAATTTGCCTAAGGTCATAAAACAAATTCAAACCCGGGTTTTCTGATTTCCAAGTTCAGTGCTCATGAGGAAAAAAGCTGATTCACCTAAACATGTCCTGAGTGTGGCCTTGAAGCAGGTTCTGCCCTAGGATCTGGAAGATCAGTTAGGTGTGGGAGCCAGATCATGGTCCTACAAGTGCGATGTGTAGAGACACGTTCAAGACGCAGAAATGGCCCAGCAGGAGGTGACTCTTGCAGCTACATCACTAGGAAAACAAGTTGACAAAAATGGTGATATTTTCTCTGTGGTCCCCGCAAAGGGGGAGAAACAGAAGTGAATCTCTGTGGTCCCCGCAAAGGGGGAGAAACAGAAGTGAATGAAAATTATCGGGGAAGAAAAAGACCAGGTGGGGCTAAACTTCCAGAGGAGTCTTCTAGTGAGGTGGTCTGTTTCACATGTTACACACACACAGTGGCATTTCTCTTCTCAGAGCACACAAACACACTTCAAATTGCAAATCCTAACACCCACATCACACACAGTATTCTTTCCTCCTCTCACTGATTTATAAAATACAGAGAACATGTATTTTACTTTGTTCCCTGGTCATCTCCCCTGCAAGAACATGCTGGAAAGTTTTTCGGTTATGTCTGGCAGCCAATGGAAGATGCAGGCTGGCACTCAGCATATTCGGTCATCTCTACTATTAATATAACGCCAAAACATCTGCATTCTGCAAAATCACACTCCCAAAATAACAGGACTCCTGAGCTAAGGAGGTTGGGGAAGACCACACGAAATCTATAGAATCTTGCAGCCAGGGCGCTAAGAAACCAGAATCAAGTACCACACCACGGTAACACAATTAAAGCCCCACTGCCCATGTGTACTGGGCCCCTACAGCCTTAAATCCTGGCATTTCGTTCTTCTTCCTGAGACGTACAGGAGCTTCTTTGGGATGTCCCAAAGAAGGAGGTCCCAGCAGAGACTAGCTCCATCAAAATTAAAAACGTGATCCAGGATGGGGCCTTCGTCATCAACTGTGTAAAACAAAGCAGGGTTGGGGGTGGAGGAGGACGGTCTTCCTTTCCACCTAGTTTCCCCAGATAGTCTAACATAGTGGAAAAGCTGGTGGTAAGTAAGTCCTGAAGCTACTAAATTAGCCACTCCTTGCAATAAAGGAGGGCACCTCTATAAAATTCTCAGCTTTTGTCTTAAGGTATTCCACCCTGTCCCTGATCATTTCAAAATACTGGGGAAAACCTCACAGGAACCAACCTATAATTTCAAGTTGACACGACAACGTTTCTCCCCTTACCAATTTTACAGATGCTATTTCTCTTTAAAGAAACAACTCTGTAACAAAACGGACCATCTTATGAATGGCCATTAAGACTGTGGGATCAACTCGAAAGCATGGGCTTTTCCCCCACACCAAGCAATTCTCAGACACCAGCTAGATGTCCAACAATTCAACTCAATTGACCCTGTCTACCTGAAAAAAGCAGTGGATCCCACAGGCTCAGGGCTTCCATCCTACCAGACCCCTCCTCTCCCTCATAGGTATCAACTGCACCTAAGCACTTGGACTTCCAAGTGCTCACTTGTGCTTCTGACCCACTGGGTAAAAACCAGAGGTTCTCAGGATCCCTCTTGCATGCGGACTGCTAGAGGCCAGGCTGTTTAACCCAGAATGGCTTCTCAAAGGAAACCAGGTCTGATAGGGCAGGGGATAAGCAGTCTCCTCCTGCTCCATCAGTGACCTACAGCAACCCTCAGCCAGTCACACCTGACCAGGACTCCCACCCCCGAGACAGCAGATAACAGGCTGACCCTGCTCACTTCACATGACTGTTTCAAAACAGGTAAGAAGCGATTCTATTGTTTAAATATAAAATGCCTTAAAAAAAAAAAAGAATGCAAAGAGGAAGGAAGGGAGGAGGGGGGAAGGAAGCAAAGCAAACAGAAAACAAGTAAGGAATGGTTTCCCCAGCTAGATTGATACATTTTCATATCAAGTAGGAAGGAAGAAAAATACAAAACAGAAAATGACTAAGAAACTACAAAGCAGGAGGTGTTTTTTTTTTTTTTCATGGACCTAGAGGTTTTCACAGAAGCTCCAGGTTTTTAGAAAGTTGATTCACGTCCTTCTTTCTTTCTGGGCCCACGAAGCCAGCTGATTCACTACGAAGCAATGCAATACTACTCAATCACGAGCTTGGGAGAAAAAGAAAAAAACACGCTAAGAGATGGCTCTCTCTTCACGAGGAGAAGACAACAGTCCTCAAAGGATAAATCAACCGAGACCCACACAACGGTAAACCCGTTTATTTCTCAGAACTTAGTTTGCTGCTTGATATTCCCATAGAGATGAGGCCACACACCACGTCCTTGAGGCCCGCTCACAGACCTGTCCGAGCACTGTCCACAGGCAGCTCGTCTGTCAGAGGTCCAAGAGAAACCTCCTAACCTGGGCCAGGTATTTTGGCTTCAAATAGTCACCCAGTTCCTCCTTGCTGGCCCACACATGACGGCCCTTCTCCACGGCCGGGGAAAAGTCTCCGGTTAGCAGCAGGGCTTTGAAGAAGAAGATCTTGGCCCCGAGGCTGCCCTCCATCCGCACTGCCTGGGGGAACTTGAACTTGTAGTGGCCGCAGGGCGCATTTCCCAGGAACTTGGCTTCCATGTTGTTTTCTGAGGAGGAGGGGAGCGGGGAACAGAATTGGAAGATGAGGACACACCCACCTGTTTACCCTGGTGCCCGAAAGCATCTGGGGGTCTCTGTGAGAGCCGCTTCTGGCCTGAGGGGAAAGCAGTCCCTGAGGATGAGGACTAGGGTCGTTCCTGAAGACCCTCATCTCCTTTCAGTCCAAAAGCTCCTGGTCCTTGGGTCCCAGATTCTCTGGGCCCATTCCTCACGCCAAGCTACTGCTCTCAGACTGAAGTCCACAAGGCAGCCTAAATGTCACCACCTGGGAGTCAGAGCACTGAGCTTCCAGACTCAGCCGGGTTACCATCTGTTGACGAAGGACCGAGACACTTGGTGTCTGTAAAGCAAAGGTCATCAGCCCTTTTAAAGGGAGTATCATGTGGAAAGTAGGAAAAGGGCCTGATCTGACTACTGCAAGGTGAAAACCAAAGTTAAAAGGCAAAGACAGATGGAGGATCTTTGCAATCTATAACGATGGGTTAACAACCCCAACACAGCATTTCAAAGGATGAGGAAATAATGGATCAATTACCAAATGGAACCGGGAGAACGGGCTAGCGAAAAAACAAAACTGGATCACAACCTCACTCCTCATATCCAAATTGACACCCTACAGATCAAAGATCTAACACAAAGTTAAAATTTTCACAAAAGGTTTGTTCATTCTGAATGATGGTTTCATGGATGTTTAATATTTTCTGAGTTTTTCTATATTTTAAAATTCTTCACTAAAGAAAAAAGAAACCATAAGAGCACTGTTTAAAAAAATGTGGAATACTTTCTGTATCATTTTTGAGAGGGGAAGTCCTAACCAAGACACAAAATGCAAAAAAGAAAAGGCATATTTATTTACGTAAAAGTTAAAATCTTTCTGCACAGAAAAATGAAGCATAAAAAAAGTCACAGACATAATGACAAACTGGGAAAAATATTTTCAACACACTCAACAAAGGAATATCTTAAGATATGAGTATTAAATAGTACTTAGAAATCAATGAGGAAAAAGCCAGCGACTCTGAAAGAAAAATGAACCAAGCATATGAACAAGTTCCCATGAAAATAAATTATCAACGAACTATAAACTCATAAAGATGTTTAACTCATTAATAACTCAATAAATACAAATTAAAACAACAAAGACATACCATTACTATTTAAGTTCAAAAACTTCAAGCAGTACACTGCTCGTCAAGGATGAAAGAAGACTGGGTTCTCTCAAATGTATGTGGGATGTAATTACTACAACTGCTCTACTTGGCAAGAGGTGTCAATTCTAATTATACAAACCCTTTGATCTAACAATTCTGCTTCTAGAATTTCACCCTCCTCGATATGTTTATTTGTGCATGTGAGCAAAGGAGTGTACACTGATGTTCACTGCAGCTTTTTTTTTATAAAACCAACAGACTGGTTAAACAAACTGCAGTACATACATATGTGAAACATTATACTGGTGTTAAGAGTATAAGATACGTCTTCACTTGCTGATACAGAGATATGCTTAAAAGCTGTGTAAGAAAAGGAAGGCATGTAACCATCTGTGTATATACATATACACATGTGTGCATGTTTAAGTGTGCCCACTTCATGAGAAAAGGAACCAAGGAAATAAGTATGTGCTTGCAATTTCTAAAAGGATACACAAAAAAACTATTCATGTTGGTTGCCTCTAAGACGGGAAAATTACCTATTACTTCTTACAGTTCTACATTTACCAGACACTGTGATCCTTTTTCACCATATACAGTGAATTGCTTTTGTCAATATTAAAAACAGTAACAACACCATCAGCATTAGATGGGGAGCCCACGTATGATGTGAGCTCACCTACAATGTAAAATGTCAGCAGTGGGGATCTACGGGTGGTGGAATTACACTGGCATGTTTCTTTACACTTTTCTGAATTTTCCACTTAATTCAATGGATACATATTACTTTTCTATGACCTGGGGAAATGGATTAAATTAAGTCAAAAAGGGGGAAAGAAACGGTTCATTATAAACATGAGCAAAGAATCTAAACAAGCAGTTTGCAGAAAAAGAAAAACTAATAGCCACGTGAAAAATATGCAGAGATGGCCACTCTAACCAAGAAACCACTAATCCAAATAAACAAACTACCTAATTAAAAAAAAAAAAGGAAACTGCTAATCTAAAGATCATTCTTTTTACTGACTGGACGGGCAAAAATTTTAAAAGTATGTTCTGCAGGGCACTTTGGTGGTACCTTATCAAAATCTTAGATGTGTCCATCCTTGACCATTAGTTTCACTTCTAGGAGTTCCATCTTGCAGAAATACCTGGGAAGTGTGCCAAACGGACGGAAAGGAACAGACTCTGACTTTTTTATAGTTATGAGCTGCCTGAGCTTTCTTTTGTCATTTTAATTATTTCATGTTATTTATGATTTTAATGAATTTGAAATAAATCAAGCTATTTCATTTTCTATGCACCTATAACAAACCAATATATCTTTTCACTCTTCTTTATGGCAACGGGAATGTTCAAGGGAGGAAAGCATAGTACCAAGGGGAGGAGAGACCCTTTCCATGTGGTGCCCAGCAGGCGAAACTGAGCACTGTGAATGAGCAGAAGAAAGCTGAGGATCTGAGCTCAATGATCCTGGGAAGAAACCCAGCCACCAACTTCTGCGTGATGGCTGAGGAAGCCTGGGGGGCAGCAAAGGCCCTTCCTGTTTTCCCATCTCACTCCACCATCTCACTCCCTCTCCTGTGGCCACACAGGCTGCTGGCGGGACAGGATCAACAGGGCACACAGAGGCTGCTGTTTCATTAGCAGTATTCACGCTGGCGGCACAGTCAGAACAGGAGTTGTGTGCTTACATTACCATATCATTTATTCATTAAACATTCAGCATTGGAAGAAAAGCTATGACAAACCTAGACAGCATATAAAAAAGCAGAGACATCACTTTACCAACAAAGATCCGTCTAGTCAAAGCCATGGTTTTTCCAGTAGTCATAGACGGATGTGAGAGTTGGACCAGAAAAAAGGCTAAGCGCCAAAGAATTGATGCTTTTGAACTGCGGTGTTGGAGAAGACTCTTGAGAGTCCCTTGGATAGCAAGGAGATCAAACCAGTCAATCCTAAAGGAAATCAACCCTGAATATTCTTTGGAAGGACTGATGCTGAAGCTGAAGCTCCAATACTTTGGTCACCTGATGCAAAGAACCAATTCACTGGAAAAAACCCTGATGCTGGCAAAGACTGAGGGCAAGAGGAAAAGGAGGCCACAGAGGATGAGATGGGAGGATGGGCCTGCGGCCACACCACCCTAACGCGCCCGATCTCGTCTGATCTCGGAAGCTAAGCAGGGTCAGGCCTGGGTAGCATTTGGATGGGAGATGGTTGGATGGTATCACCGACTCAATGGACATGAGTTTGAACAAACTCCGGGAGATGGTGAAGGACAGGGAAGTCTGGTGTACTGCAGTCCATGGAGTTACAAAGAGTCAGACATGACTTAGCCAATGAACAACAACAAATATTCAGCAAGTACCTACTCTGTGCCAGGTACTCTGCTGAGAACTGGGATGACTGAAAGGACAAAATCCTATCCGTATTTTCAGAATTCTGGCTGAGAAGAAACCGTCTGTTAATCAACAATTAAATAGCAATGGAATGAAGAGCATCTTCTTCACTAGGACATAAGCCCCCAGAAGGCCCACGTCACATCCTGTAGATCACTGTGACCCCACTGCCTGGACAGTGACCAGCAACAAGTAGGCACAGAGAAAATGTCTGCTGTATAGACTGGGTAGGGTACTCTGTGAGTGTCACAGGAGCCGAGGGAGGAGTCGACCTCTCCACCCAGAAGGTTCTACCACAGAAGGTAGAAGGTACGAGCTGAGTTTTAAAAACCGAGCAGTCGGATGAGGTAGGACCAAAGCTTCGTTTTGGACAAGCAGGCCCCAAAACAGGGACACAAGAAATACCACATTATTCAAAAGGTTTGCTAGGTTTGGACTTAGAACATACACGAATGAACAGCAAGATGAAGACTGATGAGCTTGGGACCAGAGCAAAAAGTATGCACAGGCCATGCTCAAAAGTCTGCGTTACGGGAAACCCTTTAAGATTTCGAGCAGAGAAGTGACGAGGGATTTGTGTTCTAGAAGGCTTATTCTGGCGGCACTGAAAATGACAACACAAAAGCAAGAAGGGGGCTTGTGTGGTGTCTACCTCAATACTCCAGGGTGGCGGTTCTCAACCACAGAGATTCCACTAACCAGGTAATTTCCGGCAGTACTGAGAGTCATCTTTGGTTGTCACACTAGGGACAACCAAAGTGGTGATACTACAATCAAGCAGATAGAGGCCAGAGATGCTGCAGTAAATAACCTAGACAGAACCACAGAAGCCCTCACGAAGAATGATCCTGCCCCAAATTTCCAGAGTGCCAAGGCAAGGCTCAGAAACTATGATCTAGTGGGAAGTGAAAAGACTCCCTGAAGAGCTGCAGGCGCAAAGACGGGACTCTTTAGAACAGACCAGGTAGGATTCAGGAACCTAGGGGACGCCAGGATGAGGTCACAGATAACCCTGAGGTGTCTGGTTGGGTGAATATGTTAAGTGGTGCTGCCAACAAGCAAGGCTGCAAGGACAAAAAGAGAAGCAGGCTGAGACAGGCAGGAGCATCAATTCTGAATGAACAAATTTTAAAACCTCCACGGGGGCAAAGAACAGCACAGGGATGGTGCCTTCAACCTCTGTCCCCGAAGGGTGTTTCTGCAGGCTCCTAGATGTGTGAACTGTCCCCCACACCGATGCTTTATGTTAAGCAAATGAGCCTCTTTCAGAGAAAGTCTGGGCGTTTCTTGGTTGGCTGTCTCTCTGCTGGGCCCTGGGACAGAATCTAAATCACAGGTCTGTCAGGGACAACACATATTGTCAAATGCCGAGCAATATGGAGCAAAAGATAATTACCAACCAAGGTATCTTCCTCAAAATGATACCAGATGGCCAAGGAATGAAAAATCTCATTTTCAGTGAGACACCCAAAATTCCAAGTCCATTTTAGAAGGCAGTGGGTCACCTAAAATCAGGTTCTGCAACACTTCTTCAGGATCTGAACGATGAGATGAGGAGAGAACTGAGTATGACAGACCATACTCTACATGTGACAGAGTTAAAGAAATTCCATGTCCTCTAAATTCTTAGCACAAAAATGCTGCCTTAAAGGGGGGGAGGGGAGAGAAGTGACTGTGGAAAACCGATCAGGAAAAGATTCATACTATGTAGAGGCACACACAAAAAATCCACTTCCTCAAGAATCCATAAATTTTAAGAATCAAAAATGTAGGAAAGGAGAAAACCATGTAACTAATCCTGATCACTTTTGTGACAGGAAACCACGAACCATGAGAAGTGAAACTCTGAGTGCCATAAAAACTGAAGCACGTTTTACTGTAAGTGCTGATTACCAGATCCCTCTGGAACAACAGCTTCGCTGGTGCTCCGAGTGGAGAGACAGAAATGCCACTGAAGGGGAGGCGAGTAGAACCTATGAAGGCAACAGGACCTCTCAGAGCTATGATGACAAAATATTTTGATACTGGGCCACAAAGAAGATCTGGGCCACTTAAGCCAGAAAAAGTACTAGAATCACCTATTTTTATAGATTGAAAAATTTTAGAGGATGCAAAGCTGGAAACTGAGCAGTGAATGTTTTGCACTTTGTTGGGAAGACAAGCTTTAGTGAGCAGAGGCTGAAACTCTCCATCCTTCAGGTAGGTTCCTATGTCCATGGGATTCTTTAGGCAAGAATACTGGAGTGGGTTGCCATTCCCTTCTCCAGGGGATCTTCCCAACCCAGTAATTGAACCCCGGGTCTCCTGAATTGCAGGCAGATTCTTTATCGCAAAGCCACCTGGGAAGCCCAAGTTTCCATTAGCCTACTATTAAAAGCCAGGCCCACAGTCAGCCTGCAAATCCTGAGGCTGAGTCTGGAGTGTGTCTTGAGGGATTTAGCAGTGAGGCAGAGAGCTCACCTGAGAGTGTGGCCAGGGTTCGTTCAGCTGTTCGGCGGAGGGTCTCCCCGGGTTGCCACTCGGCCTGGGGCAGCATCCAAACGTCCTGGTCTCCAAGCTTCTCTTTGACCAACAGAATAAGGTTCCTATCAAGCTTCCGGTGCAGCGAGCTTCGGTCATTCTTTACGTCGGCATCTGTATAGAAGAGATGGGGGGGTCACAGGAGACAGGAGGAGCATGTTCTGCCAGAACCAAAAAGATTAGGGTTTTAGGATCCTCCTTTAAGGCACGGCCACAATCTTTGCCCTCAAAGAACTTATAACCAAATTAGAACCCTGACCTCATCTCTCTAATTCTGACCTCTCTCAGGATAGAGTCCCATAATCTTGAACAAACTAAAATTTAACAAGAAGAAACCCAAAGCTGCACTCCTCCTTTGAAGAGCAGAACACAAAGTACTTTGAGCTTTTGGGAAAGAAGCAATTCCCAGACACTACTAATTCTTTGGTTTTGACACTATTACTGACTTAACCAGTCTCTACTTCAGTTTTCACTGTGAAACAAGAATAAAAGAACTTAACCCCCTACTTTGGGAGAGATTTCAGATAAAACACAGGAAACGAGTGGGTAAGGCTTAACTTCCCCTACTCTCAGGAGCAAACTAGGAGTTGAATCCAGATAACATTCTCGAGGCCTAACTGAGACACAGCTGTCCCAACACCCATGTGTGCTCAGTCGCTCAGTTGTGTCTGACTCTACGCCACCCCAAAGACTGTAGCCCACCAGGCTCTTCTGTCCATGGCATTTTCCAGGCAGGAATACTGAAGAGGGTTGCCGTTTTCTTCTCCAGAGGATCTTCCCAACCCAGGGATCCAACCCACCTCTCCTGTAGCTCCCGCACTGGCAAGCAGATTCTTTACCACCGAGCCACCTGGACAGTTCCCTCAACAACCATACATCCCACTCAAAAATAACACAGACTTTTAAAATATTATATTAGGATGGATGTGAAGAACTGTGAAAAGAATTTTCCTCCCACGTTAAAAAGTTTTATCATTTGAAATTACTATTTAAAACACAAAGCAGACAGTAAGCAAGTATTCTTTATTTGCAAGTCAGAATATCCACCCTCCTACCTCTAACTGGCCTGAAGAGACCACAAACCTGTTATTCGAGCTCCAGGTTTGAACTGCAGGAATTTCTGCTCCCACATGTCTTCCAAGTCCTGTACCAGCAATATATTCTTCTCATCTTCTTCTTCATAAAGGTCACCTTTTTTCTTTGCCAGTTGCTCGGCTTCATCCAAAGCACGAAGTTCATGGTCTGAATACAGGCTTCTCTCTATCTCAATCTGGGAAAATTAAAAGAGCAAAAATCTACCCCAAACTGGGAAAATTAGAAGAAAAGAAAAATAATAAAACACAGTTACAGTGCACTTGACAGATTCAGAAGTTTACCACCCAACATAACCAGACACACAATCAAAACGCCACAAAGAAAACAGAGGAAAAAAGTCACCTGCCCCTTGGGCTTGAGCTGTATTTTCTGAAATATTAAAATGCATTCAAACATCAAGACTGCCACAACCAAGAGAGGACTAGGACAGGCAGTGCCTGCCCACTCACCACCCTCCAGTCATGTCAGTCTTTGACCAGAGTCTCACTCTCCATGAACTATCCTGCCTCAGGCATTTTACAGATGCTATTCCTTCTTTCTAGAATGTTTTCCCTCATGCTCTCCTGGGAGATTCCTACTCATCCTTCATATCTCCATTTAAATATCACTTATTTTAAAAGATATTCCTTGACACCTTCCATTAAAATCAAATTAACATCCCTGTTAAACACTATTACAGTACCCTGTGTTTTCCTTTAAAACACTTACCAGAGACTGCAATTCCATAACCATGGGGTTATCTGGTTATTGATTGACACCCCCTCCACCAAACTGAATCCCTCTGAGAACCAGTGCTATGTTTGTCTTACTCACCACTGCATCCCTACCACTTAGTACAGTGTTTGCACAAAATGGGTGCTAAATGATTAAAAGGTGATTTAAAAATGTTTGCAGAGTAAGTTAACAGCCAAATAAAAAGCACAGAAATTAAGTTTATATCTCTCAGTAACTAAGACAAAAACGCCTCAGGTTCTAGGTAGACAATATCTTTAATCACTACTTATGGGGATTCATTGCCAATACATCGTTTTTGTCCATGTTTCTTCACTTGCCCCTCACATAAACAGACTCTATCACAGACATCTTACGGATGTGCCCTGTGCCTTTTCTTTAAACTCATCACATGACAAAGCCTTTTTCCTCTCTAAACTGTCAACAACCTATGATGGGGACTGAATCCGTCTTGTTCACCATCGCATCCCTATATGTCGAAAAAAAATGAAGAGCCTCTCCAGAAAGCTGCCGAAGGTAACGACAGAGAAGATCAATGAAAACGACGTGCCTCTTACTGAACGTATACTACGTACCGCAGGAACCCAGAAGGTAGGTACGTACCATTTTGCAGGAATGCATACCGAAGCTCAGAGAAGTGAAGGGACTTGTCCAAAGTCACACAAGCTAATCAGTGGGCCAGGATCAAACCCAAGCCAGCGTACCTCTACTGCGTCCCCAACTGCACCTAGAAGCCACAACCCGCACCTCAACACACCTGCTGTAGCAGAGCTGCCATCTCTTCCTGCATCGGGGTCAACTGCTTCGAGACCACCGGTGGCCGCTGCAGGCACAACGCACCCAACAGGCGCCATGGAGATGCTCTATTCGACGGTGCAGCCGCAAGGGTCAAGCTACGAGAATTCAGACTCCAGGGTCTCTCGAACCGCCGCCAGCACCTCGCCAGCCCTAACACAGTCCGCCTTGTGGGCGCCGCCATCTTTCAAACTTCCCACAATGCACCGCGGTTCCCGGCGAGGTCCTGGGCCAATCCTATGTTCCCACAAGGCAGCGCGGGAGCAGCATGGCGGGAAGAGCTAAGGCCCCCCCCCCCCCCCACCAGGACTACTAGAACGAACCATTCCAATATGGAAGGGTGGGCGAAGACCTCCTTAGAAAACTAGGAGAAGGGGGAAGGATTCCCAGTCGACACTAGCAACTATAGTTATTATTGAGCACTTAAGTTGGAATAAAAGTCTTTGATGTACGTTTGATGTGCGTTTGATGTACGTTAGAAAGGGGAATCAGGTGGCGTTTCCCCTGCGCCCTCCCCCACAAGCTCGTGGTGCTGGATCCGCTCCAGCCCCGCCCAGCTCCACGGCCGCCGCGGACGGGAGCTGACTGAGGTCAACTCAAGTCATGCAGGTTGTAAGAAACGCTGGGTCTTGGCTCTTGCGGTCATGGGCTTGGCCGCCGACGACCAGGTAAGGTGGTTACTCATTCCGAGCCTACAGTCACCCGGGAATGCGCTCCTTCCCGTGTCCCATGAACTACTTGGACTCCTGGAGTCCAGTTAGTACTCGCTTAGGCCTGGACCTCCCTGAGCTTTCCTTCTCCGCAGGATCGTGGCCGGAGTGCCGGGCCCCACCATCCACATGAGCGCCCAACAGATGCAGGACGCAGCGGCCAAGCAGGAGGTTGAGAAGGCGGAGACTCCGGCTCCAGCTCTGAGCCGCAGCAGCTTCAGGTAAGGGCCACTTCTGGCCCTCGGGCAACTGGCACCACCTTCCAGGGTCAGAACACCAGTGAATTCCCAACTGTTTGTCACTGTGGAACTTTATGCAGATTAACTTTAGAGCCTCAGCTTTTTCCTCTTAAAGTGGAAAGAATACTGAAAGAGGTTGTAAGGATCAGTGAACTTTTGATGAATGCATGGATGTTAAAGGTGTATAGTAAATATCACCACTTTTGTTTCCCTCGTGGAATCAGGGTCTCCGATACAAAATGGGGCGGAAGCGGTAGTAAGGTAAAGGTTGTTATGCGCTTTTTAGAGTTGGTCTAAGGTCCAGAGTGGATTTCGTACTCAGCCTCAGCCAGTAACTGGCTTCTTGCTTCCCGCCAGGGACACTGCCTCTGTGTGCCAGTTGTACTTCACATGCATTTAGCAGACGTTTACTAAGAACCTGCTTGGTTCTGAGGGTACAAATGCAGAAGATCATTCCTTCGCACCAGTAGTTCACAGTCAACCAGGAAAGACAAACATGCACACGTTTTCACCATAATCTGATCAGTAGTTTACTGGAAGTAAGAGCTGGTTGCTTTGAAGTATGAAAGCATGAGTGTCTTAACTCCTGAGGAAATCAGACAAGAGTGCCAGGAAAATAATGAGATGCTAAGACCTGAATTGAATGGGAGTTCAGCTGGAAAAGATGAAAGGTCATTTTATGCAAAGCTAACAGTCTGTGTAAGGCACGCAGTATGAATGTTGTGTAGTCAGGTGTGTGTGTGATGGTAGATGAGGCCAGCAGGGTGAGAAGGAATCAGAATGCTAAGAGCCTTATCTGTAGATAATGAGCAGTCTAAAACCGTTGGCCTAAACAACTGGAAAGATAGAGTTGTCATTAATCTGTAGGAGCTTGGATTTGTGTGTTTAAGATATTTGATTAACATCCAAGTGGAGATACAATATTGGCTATTAGAGATGAAGTTCAAGGGACAGATGTCAGTCAGACATAGACATTTGGAAGACTCATCATGTAGATGATGTTTAAAACCATAAGATACAGTGGGGCTTTTACTCACTCCCCACTGTGGTCAGTGGGGAGCTGCCAAAGGAATTGAATCAAAGATTGTGTTGTGGTCACTCAACAATGTCAAACACTGTTCAGGGTGTTGGGGACACATCAATGACCAAACACACAAAAAATCCCCGCCCCGGTGAAACTTAAATTCAAGTGGATAGGGGACAGTAAATAGAAAATAAGAAAAAGAAGTATGACAGATTATAAGAGTGTGTCTAGTGTCTGAGCAAGAAGGCCACAGTGGAGTGAGAAGTAAAAATGAGCAGTGAGGACAAGAGGGTGAGGGGTGCGTCAGGCATGCAGGGTTACATCCTGTTGTCCGTTATGGGCCATTGTGACGACTTCACTTTATTCTGAGAGAAATGGGAAGTCACTGGAGAATTCTAAATGGAGGGTTGACATGCTCATGCTTACATTTTAAAGGGTCCCTTTGGCCACTGCATTGATATTAAACTGTAGGAGAGCTAGGCTGGAAGATGGGAGAAGTCTCCTAAGCAATCAGAAGACTACTGAGATAATCTCAGTGAGAAGCGATGCTGGCAGGGACCAGAGTGGCAGCTGCAGAGATTGTATAAATGGTCAGACAGATGCACTTAGAAGGTGGAGCCAACAGAATTTGTTAATGTAAGGTATGAGAAAAGGAGAGAGCTGAAGGGACATTCTAAAATGTGTGGCCTGAACAACTGGAAAGATAGAGTTGTCGTGAAGATGGGGAAGACTACAGGAGCTTGAATTATAGATTTGAGATGTTTAATTAACATCCAAGTAGAGATATAATATTCGCGATTAGAAATGGAATTGAGGGCACAGATCTGAATTAGACGTACACATTTGGAAGACTCATTCCATAGATGATTTCTTTTTTCCCTACATGGCTTTTGAGATTTTAATTCCCCAATTAGGGATTGAAGTGAGGGCCCCTGGCAATGAGAGCACCAAGGAATTCCCTAGATGATGTCTAAAATCATAAAATACAAGATCATCAAGAGAGAAAGGGTAGATAAAGTGAAGGAGAGGTCTAAGGACTGAACCCTGGAGCCTCTGGCCTTTGGGGAGATTTGGGGAGCTGAGGAGGAATCAGCAGAAGAGAAAGAAGGAACTTCCAGAGAAGTACTAAAAAAATCCTGGAGAGACTTTTTTTTTTCCTGTGATTCAAAAGTAGATCAACTATATCAAATGCTGCTGATATGATTGACTGGTCCATAGACTGATGACCAAACTGCTCGTAGGACTTAATATTGTGAATTTGTGGTGACCTTGAGTAGGGCACATTTGGTGGAGTATGAGGGGCTAAGGTTTGAATGGTGTGGATTCAGGGAGAATAGAAGACAGGAAGAAGCAGCAGGTATGGTCAGTCCTTTAAGGTGGGTAGAGAAACGGGCAGGAGCTCAAGGAGGCTTTGGCATCCAGGGGCTTCTGTTTGGTTTTAGACTGGGGAGATGACTGCATGTTTTACCGATGGGAATGATGCAGTGGAGAGGGGGAAGAATGCCGATACTGGAGCAGGAACGTTGCCGGAGTGCTGTCCTTGAGGGGCGGACACACAAGTGGAGCGTCATCACCGGAGACAAGGCAGAGATTGGGGGCACAGCTGTTCAGTAGTGGGAGCTGAAGGAAAACCTGATTGCTTCTATTTCTTTGTGAAGGTCATCAGCTGGCAGCGAGGAAGCAGGAAGGAGTTGAAGGTCTGAGGGGACAAAAGAAAGTGCAAACTAGTCATCCAGGACAGTGAACGGGTAGTTGAACAGGGGATGCGCTGTGTAATTGCCAGCAGCGCTGAGGGCCCACTTGACGCTGGAAGTCATTAAAGTAAACCAGCAGTTCTCAGCCTGGGGCCTCTGTGTCTCCAAGGGGACTCTTAGCAACGTCTGAAGACATTTTTAGTTGTCACAGTTTAAGGGCCAGTACCTAGTTGGGTAGAGGCCAGGGATGCTGCTAAACACCCCACAGTGCTCAGGGCAGCCCCCCAGCCAAAGAATCCCCCTGCCCAAAATGTCAGTAGTACTGAGGTCAAGAAACCATGACATGGAGAGAGGACAGGAGGCACTCCTGTGTGTTTTCCTCTGGCCACCTGTGCCGGCTGTTTTCAGTCCCTGTCAGCCGTGTGAAAGGGATGCTGTGTGTGCACACGTGGTTTGAGGATGGGTGTGAAGAGCCAGCAGAGCAGCACCAGAAAGCTTTGTCTTTCCTTTTCCTGGGCTGCCCTGGAGTGAACCACTTGTTCGCTGGACGTGGGAAGCTTAAAAGCTTGATCGTGTCTGCATCCTCAGTTAAATGGTTCAAGCTCTAGATCCTTTCTGGTTTGAAAATCTTGCCCTGTTAAAGGCATAATGGTGGCGTGTTCAGACTTCAGAAGGCTTAAGTGTTTGACCTGCAAGTCCATAGAAGAAATCATTAATGGGGAACTTATAAGGTTTTGAACATTAATGTCATCTCAGAGCCTCATACTCTGTCCAAGGAGATCCCAAGGACAGAGGAGCCTGGCAGGCTGTAGTCCATGGGACCGCAGAGAGTCCGACTTGACTGAGTGACTGAATATCTCAGTGCGTAACTGATAAGCTGGCAACCTGCCGAGATGCTAGGTCATCTCTAAGATCAGGCAGAGCAGGAAAGAATACGCTTGTAACTCCTGAATACCCAACCAGGTTACAGTTTTGTTTTGTTAAATATCTCCAGGAAAGCCAGTGGAGAGGATGGTGCTCAGATAATAGTATTCACTGGATCAGAACCCACTGTAGTTCAGGTGGCTGAGCAGGTACAGACATGGATCTGATCTGTGCATGAGGGCAGAGTGCAGCAGCAGGTTTGCTTCAGTCTGGAGTTAAAAAAGCGCAGGTGGTGAGCAAAACTCTGAACCAAGGTAAAGCCCCTCGGCCCAAGGCCTGGCTTCCCTGTCCCCCTATCAGTACTGTTTCTCCACCTGAAATGAAAAGTCCTGAGCAAGAGATAGCCAGAGGACAGAGGAGACCGGGGGATGGGGGGCGGGGAGTCTTCAACTCAGCAGTGTCTGGACCAGTGTGCTGAACCCCTGAGTTCACATCTGACTCACCTAGGCTACTTCAGAAATGGATTCTCAAGTCCCATCCAGAAATCTAGGGCAGAATGGAAGCATCAGAGTCACATGGTCCTGCCATTCAGCCAACCCTGATATCCACTGGTCTTCGTAGGGGCTGGCAAGTTGGCCCCTACCCACCCACCTGTGGCCAGTTGACTGATTTTTATAAATAGAACTTTAGTGGAACATAGGCACACCTATTAACTCACTGTTGTCTGTGGATGTTTCTGCACCTTAGTGGCAAAGTTGTGTAGTTGCAACAGAAGCAACATGGCCAGCAAAGCCTAAAATATTTACCCTCTGGCCCTTTACAGAAAAAGTTTGCAGGCCTCCACTCTAGGGGATACTGGAATTTATTTTTTTTTTTTAACAATAATGATCTTTATAAGTATCATTAAGTTTATTTTGTCTTTGAAAGATAGTCAAGGTATCTGTGGTTGATACAGCAAGAAATAGAGGTTTGACTTAACTTTTTAAATAATTTTATTTATTTATTTTATTATTTATTTTTGGCTATACTAGGTCTTTGTTGCTACATGGGCTTTTCTCTTGTTGCTACTGTCTAGTTGCCATGTGGAGGCTTCTTGTTGCAGTGGTTTCTCTTGTTGTGGAGCACAGGCTCTAGGGTGTTCAGACTTCTGTAGTTGTGGCTCCTGGGCTCTGGAGCACAGGCTCAATAGTTGGGGCACACGGGTTTAGTTGCCCCGAGACATGTGGGATCCTCCCAGATCAGAGATCAAACCTGTGTCTCCTGCACTGGCAGGCGGATTCTTCACTACTGAGTTACCAGGGAAGCCCATGTTTTTTTTAATTGCAGAAGGAATAGTACCCCACGTCCAAGGTAAGAGAAACCCAAGTAAGACGGTAGTTGTTGTGAGGGGGCATCAGAGGGCAGACACACTAAAACCATAATCACAGAAAATTAGCCAATCTGATCACAGGACCACAGCCTTGTCTAACTCAGTGAAACTAAGACATGCCGTGTGGGGCCACCCAAGACGGCCGGGTCACGGTGGAGAGGTCTGACAGAATGTGGTCCACTGGAGAGGGAATGGCAAACCACTTCAGTATTATTGCCTTGAGAACCCCATGAGCAGTATGAAAAGGCAAAGTGATAGGATACTGAAAGAGGAACTCCCCAGGTCGGTAGGTGCCCAATATGCTACTGGAGATCAGTGGAGAAATAACTGCAGAAAGAATGAAGGGATGGAGCCAAAGCAAAAACAATACCCAGTTGTGGAAGTGACTGGTGATAGAAGCAAGGCCCAATGGCGTAAAGAGCAATATTGCATAGGAACCTGGAATGTTAGGTCCATGAATCAAGGCAAATTGGAAGTGGTCAAACAGGAGATGGCAAGAGTGAATGTCAACATTCTAGGAATCAGTGAACTAAAATGGACTGGAATGGGTGAATTTAACTCAGATGACCATTATATCTACTATTGTGGGCAGGAATCCCTTAGAAGAAATGGAGTAGCCATCATGGTCAACAAAAAGAGTCTGAAATGCAGTACTTGGATGCAATCTCAAAAACAACAGAATGATCTCTGTTCATTTCCAAGGCAAACCATTCAATATCACGGTAATCCAAGCCTATGCCCCAAGCAGTAATGCTGAAGTTGATCGGTTCTATGAAGACCTACAAGACCTTTTAGAACACCCCCAAAAAATGTTCTTTTCATTATAGGGGACTGGAACGCAAAAGTAGGAAGTCACGAAACACCTGGAGTAACAGGCAAATTTGGCCTTGGAGTACGGAATGAAGCAGGGCAAAGACTACTAGAGTTTTGCCAAGAGAACGCACTGGTCATAGCAAACACCCTCTTCCAACAACACAGGAGAAGACTCTACACATGGACATCACCAGATGATCAACACCGAAATCAGATTGATTATATTCTTTGCAGCCAAAGATGCAGAAGCTCTATACAAGACCGGGAGCTGACTGTGGCTCAGATCATGAACTCCTTATTGCCAAATTCAGACTTAAATTGAAGAAAGTGGGGAAAACCCCTGGACCATTCAGGTGTGACCTAAATCAAATCCCTTATGATTGTACAGTGGAAGTGAGAAATAGATTTGAGGGACTAGATTTGATAGACAGAGTGCCTGATGAACTATGGATGGAGGTTCGTGACATTGTACAGGAGACAGGGATCAAGACCATCCCCATGGAAAAGAAATGCGAAAAAGTAAAATGGCTGTCTGAGGAGGCCTTACAAATAGCTGTGAAAAGAAGAGAAGCAAAAAGCAAAGGAGAAAAGGAAAGATATTCCCATTTGAATGCAGAGTTCCAAAGAATAGCCAGGAGAGATAAGAAAGCCTTCCTCAGTGATCAGTGCAAAGAAATAGAGGAAAACAACAGAATGGGAAAGACTAGAGATCTCTTCAAGAAAATTAGAGATACCGAGGGAACATTCCATGCAAAGATGGGTTCTATAAAGGACAGAAATGGTATGGACCTAACAGAAGCAGAATATATTAAGAAGAGGTGGCAAGAATACACAGAAGAACTGTACAAAAAAGATCTTCACGACCCAGATAATCACAATGGTGTGATCACTCACCTAGAGCCAGACATCCTGGAATGTGAAGTCAAGTGGGCCTTAGAAAGCACCACTATGAACAAAGCTAGTGGAGGTGGTGGAATTCCAGTTGAGCTATTTCAAATCCTGAAAGATGATGCTGTGAAAGTGCTGCACTCAATATGCCAGCAAATTTGGAAAACTCAGCAGTGGCCACAGGACTGGAAAAGGTCCGTTTTCATTCCAATCCCAAAGAAAGGCAATGCCAAAGAATGCTCAAACTACCACACAATTGCACTCATCTCACACGCTAGTAAAGTAATGCTCAGAATTCTGCAAGCCAGGCTTCAGCAATACGTGAACCATGAACTTCCAGATGTTCAAGCTGGTTTTAGAAAAGGCAGAGGAACCAGAGATCAAATTGCCAATATCCGCTGGGTCATTGAAAAAGCAAGAGGGTTCCAGAAAAACATCTATTTCTGCTTTATTGACTATGCCAAAGCCTTTGACTATGTGGATCACAATAAATTGTGGAAAATTATGAAAGAGATGTGAATACCAGACCACCTGACCTGCCTCTTGAGAAACCTATATGAAGGTCAGGAAGCAACAGTTAGAACTGGACATGGACCAACAGACTGGTTCCAAATAGGAAAAGGAGTACGTCAAGGCTGTATATTTTCACCCTGCTTATTTAACTTCTATGCAGAGTACATCATGAGAAAGGCTGGGCTGGAAGAAGCACAAGCTGGAATCAAGATTGCCGGGAAAAATATCAGTAACTTCAGATATGCAGATGACACCACCCTTACAGCAGAAAGTGAAGAGGAACTAAAAAGCCTTTTGATGAAAGTGAAAGAGGAGAGTGAGAAAGTTGGCTTAAAGCTCAAAATTCAGAAAATTAAGGTCATGGCATCTGGTCCCATCACTTCATGGGAAATAGATAGGGAGACAGTGGAAACAGGGGCAGACTTTATTTTTTTGGGCTCCAAAATCACTGCAGATGGTGATTGCAGCCATGAAATTAAAAGACGCTTACTCCTTGGAAGGAAAGTTATGACCAACCTAGACAGCATATTAAAAAACAGAGACATTACTTTGCCAACAAAGGTCCCTCTAGTCAAGGCTGTGGTTTTTCCATTGGTCATGTATGGATGTGAGAGTTGGACTATAAAGAAAGCTGAGCGCCAAAGAATTGATGCCTTTGAACTGTGGTGTTGGAGAAGACTCTTGAGAGTCTCTTGGACTGCAAGGAGATCCAACCAGTCCATCGTAAAGGAGATCAGTCCTGGGTATTCATTGGAAGGACTGATGCTGAAGCTGAAACTCCCAATACTTTGGCCACCTGATGCGAAGAGCTGAGTCATTTGAAATGACCCTGATGCTGGGAAAGACTGAAGGCAGAAGAAGGGGACAACAGAAGATGAGGTGGTTGGATGGCATCATCGACTCAATGGACATGAGTTTGGGTAAACTCCAGGAGTTGGTGATGGACAGGGAGGCCTGGCGTGCTGCAGTCCATGGGGTCGCAAAGAGTCAGACACCACTGAGCGGCTGAACTGAACTGAACTGATAGAGGACTGAAAAGAGTGATCTGATTATACTAGAAGAGATAAGGGAGGATGGGGAGTATGTATTAAGTTCTCTTTCCAGCAGAAAGTCATTAGCTGTGTCCAGAGTCAGCAACTCGGGGAAACAGCCACTGAAGGACCGTGTTCACAGATACCGTGTTCTGTCAGCACCAAAAGGGTTGGGGGGCAGCAACCTCAGGAGCAGGTCAGGGCAGAGGGCTGCTGTCTTTTGTTACCAGTTTGTCTATGCTGTTGGCTTTTTTTTTAAACTACGTGGTTTTTTTTTTTTTTAATTGAAAAACAAATATAAAAACAACTTTACCTAAAATTTTTCTTCTAATTGCAGCATTTACCCTCCAGTTCCAGGACAGGAGAGCTCTCTGAGGTGGGCAGGAAAGAAATTCGAGGAGATCCCAATCGCACACATTAAAGCATCCTACAACAAGTAAGTGGGGCAGGGACTCCTGGGCAGGGCTGGGGTGGAGGCTTCTTTCCCCTGTAGAGGGGCGGGCAAGTCACATGGGTCCTGGTGCACAGCTCCCAGTATTCCTCCCCGTTTGGGGCAATCTCCTCTCTCTTTATAAAGTTGATTCAGAATCAATGGAAGTGTGAACTGGGTGCCCATATCACATTGCTAAAGATTCCTTTGCTATCCTTGGGAATTGTGTTTTCTGGTTCTGCTCCAGAACTAGAGTATATCTTAGGGCCAGAAGGTCTTCCCATGAAAGTGTAGTTGTTAAGTCTTGGTACTGGGGATGGATGATTAGTAAATGAGGGAGATTATTTCAGAATATAGGATTTACTAACAAACTAAGCAAAGAGAAACCTCCAAATAAGGGTCAACTTAAAGTATTTGGCCTTGGTCCACTGTGGACCAGATCTCTGCCTTTGTGGGGCTGAGCGAGGTTGGAAGATTCACGTTCTGTGTGGCTCTCAGATGGTGCCAGGGAAGTTCCCAACTGTGTGTTGGCAGCGGAAAGCTTGCTGACATCAGTGACATCCTCACACACCAGCCCCCACTTAGAGGTGAGGTTGGTATTTGGTCAGCAGTGGCCTGCGAAGCAATTTAGAGAACAGTACAAGAGACGGTGGGTGGTCAGGGCTAGAGGGTGGGGTGCCGGCGAGGTGCCGTAGGACGCATTTCAGCTGTCATCTTACATGCCCAGAGTAGAGCCCCTGGATGTTCCTGTCTTCTCAGGCTGATAAGAGAATAGGTTAGCTTTCTTTGTTTCTTTGCCTTTTTAAAGAGGCCTGCTCTGTAGAGCTCTGTTGAGGTTGTCTCGGGGACAAGCAATTCTCTTGTGCTTCTGTTTGGTGTAGAAGACCCAAGAAGCTGTGGGAGGGAAACGGCGGCCGTAGCCAGGCCCACAGCAGATGGCCCCAGCCCGGGGCTGGCTCCAGCAGGTCACCTTGTAACCACCCTCCACTTCCCCTGCTTGTGAGTTCTCCAGGGCTCTTCAGCCCATGAGACCGGGGGGTGATTAAGGGGGGCGTGGAAAGCAAGTCTAGGGATTTATGGAAGTTATTCTTAGTTTTAATTTAACTTGTTGAAGACTACTTATCTTTTAGAGATATATACTGAAATACAGATAAAATGATGGGTCTAAGATTTGCCTCAAAATAATCCCTTAGTAGGGAGTAGAGGGGTGGAGAAGAAACAAGGTTTATAGATGAAACCAGATTGGATATGAGTTATTAATTGTTGAAGCTGAGTGGTGAGCCCAGGGGAGTTCAGACTTCATTGTATCCACTTTTGAGTATATTTGAAACTTTACCAAGAAAAGTCATTAAAAATTACCCAGTGTGAAAAATTCAGTTTCTTGGTGGGGGTGGGGGGCTGGCAAAGGCCAGAAAGGACTTTGAATCTACTTTAAACATTGTCTGCAGGGAAGGTGCGAGGGGGAAAATACGCCAGCCCTCCTCTGGATGACACTCAGCGCCCTCAAATTATGACACTGGTGTCGGTCAGCTCAAGCTGCTACAACAAAATACCAGACTGGGTGGCTGAAACAGCAGGCGTTATTTGTCACAGTCTGGAGGCCTCAGGTCAGAGATCAGCGTGACAGCGGGGTCGGGTCCTAGAGAGAGCTCTTCTAGGCTGCAGATGGCCAGCTTCTTCTCCTGTCCTCACAGGGTGGAAGAGCCTGCCGAGCCCCCTGGGGTCCTCTGAGGGGCCACTGATGCTCACAAGGGCTCCACCCTCACGACCGCATCGCCTCCCAGAGGCCCCACCTCCCAGAACCATCACATTAGGGGTTCGAATTTTAGCATGAATCTAGGTGGGGGAACACAGACTTTCCATGCCTAATAGCTCCTTGTAGAGTTTGCGACATGTCAGTTTTCAGAGGCTTAGGGGTTGATTCTGACCTTTCCTGACGCCTCCTATAGGAGTTCAAAAAACTCATCTGATAAGCTCAGGGTGGAAGCAGCTAATGGTCTTTTCCTTGCTCACTGGGGCTTGTCTGGGCATAGGTCAGTGCTCTTTCACTCCCCTGAACAGACATCATATTCTGTACACCTCCCCTCCTTCCCCAGCACACAGATCCAGGTGGTCTCAGCCGCTCACCAGCCCCTTGCCCGCGCCTCTTGTGGCACAGAGGGGTTTCGGAATGCCAAGAAGGGCACGGGCATCGCAGCACAGACCGCAGGCATAGCTGCCGCAGCGGTAAGTATCTATGTGTGTATGTGTGTTCTTTCTGGCTCCCTCGGTGCTGGGCTCCCCTTTCTGCACAGCTGATCACTAGAAGATTGTCCTTGCAGTAGCCCTTCAGAAGCAAGAGTTTGCCAACTCTTGTTGGGTCCCCTAACATGAGGGTAGTTAGAAGGAGCAGGGGCCAAGTGCTGAAGTCTCACAAGGCCTCCTGGATTTAAAGACCAGAGGGCTGGGTGGGGTGGGGTTGTGGTGATAGTCCATCTGGAGAAGGTGTGGTGTCGTGAGGACGCATGCAGTACCAGATTGAGCGTGAACTGCTGCAGATCTTTCTGGAAGCAAATTGGCAGTGTGCTGCTGTTAGTGTGTATTTATGGAGTATCTACTATACAAGCTTCCCCTGTGGCTCAGCAGTAAAGAATCCACCTGCAAATGCAGGAGACTCAGGAGATACGAGTTCAGTCCCTCGGTGGGGAAGATCCCTTGCAGAAGGGCATGGCTACCCACTCCAGTATCCTTGCCTGGGAAGTCCCATGGACAGAGGAGCCTGGCGGGGTGTAGTCCATGGGGTCGCAGGGTCGGACACAGCTGAGCAGAGCAGAGCAGATCTGCTACACACCAGATGCTTTATGTTCATTATCTTGAATCCTTGAAGGCCCGCAGTATTACCCCCGTTTTAAGAGTTGGGATTCAGAGTGTGTCACTTGCTCAGAGCCGTGGAGCCAGTCAGGTTCCCTGAACTGACCCCCCAGGTCTGGGCCCAGAGCTTGCACACTATGTCTGCTACAACACAGGCCCCACAAAGGTTCACGCTGCCAAACCCAGAGTGTCTCCTGAAGGAAGACCCTGACCCTCAAACAAAGCTCCATGCCCCGAAATACTGATGGCACTATGTTAGTGATCATTAAAATGCGACCAATGGCCACTACATAGACAGGTTATAAACACTTAAAAAATAATGTCCGTGTAAACAGTGGCTTCCACGTGGTGGGTTGAGTGAGTTCTGTGTGTCTTCTAGACTTCTGTAATAAACCGCCTTTATAATCAAGAAAGCTTTCAACTGTAATGAAAGATTTAAAATGATTAAAGAACACTCTTTAAGAGGGTATTGAGGCTCAGGCAGGAGTCCAGGGATTGTTGTGGTCTGAAATTCTGCATTTATCCACCTGAGAACAATCTGAGCGATGTTTCGCAGTGTCCAGTAGGTGGCAGTGCTGTCCCGGGCGGAAAGGGCCCCCAGCTGACCTCACCGTCTGTGCTGCCCCGCAGCCCTCTGCCCTCCGCTTCCTTCCCTGTCCTCTCCTGTTTGCGTGTGTGGGTGCCTGTCCCCTCGAGCTCATAACCCTGTCACTCCAGGGGGCAGTAGCAAGGGGCGGGGTTGTTGCGGTTCTTTCTCGGGAGCACTAACCACTTGCTGCTCCTCGCCAGAAAGCTACGGGGAAAGGCGTGACCCACGTCCGAGTTGTGGTCAAGGGCCTGGGGCCCGGACGCTTGGTAAGTGACCTCGCTTCTTCACAGCCCAGCCTTGCGTTTCGTCCTTCAGTTAGTGAGGGAGCTGGGGTGGGGGCAGAGGAGGGAGACCGGCCTTCCCTGACAGCTTGAAGTTTGTCTCCGTTGCTTCTGGTCTACTGAGCCTCTCCAGGTGAGCCCTGATAACTTAGCTTCAGTTCCTCAGACACTTACTGGGGTCCCTGGGGGCCTGTCACAGGTGAGTCCCTCGGGACAGGCTCGTGGGTGCGGCAGTGAAGCTTGTGCCCCGGGTGCTGGGAGCCCCTTGGGTGTGATCACCAAAGTGTCCCCAAAGAGGGGACATTTCTACTGATTTCTCAAGAATGACAAGGGACTAGCCAGGTGTGTTTATGAGTTTGGGGGTGAGGGGCACATTCCAAGCAGAGGAAACTACAAAAGCATAATGCTTAAGATGTGTTGAGGTTTACAGTTGTCTCTGTCTTTAGATTGTAAAGTGCAGGGTGGGGCGTGGCAGGTGGGACTGGGGACCTGGGCAGCGCTGAGGCCTGGGGGAGGGGTTAGTAGGAAGCCTCTTGGAGGGGATTGGATTGTAGGCGTCAGAGCCAGCGCCTCCCCACCCCCCATCCCTCTCCGAGCCCTGTCTGGACACACCGGGGCATTGTCTCTGGTCCATGCCATCCTCCTGTTCCTCCTGCTCCTTCCAGTCTGCCATCAAGGGCCTGACCATGGGGGGCCTGGAAGTGATCTCAATCACAGACAACACCCCCATCCCACACAACGGCTGCCGCCCCAGGAAGGCACGGAGGCTGTGAGGGCCAGGAATCCTGCACCCGCACCCAACATCAAGTCCTGCCTCCAGCTGGGCCTCGTGGGAAGCGCGCTGTCCAAACTCTCCAGGCAGGGCTTGTTGAAACCCTTGGACAGTAAGGAAGAGCTTCACTTCCTCACTCGGTGGCCTTTGCTTGTTCCTCTGACTGGAGAGCAGTGTGGCCAGAACTGAGGCCGTGCCTCTCTTGGACACGAGGGGAGTTAAAGGGCAGCTTGACCCAGATTCCCGGCAGTAAATGCTGCTTCTCTTCTGAAAAAATAAAATTATTTCCACCATCTGTAGTAATTTGTGAGTTTTTGGTTCTTTTTTTTTTTTTTTGCTTCCAGCATTACAGACCTAAACCTCCCCCCAGTTCCTGAAAACAAGACTGAATTGAGACGAGACCCTCAATGAACGGAGTAAGATGTAAATATGGGCAACTAAGCACTAGACACCTTCCTCTTTGGCTTCAAATATTTCCTCTTTAGCCCCTAAACCAAGGTTTCCAGAGCTCTTTAGCAACTTTTCTTATTAACTTGTAATTTGACCCCAAACTGAGAGGTTTTTGCCCCCTACCTCTGGAGTATTCTGATAGTAGGTTTCACTGTTAATGGAAATGTCTAAAGTTAGCCCTAACAATACAGGAGAATTGTCCTGGGAACAGGTTTTCTTAAGCGTGAACCATCAGCTCTGCTAAATGGTCTGTGGTTACCTAAATGGGAAGGAGATCCAATTAAAGAGGGAATATATATAGCCAATTCACTTTTCTGTACAGCAGAAACTTAATACAATATTATAAAGCAACTGTACTCCAATACAAATTTTAAAAATAAAGATGTCAACCCTTACATGTTAAAAAAAAAACCAGCGTGAACCATCAGAGATTCCCCACAGTCAAAGCATCTTTCCACATTCCATGGGCATCAGCAGTCTGAACACCCAAGATTGTGTGGCCATGAAGGAGGGAAGGGAGAGTGGTATAAAATAGGACTTAGTGTGGGTGGTGGGATGGGCGAGCGCAGAGCCCAAAAAGAAGTGCAGGAGAGGGAGTCCCCCCTGCCCTAGGTGAGCTCAGCCGGCCCCCGCCCAGGCAGCCCTGACTGCTCAGCCTGGGCTCTGGGGTCACTGGATGCCACACAGAAGCCACAGGTGGGGGTCCCAGGAGCCCAGCTGGAGAGACCCCTCCCTTTTCCTCAGACAGAGGACCAAGGATGAAAGCATCACAGGAGATGAAAAGGTGCACGACCCTCAGAGGCAAGTCTGCAGGAAGGGCCTGCTGACTGCTGACGGGCTCCACGTGGGCTCAGCCAGCCAAGTGCTGCGATTTGCCTGAGCTCCGTGTAGTAAGTCCACAAACGCCCTCTCAAATAGGAAAGCTGCTGTGCTGTACAGGCTAGAGAAAGGAGAAGGACCTTGATCTAGATGTGAATTTAGGAGGAACATGTCTCCCTGCTGCCTTCTCTTCCATCCTGAGCGGGACCTATGAAGGATAACTTGTGACCAACGACCAAAGGAACCCAACTGAAGGCTTCTGGTGTTAAAGCCACTGCCAGAAGGGGGTTAACACCTTTTCACCATAAAACTGCATGTAAACATGATGCTTAAAAAACACAGGGCTCATGAGGGCCTGGAGCAGTTAATCAGAGCAAGAAGCAGATGGTTCAAAAGAGGGTCTTCCTGGTGTCTCAGATTGACCTGGGTTCAGTCCCTGGGTCAGGAAGATATCCTGGAGAAGAAAATGACAATCCACTGCAGTATTCTTGCCTGGAGAATTCCATGAACAGAGGAGGGGGTGGGCTGCAGTCTACGGGTTCACAGAGAGTCAGACACAACTGAGCAACTAACAATTTCACTTTACAGAAGTGCGGGCAGGGTCAGGGGATAAGCACATTGGAGCCCTTTAGGACCAGCAGGGGCAGAAGAAGGACCAGGCCCCAGATCCTGGCCAAAACTCCAGACACAGGAACGCATCCTCTGCCAAGACTTCGGCCCCACAGAGGCAGAGTGAAGAAACACCCTGACTGCTCCAGCCTCTGACCATCCAACATCCCCAAGGGCTGAATCCAACGAGAACCAGAACACAGGGGAGCTTCTGGTCCATCCTTGGAGGGCATGCCTCCCAAGGAGGGCTTGTGGAACAGATCCAGAGGGGCATGTGGAGAAGAGGAAGCACAGGTGCTCATCATTCCAGAAGTGAAATCCTCAGCTCTGTAGTTTTAGGAAGTGTTATTCCCAAGAGGGCTTTGAAAAGGATGATACTAAGAGTGCCTACAAGTAGCATTCTGGGGACCTAAAGGATCACTGGTCTCAGACCAGAAACAGAGGAGGCGTAGGGGCCAGCTGGGGTGGTGCTATTGTCAGGGTGCCCTGGAAGACAACACAGCTTTACTGCTGGGAGCCCCAGGGCCCTGCTGGGTCCAGGCTCTAAGAAGCCAGTGAATTTGTGCTCTCTTAGGCTGTGCATGTGTTCAGTCGTGTCCGATTCTGTGCGACCCTGTGGACTGTAGCCCGCCAGGCTCCTCTGTCCGTGGGGATTCTCCAGGCAAGAATAGTGGAGTGGGTTCCCATGCCCTCCTCCAGGGGATCTTCCCGACCCAGGGGTCAAACCCAGATCTCTTATGTCTCCTACATTGGTAAATTGGTTCTTTACCACTAGCACCATCTGGGAAGCCCCTCTTAGACTGTATCACCTTTTAATCATTGGGTCTTGGCCTCAGAGAGTGGCTCCTCCTGAAGGGGCACTAAGGCATCTTCACTGACCACTTAAGGCTTTATTGTTCACCCAAAATGCCAGGCTGCCTTGTCCCCGCTGGCACAAGCCCTTCTCTGAAGCCGGCCTGCCAGGCCTGAGACACAGGTGGCCATGTGCTTGCACTTCCCCTGGGAAAAGAAGACAGAGCCCGGCCCTGGGCCCTGAGTGTTTGCACAAGCAGAGTGTTGGCATCAGCACATGTGACACACTTGTTTCCTGGCAGCAGGGCCTCCGGTTACTGCTATGAGTGCGTCTGCAGCTCAAAGCCGGTGGCCTGGGCCTGGCTGCATGAGGAAAGCCTCTCCTCCCCTCTCCCCTCGCTTCTCCTCTCCTCTGCAGGCAAAAAGGCAAATGTAATTTCTTTCACATAGATGCAGTGTTTTCCCTTCTTTCAGTCAGTGTCTGTCACTGACACTTAGCTGTACCGTCACCATCAAAATAAGCCTGTTGAACACTCAAGTAATCAAACCAGGCAATCCAAGAGGAAATCAGCCCTGAATATTCACTGGAAGGACCGATGCTGAAGCTGAAGCTCCAACACTTTGGCCACCTGATGGGAAGAGCCAACTCATTGGAAAAGACCCTGATGCTGGGAAAGATTGAGGACAGGAGGAGAAGGGGGCAACAGAGGATGAGATGGTTGGATAGCATCACCAACGGGATGGACATGAGTTTGAGCAATTCCAGGAAATGGTGAAGGTCAGGGAAGCCTGGTGTGCTGCAGTCCATGGGGTCGCAAAGAGTCAGACACAACTGAGTGACTGAATAACAACAAAACTCAGGTACCTGGATGCTGGCAGAATATAACCGGGCACTTTAGGAGCAACCGTTTTCCAGTCACCCTTGCCTGCAAGCTGACTCTGACATGTACGTTTTTAAAAAGTACATGTATGCCTTCCCCCTGGCCTCCTTTGTTCTTTCTTTTTCCTACTCTGGATACGCCCATTGCTTTTTTGGTTTTGTTTTTTTAATATAATTGCTTTACAATGTTGTATTCATTCCTGCTGCACAGTATCGTGAATCAGCCCCATGTGTACATACATCCCCTCCTTCTAGAGCCCCACCTCCAACCTGCCCTTCTAGGCCATCACGGAGCAGGGCGTTTAGCCCGCTGTGTTAAACAGCAGCTTTCCGCTAGCTCTCTGTTTTACACGTGGTAGTGTGTATATGTCAGTGCTCCTCTGTGCATGAACTCACAGTTCGCATTGAGGTATTTCCGTCAGTGGAGCAGTATCGTCCCAGCTCACGGCTGTGCCCTGGGGCCACGGGGCCTGCACAGCACCCCCAGGACTTGCCATCACTTTCAGTGTGGCCAGCTTGACCGTGTGCGAGGAGCTGAGAGTTCAGTTTTATTCAATTCAAATTAATTGGAATGTATCAGGTTGGCCAAAAACTTCATTTGGGGTTTTTTACGTGACATGCCATAGAAAGAGCAGAACACACTTTTTGCCGACCCAATAAATACTTGAGGCCATTGGCTACCGTAGCGGACAGTGCCCCTGAGATGGCCTTTCATGTGGGCGCGTGTAGGCAGAGATACATGCTCACTGACGCACTGTGACGTGATGGAAGGAGATTGGAACCTAAATGCCCATCAACAGAGGGCTAAAGAAATTACAGTCCGTCCATATAACAGCATGTTAGCCCTGAAACAAGCCAAGATGTATTTGCTAAGTGAAAAAACAGAGGTTGTGGGTGGGACGGGCAGGAGAGTACGTGGAGGACAGTCATGCATTGTGTAGAAAAGGGCAGGATTTGTATACATAAATGTGTATGCATTGAGTTATCTGGAAAGAGATACTCCAAATAATAACATTCTCTCCAGGGAGAGAAACGGTGTGACTGGGAAACAGGAAGACTTTTTACCTTTTCCACCTTCAGAAGAAGGTGTCATGTACAGCTGACCTTGAACAACACCAGGCCTAGGGGCACCCACCTTCCATGCACTTGCAGATCCACACAAAACATCACAATGACCCTCTGGATCCACTGTTCCATATCCACAGATTCAACCTTGGACATCGTAGTACTAAACAGATTTAGTGGAAAAAAAAATCCACGTATAAGTGGACCCTCGAAGATCAAACCTGTGTTGTTCAAGGTTCAACCATCCACGTTGTTGCTTATTCAGATTAAATAATTAACTGATTAAAATAAAATAGAAATAAAGAACTGATTTATAAGAAACATGTAGAAATTGCAGAGTCAGGCTCTATGTCAATTACCTGAAGTGTGCAGATCACATTTTTTAATAGACATTTTGACACACTCAGACCCGTAACACCCCCCACCCTGTGGCTGGCCCGGTATTTGGGGGAGGTCTTCTGACCTGGCTCTGCAATTTGTTCTGGTAATCAATCTGGTTTCTCCCCTCTGCCTGCCCTAATTCAAATTAAATTGTGCACACGCCCTGCAATTCAGCCTAACAAGTCTGGCCAGAAAATCAGAAAAGCAGTGTCATTACTGCTTGACTGGAAGGTGGGGGCAGATGGAGCTCAGCACCCCGTTTCCATAGCACCCTGAGGCAGCTTAACCACCTCCGATTTGCATAATCCCCTTGGACCCAAAGCAAATGTCAGCTGAGGAGCAGTGTGGTGTCACAGGGGGCCCTGGCTGGCAGGACACTTGTCTCAACCCAGCTGGAGTACCGACTCAGCAGGCTGTCAGCCACATCCCCTCCCCCAGATGGACCTCAGTTTCGCCCGGGACCAAGAGGCAGTTAATGGATGGGATATGGCACCCGGGAGCCCACGGCTCCTCCATGGCGGGGAGGACAGCCTGGGATCCGATGCACTATCCCACACTGGGTAGAGGGAAGCCTCAGGGCTTCGACACAGACCTACTGGCTGCCCCGGAAACGCCCTTGGCTCTTCTTGCCGTGGGTTTCTCCCCAGGGCTCCCGGCTGCCCCGTCCTGTCAGCCTGCTTGCAGTCGAGAGGGCTGGGGCTTTGGAGACAGCCAGCCCTGGCTGGAACCCTGGCTCAGCATCAGTCTGACCCTCAGTTATTCCACCTGCATGGGGCAGTTACGTGCGTCCGCCCAGACAGCTGTGTACACGCTTGACCCTTGCGCTCTTCCCACAGTGCTCCTCGGGCCCCAGTCTACGGGGTCCTGGCAGAGGACAGTGGCGGATGCAGACGCAAGCCCATCTCGCTGCCAGGATTATCATCACTATTCCCAAAGCTCTCTTCCCCGTGATTTTAATCAGAAAATGCTCTGTAGGAGCCAACCACTCAACCTCCTCCTCCCTTAAATCCACTCAAATGTAGATTAAGCCAGATTGTTACAAATGTGCAGACAAAAATTAAATTTGAAAGCCAAATGATTCAGAAGTCTATTTTCCAGGAGTCTTTCTTCCATCCTTCCTTCCTTGAAAATGTTTCCATGCTCAGATAAAATAAGTCTAGAGCCTAGTGGCTGCCCCTCAACAGCTTTGAGGCTAGCAGGGGAGATAAATTCAGAAAAAGTCCATTGTAATCTCCCTGGTCCTACCACAGACAGGGGAGTGTGTGTGTGTGTGTGTGTGTGTGTGTGTGTGTGTGTGTGTGTGTGTGTGTGTGTGTGTGATGGTAGTGGTGATGAGAAGAGGTATCACAGAACACTTCCTACAGGAGGTGAACCTGAGCTCAAAACAAGATTAAGCATTAGAGAACTTCCTTGGTGGTCCAGTGGCTAGGACTCCAGCTCCCAATGCAGGGGGCCCAGGTCTGACCTCTGGTCAGGGAACTAGATCCCACATGCTGCAACTAAATATCTCGCCTGCTGTAACAAGATCCAGTGCAGCCAAATAAATAAATAAAAGAGTGGCCATTAGGAGACAAGTGTGGGGAATCAGGGGCGATGGGGGACCTTTTCCGCAGAGAGGATGAACGCATGGACAAACGCTAGAGGGCAGAGATGACAGTCTGTGCAGTAAACTACCAACAGTTTAGAGCATAATGTGAGGGAAGTTGGGCGGGGGGTGCTGTAGCAGGTTGAATAACGGCCCCCAGAGACAGCTGATCCTAACCCTGGAATCTGAACGTGTCATCTTATTCAGAAACCGGGTCTTTGCAGATGTGATTACGTTAAAGGATCTTTAAAAAAAAAAAATAGGGAGATTATCCTGGATGATCGGGGTGGACCCTATGAGATCACATGAACCCTTAAGAAACAGAGGCCGCAGGAGACATGACTACAGAGGAGGATGAGGCCATGTGACCACAGCAACAGAAACTGGAGCCAGACAGCCACCAGCCAAGGACTGCCTGCAGCCGCCAGAAGCTGGGAGAAGCCGGAAACAGGTTCTCCCCTGGAGATGAGATGGGAAGTGAGAGAAGGACGGAGAGCAGAGGCAGGACCGCAGGGCAGGACATGTTCAAGAGAGATTTACAAGGCAAACTTGCTCTCTGGGTTGAAAAGGGCTGAGAAGCACCAGAGCTGCCATAGTGAGTGTCTAGCAGGACAGGCAGGTGGGCCCTGCCTCTGCAATACCGACAGGGCTGCCTTCCTGGGCCAAGCACCTGGGCCTCTGAAGGGAAGAAGAGCCTCAGCTATCGCAAGTTATTGTTGTTCAGTTGCTCAATTGTGTCCGACTTTTTGTGACCCCGTGGACTGTAGCATGCGAGCTCCTCTGTCCTTCACTGTCTCCCAGAGCTTGCTCAAATTCATGTCCATTGAGTCAGTGATGCCATCCAACCATCTCATCCTCTGTCACCCCCTTCTCCTCCTGCCCTCAACCTTTCCCAGCATCAGGATATTTTCCAGTGGTTCGGCTCTTCACATCAAGTGGCCAAAGTATTGGAGCTTCAGCATCAGTTCCTCCAATGAATATTCAGGACTGATTTCCTTTAGGATTGACTGGTTTGATCTCCTTGCTGTCCAAGGGACTCTCAAGAGTCTTCTCCAGAACCACAGTTCAAAAGCTTCAATTCTTCGGCACTCAGCCTTCTTTATGGCCCAAGTCTCACATCCGTACATGACTACTGGAGAAAACCACAGCTTTAACTATACAGGACTTTGTCAGAAAGTGATGTCTCTGCTTTTTAATATGCTGTCTAGTTTTGTCATAGTTTTCCTTCCAAGAAGCAAGCGTCTTTTAATTTCGTGGCTGCAGTCACTGTCCACAGTGATTTTGGAGCCTGAAAAAATAAAATCTGTGCTTCCAAGGATCCTCTCCTGCCCTCAGCCTTGAGAGCAGAGCACACATGGCCTCTGGGAGAAAACCATGGGGACCGTGAGACACATCCCTGGGAGCAGGCAAAGCACAAGATTTTGTCCTGTTGTGACTGGGATAATTGGAGCATTCTTGGAAATGCATTTCTCACCTATTTTCTGTCTGATTGAAAAGTTCTTCACAGTCATTTAGGGCCTTCACACCCCTATAATCAGAGCGCATGTCGCTCAGTCGAGGCAGAAAACTGGGTCACCGCCAGGGCTCCAGAGCCTCTCAGATGCGAGAAGCAAAGAGCACAGGCCCACTCACCTGCCATGCTCCACCAAGGACACTGCCAGCTCTGTGCAGTCCCTCCGTGAGGGCCAATTCAGGAAACAGGCTGAACTTGGACTCTCGGGATACAACTTTATATTTCTCCCATCACTGCCTCGCCTTAACTATGTCAGATCTCCTTTTCTATACAGACCTAAACCCTCATCTCAGGAAAATTCCATGGCCTTCTTTTAATTATAAGAATAAGTCTCACTTGGGGACAGCCCTGGTGGCCCAGTAGTTAGGAATCCACCTGCCAATGGGGGGGACATGGGTTTGACCCCTGGTCCAGGAAGATCCCCCATGCCTGTGCCCCACAACTACTGAAGCCTGTGCACCAGGAGCCTGTTCTCTGAAACGAGAAGCCGCCGCAGTAAGGAGCCTGCACACCGAGATTAATGAGCAGCCCCCTCTCAACACAACTAGAGAAAACTCACGAGCAGTGGTGAAAACCCAGCGCAGCCAAAAAATTTTAAAAAAGAAGAGGTCCCATTTTGACTTATCCTAGTCTTCCAGGGATCTAAAAGTTCAGTCAAATCTCTTAGAAAATTCTGATCTCCAGGCCTTTCAAAGCTTCTCCCCTCACCCCTCTGTAGATTCTGTCTTCACTTCTCCAGGGTCAGGATAAGGGAGGATGGAACGAGGCGGGAGTGCAAAGCTCCTCCTGCTCTCCATGGAGCCCTCTTGGCCGACACTGGCCATAATCGCACCTCCATCATGACAGGCTGCCTCTCGCCTGGGCCTGTGGTGGCTTCTCTGGGGCCAGTCCCCCCCTTCCCCCCACTTCATGCAGAGAGCTCTACCTGGGTCTTTCTGTGGTGGACATGGTGATGCTACTCAGATGCCCCACAAAGGAAGGGTCTGTTGCCTAGCTGCTGTCAGCCCCAGAGACAGCCACAGAGAGTCACCCTTCCAATGGCACATCCATCCAGTGGCTGGTGGAGGCCCAGGCATTAGGGCCTGGCCAGCTCTGACGGGCCCTGGGGATCGGTTTAGGCTGCAGCACATCCAGCCTTCTCTCTGCCCACCCTGCCCCCTTCCCTCCCTTCCATAGGGTCGCTGCTGGACCACTCCCTAATAAACATCCCCCACCCAGGAGTGTCTCCGGGTCTGCTCCCTGGAGAACCCAAACACGACCCCCTTAGCAAGAAGCACGTACACTCTGGCTGACCCCTCCCCACCCGTCTCAGCTCCTGACCCTGTGGCCCATCCCGCCCAGGGTCCTCCTACAGGGACATCTGAACCCTATTAGGTGAGTGGGGTACCAGCAATGCTGACTCAAGCCCAGCTCCCTCCAGTCCCCACTGAGCCACAGGGATCCTAGGGACACCCCACTTATCCTCGACTCACCAAAGGCCAGCAGTGTGGCTCCCCCAGCCGCTGCCCCCATCCCTCTGCCCTGCTCTGCTAGCTTCCCCGCTCCAGGCTGTTCCTGGCCAGAAGCAGGCACCACCCTCCATCTTCATGAATACGCCCCACCCGCGCTCCGTGAGATACCCCCAGTGTTTTGCTCCCAAGAACACTCTTGAACCCTGCTTTAGAGATGGCAGGAAACAGGCTCTGGTTTTTTCCACCCCAGTATGCTACCAGCCAAGGCATGAGACACCACTCTCTCCTTCTAAGTGCAAGCTCTTCTTCCATCAGCTAACCTCAAAGCAGGGGAAAGCAGTCCTGGCTACACAGGCAGTTCTGCAAACTAGTTGTGCTTGCACTAGGTTTGGAAGGAAGAAGAAAGGCAGAGGCAAGCTGCCTCAGGCAGGGGGATTCCGTGCTGCTTCAGTTGGGGAGATGTTGGATTTTTTTTTGTCAGTGTTGAGAGGCTGCTGTGGCAGTGGCGTGGCAACGTCCCCATCCTCAAGTCAAGGAGAAGCAGTGGACTGAGGTTGCCCACGGCCTCAGTCATTCCTGAAGCCCTGCCTTCCTGGTAAGGCTGAGGCAGCAATTCTGTAGAGATTCTGCAGGTGGGTTCCGGTTCCCTCCATCAGTGTAAACACTGAGTTTCCAGTAACAAATCCTCTTCTACATAAAACCGCCAGAGTGGTTTCTGTTTCCTGCAACTGTGAACCTGTCATAGAAAACCCTTTTCGAATCCCAAATCTCTTTTGGGGTGCTGGGTGTTGGATTCAATTTGCTATCCTTTATTAAGTCCTGCATGGGTATGATAGTCCTTCCCTTTCTCATCCTCTACTGAGCATGCGAAATCCTTGGGGACCCTGTTAAAATGTGGGTTCTGATGTGGTGGATCTCAGTTGAGACCTAAGAGTCTGCATTTCTGACAAGTCCCAGCTAGTGCTTTTGGAGTCACCCCCACCCCCACCCCACCCCCCAACAAAGAGCACAGCTATAGCCTGGGAGGATACAGAACATCTCTGGTCCCCCAATGGGGGCCTTTAGTGGAAGTTCCAAGGCAGCATGAAGAAGCCCCTTTATCATCCTGTCTAAGTGCAGGCTGGGCCAGGCGTGTGGGGGGTGTTGTGGGGAATGGGACACACTGGGGACCCCCAGGATCCCGGTTGGCCAGCTCCCACCTCACACAGAGCCCCATGGGCCCTGGGACCCAGCCTCCCACCTTCCATGTCTTGTGACTAAAGGATTCATCCCACTCCTCAGACACAAGCAAGCAAGTGCTTCCTGGCTGGATGGGGGTTTCAGTCCCTCAGTGGATGAGCACCTTAGGAGCACAGCAGAGCAAAGCGCTCATTCCGGTGGCAGACCAGGGGAGGACGGCACAGGGGGCCGCACCTGCCAAGCATCACGGGCAGGCGTGGAGCAGCGGACTCATGACTGGAAGGCTGGAAAACATCAAGGTCAGGCTGGGCGGCGTGTTCTGTAAACAGCCCTCTTGAGCCACGCGTGGGTCAGGATGATCAGAGTGGGGGGCAGGGTCGGCTGGGAATGCCAAGTGGAAGGGCTGAAAAGGGACTTGAGGCCAGGCTGGTAAGGCCAGGCAAAGGAATCTAGTGCACCCCTGAGGATTTTCAACAGGGCTCTGATCAGAGGCATGACAGCATTTGGGGGATGGAATGGGGTCCGAGGAGCAGACACACAGGATAAAAGTGTTCCAAGGTCACATGTCCTTCCACCAGCCCTGGATTACAGGGGCCCAGCTTTGTCGACCTTATTAACTATCTTATAAACAGAGCCACTCACTCTTTCTTTTTTTTTTTCTCAAAAGTAGAACACTAAATGGAACACCAGAAAAGAACATGTTGTCCATTTAGATTACACAAAAACATGCACTTTTGAGGGGCAAATGGAAAATAACCATCACAGCACTCAATAAATATGTGTTGAATGTGACCCATGAATGAATGAATGCAGAAGTCTAGGGCAAGCTGCCTTGGGCAGGAGGATTCCAGGGGAGTCCAGGGTGGCCCTGATCACAGGCAGTGTGGCACTGGGCAGCCTGTTCCTTGGGGACCATCCCTCTGCTCCTGCACACCCAGCCCAGATTCAGTGAAGTGCTGACGGGTCACTAGAAGTTTGTGGAGCTCTTTACTGACTGTCTCATAGACATCTTGACCCAGTCTGGCCAAAATAAAACTCTTGATTCTCATCCCTTCCCCAGAAACCCTTTCCCCCTCCCAGTCTAACATAAGATAGCTAATGGGAATGTTAGGTAGTTAGAATAGGGGAAAGAAGTCCAAAATGACGGTGGCTAAAAGACAAGGAAGGGAAAAGCCCACGAAAATAGAACAGAGGAAGGTCAAAGGAAGGTCCGAGGACCGGAGTGAGGACTTCAGGTAGAACAGCGCTCCTGCCTAAGCCCAATTTGCATAGGACAGGCCCAGTCGCCTGACAGAACCATTTCCCAGGTCAGGCCAAAAAACTCTGGATGCATCCTTGATTCCTTTGTCTTACTTCTATGCAGAACTCTGCGACTGGGCCAGCCAACCCTGCCTCCAAAATATGTCCCAGTCTGACTGCTTCTCACCATGTCTACTGCCACACCCTTGTCTTGCCTGGCCTGTTGCCTTGGCCTCTTAAGTGGGCTCCCTGTTTCCTACCAGCCCCTCCCCTGAGCACAACCCATTTTCCACCCAGCAGCCAGAGTGATGTTGCTAAAACATAAACCAGATGATGTCACTCTATTCGTTTTCTCATTTATGTTCTGTCTTGTCTGCTAGAATGGAACACCAAGAATGCAGGGACTGATGGATTCACAGCACCCAGAGCCTAAGAAGGTGCTCAACACGTGCATGCTAAGTTGATTCAGTCGTGTACGACTCTGTGCAACCTCATGGACTGTAAGCCCACCTGGCTCCTCTGTCCATGGGATTCTCCAGGCAGGAATACTAGAGTGGGCTGCCATGCCCTCCTCCAGGGGATCTTCCCAATCCAGGGATCGAGTCAACATCTTTTACATCTCCTGCATTGGCACATAGGTTCTTAGCACTAGCACCACCTGGGATCAATAAATGTCTGTAAATCTCACTGAATCAAGGAGCCTAAACCAGTGACTGGAGTGGGGGCCTCGCCTCCAACCTCAGTCACCTAGGACCACCCAGACTGGCCCACGCTGCCGGGGAGCAAATACCCAGTTACAAACTCAGCCATAATCTGGATTATACCATGAGAAAGTTGGCGAGCATTAGAAAAATGCGATTTTTAAAATGGTTTTCTAGAACATTTCTGGAGAAACATTCCAAGACAATAAGGAAAAGACTCTGGCTTACCAAGATGCACAATTAAAATGATACTAGTAGTGGATTCTGGAGTGTTAACTGGAATTTAAAACACTAGCCAGCACACCTAATTTTGAAAGAACACCATACTGATGTCCCCAAAATGTGACAAAAGAATTTAGAAACGCAAATGGTGGAACTACTTTGCTGCTTCTTTTCTTAAAAAGGTACTTAATACTTATTGAGTGAATCAACTTCCTATGTTACATGAAAAAGAAAATATGCCCCAAATGTCATTCTAAGCTTTAAAGTCTTAGACAGACTAGAATGGTTCCAGAAACAGTATTGAGAAAAGGGGTCACTAATCCCTTAGTGACATTCCATACACACCTTTGATGGCTTACCCATACAGTCCTCTGGCCCCAAGTTACTCAAATACATATTTCATTATTCTATTTTCCACCAGCTATGTATGGAAGTGAGAGTTGGCTCATAAAGAAGGCTGAGCACCAAAGAATTGATGCTTTCAAACTGTATTGCTAGAGAAGTCTCTTGAGAGTCCCTTGGACAGCAAGGAGATCAAACCAGGAATATAAAGGAAATCAACCCTTAATATTCATTGGAGGGACTGATGCTGAAGCTGAAGCTCCAATACTTTGGCCACCTAATGTGAACAGCCGACTCACTGGAAAAGAGCCTGATGCTAGGCAAGATTGAGGGCAAGAGGCGAAAGGGACAATAGAGCTGGTTGGATAGCATCACTGACTCAATGGACATGAGTTTGAGTGAACTCTGAGAGAGAATGAAGGACAGGGAAGCCTGGTGTGCTGCAGACCATGAGGTCTCAAAGAGTTGGACACAGCTTAGTGACTGAACAACAACATTATTTTCAATATATTTTTGAGAGCTGCTTCAAATCCTTTGTGAAATAAGGTGGGAAACAGACAGGAGGGCAGACAAAACCAATGAAATCTGCAGCCCCAAATCAAAGCAGATACAAAGCATGTGGACCAAAGAGGGATTGAGTAGGACAGGAGAGAGACCATTCACTACAGTTACAGATGACCCTGGGCCCATCGTCTTAGTTGGACATCTTACTCTCTAGGAGAGAGGAGGTTCTCTGATCATTTGGAAAAGCTCCCTAGCCATCAAGAAGTGGAAGATTCCACGACCTTAGCGATGGCCCTGTCACCTCCTGCTGCCATGGGGACAGAGATTAGCAAGCACTAAGCTCCCCAGGTTTGGAGGTGCTGGAGGGACCAGCCAGAAGGGGCCAGGGCGGGTCTCCTCCCCCCTCCCCCCGGTGGTCACTGAGGTTGCAGGGTACACCTAATCCAGCTGTCACCACGCACGCTGCAAACAGCAGCTGGTCAGGGCCGGGCTCCATGGCCGCCCATCTGTCACCCACCCTTCCTAGCCAGAGATGCTCAGGTGTCCTTAAGATGGCCCTTATCCCTCCCAACATCCCTCCTCTGTCCCTCTGCCTTGGCTGTGTCGCTCATATGGGGATTTTCCACGCTTCCCACAGGGCTGGCTGCCAGCAGTGAGTCCCAGACATGCCATCTGCCCTCAGGGATCTCACGCCCTTTCCCTGGGCCCCTGATCACACACAGCTGCGGAGCAGGGCTAAGCTGCTGACGCTGAAGTCCATTTGAATTCTGACTCCAGCTCTGTGACCTTTGGCAAGTTACTTCATCTCTCTGTGCCTGAATCCTTATCTCTAAGATGGAGGAGACAAGGCACTTCAGAGAACTGAGTCAATTAGTTAATATGCATCAAGAATGTGTGACCCAGTGCCTGGTTCACATGCCCAAGAAATGTTCACTCTTTTTAGACCCTTGCATTCCCTCTGACCTCTAGGAGGCACCCCTGGCCGCAGACCTCCCCTTTAACTCCAGCAGAGCCTTCAACTCCAGCTGTCTGCACTCTCTTAAGAGTCAAAGAAGTCATTTTAAAACCCTCTTTGGAAAATGTCTTGAAGTCTATGAGGACCTTAAGAATTCAGTGGAGAGACTTTCCTGGTGGTCAAGCGGTTGGGAGTCCGCCTGTCAATCAAGGCAGGGGACACACGGGTTAGATCCCTGGTCCAGGAAGATCCCACTTGCCTCTGGGCAACTAGCGCGGTGCTCTGTGAGCCAGCACTCTAAGAGTCCGTGCTCTGCAACAAGAGTATCCACCACAAGGAGAAGCTTTCGCAGCACATCTACAGATTAGCACCTGCCCGCAGCAACTAGAGAAAAACTACACGCAACACAGCCAAAAATAAATAAATAATTTTTAAAAGTTATTAAAAAAAAAAGAATCTAGTGGAAAGGCTGCAGGCTAATGCTGGCCCCATCACTGACTCACTCGTTCTTGCTCTCTAGCTGGTTTCCTGGTCTGTAACCTAGGGATCATGTTGCCTGAGCCCCATCACTCCAGCAGCAGCATCTCAATAACTGACGCTGCTTCCTGATGGGAACTGGATCTAGAAAACAAAGTTTTATACTAAAATATCAGTATTTGGGGGCCACTGCCCTAGGAAGGGGGCGCCCCCTGTATCCTTCCTGTCCAGTGGCCCAGGAAGTCTGCCACTGTAGGCCGACTGGCAGAGCCTCAGCTGTGAGGCCCCGTAGAGTAAGCTGGTCTTTGCTCCCTATTGCTTTCTCTCATACTGTCGTGTTCTGCTCTTGGCGATCCCATGAAATGCAGCCCACCAGGCTCCTCTGTCCATGGGATTTCCAGCCAAGAATACTGGAGAGGGTTGCCATTTCCTTCTGCAGGGGATCTTCCCGACCCAGGGATCGAACATGCATCTCCTACATCTCTCCTACATTGGCAGGCAGATTCTTTACTGCTGAGCCACCAGGGAAGCCCAGGCCCCCTATTAGAACTCATAAAATGTAGAATCTAGAAACCCAGAAAGAGGCTCAAATGCCAGGGGAGGTCAAGATGACGAAGGCACTCTGTGGTCTGGAAAGCAGAACCGTGGGGGAGAGCCCACTGAAGTCAATATAAGGGTGAATGGAGGCCTTGAACCTGAAACTGCTGGGCATGTCTGAATCTCACAGCCTCTCATGAGGTCAACGCTGGGACGCTGTGATGCCCGACTGCCTTCCGCCCTGTGCTCCTTGCAGCACCGGTGGCCCGAGCCCAGTTGCTCTGTTCTGTTTCCTAGAGAAGGTGTGTTGAGGACGCACTCTTCCCCGGCCTTCCTCCACACCCACCCCTCAGCGGGCGTGCTGTTGTGCTGTGGCTTGCACAATATAAAACCCACACCCAGAAGGTGTCCGCAGGCTGAGACAAGCTGGCCTTTGCCTTCATGGTGGGCAAACCCGGAGGGGGCGGCTTCCTATTTTCACTTCAGCCACAAGCAGCAGCTGGAAAGGAAGGCAGAAACATGGGTTGCCATCTCCCACGGCCTCTCTAGAAATGGGAAAAGCTAGTCCTGGCTCGCCATGGATAGAATGACTTGAAAATGCCAGGTTAACCCTTCAAACACTCACTTGTACCCACCCGGACCCAGGGAGAGGGCGTGTGCTCCCTGGGAGGGAGGCAGGGGCTGCCCAGCCTGGCGTTTGACAAGTGTTTTCTGCCCCGGGTACTGGGCACCCACTATACTGAAGATGGGGACCAGATGTGCAGGCTCTAATCCCATCCTCATAATGGCCCTTGAAAGTCAGTATTGTTATGCCTTTTTATGGGGCTTCCCCGATTGCTCAGCTGGTAAAGAATCCACCCGCCAATGCAGGAGATGCAAGAGATGTGGGTTCAATTCCTGAATCGGGAAGATCCCCTGGGAAAGGAAATGGCAACCCACTCCAGTATTCTTGCCTGGAGAATCCCATGGACAGAGGAGTCTGGCGGGCTACAGTCCGTGGGGTCACAAAGAGTCGGACATGACTGAGCTCACATGCACCTCTATGTGAAGAAACAGGCTCCGAGAGGCCATACTCTAGGGTCAGAGACTGAGAAGGTGTGGAATGAGAATTCCACAGAACAGAGACTCAGCTACTCCCTGACGTCCCTCCCTCTGGGATGGTCACTGCCTCTGGTGGAGTCTCCTCCTCTCCCCTTTTCTCATCAGGCTAACCCCTCTCATCCTTCAGAATTCAGCTGAGGTCTCAGTTTTTTCAGAAACCCTCCTGGACACCAGCAGCCTGGGTCAGGTGCCTGGGTCTCTGCTCCCTTGTTCCCTGCGCATCCATCTCCCGTCTGCTCCCAGTGACCTCCCTCACCCCAGCCTGCTTCCTTCACTGTCTCCCCATCCGCTCCATAAACTCATGTCTGCAAGGACCATGCCTTCCTGTCCTTTCAGCCAAGTGCCTAGCTCAGGCTATGATGCTCAGAAGCAGCTCAAGAAATGTGTGGAAAGAACTGAGTTAAAAAAAAAAAGGAATTAAGCAGTAAATACAAGTGGACCACTGCAGAAGCAACCTTGTTCACACCATGGATACAGAAAGGTGCAGGGGTCACAGGGCAAATGGGCCAATACAGGAGTGAAGTGGGTTACGTAAGCTGGAGACACACAAGCCCGGTCTAAGATAACCCCAAACATGGGACTCAGGCTGCCTAATGGCAATGTGAAAATGCAGGATATTTTATAAACCTTCAAATCTGTAAAAACACCACTTAGGGGCTTCCCTGGTGGTCCAGTGGCTAAGACTCCATGCTGGAAGCCTGGGATCAATCCCTGGTCAAGGAACTAGATCCCACATGCCAAAACGAAAGACCTGGCCCTGCCAAATAATTATTTTTAAAAAACCCACATACACCATAGGCATGTCACTGAATGGCATCTCAACTCACAATGTCCAGTTTGCAAACTCTGTGCAAGCATTTGGGTGAAATCAGGCCTAGAGTCTGGCTCCTGGGTAGCCGTTGCTCACACTTTGGAGGGGTGGTGAGTTCAGATACAGGGTGTGGCTTCTGCTGACATCTCCCCACCCTCAGCCCCTTTCCAAAGGCCCAGGAAACCCAAAGCAGTTGGGGCCACCTGGAATGAGGCTTTCCTTTTTCTCTGTGCCCAGGACAGGCACCCCCAGGGCTCCCCCCCACCCCGCCACACCCCCACGACCACCCAAAAGCCAGGCTCTGCCTACTGTGGGGCAAGTTCCCCCTCTCTTGCCCCAGAGTCTCCCAGCTGCACTCCACAAGCCCTGCAGACGTTCCTGGATCATATTGCTCCATCTGCGTTATAACTGGTGACCTTCTCTCTGCTCTAATCATGAACTTGAGGGAGCGGGGTGGAGCAGGTAGGTCAGAGGTTTTAGCCCCCTTTCGGGCTTACAGGAATAATAAGTTCAGATCACCCACTTCCCCAGGAGAATTAGCCTGAGACCCAGGGACCACCCCACCCCCTCCCACCCCAGGCTGTGACAGCAGGTGGGCAGGCCACCCACCTGGTCTGGGGAGAAGCAATCAGGCGAGAGTGCCCCACGTTGCTAGGGAGCTACTGGCAACAGCTGGCTGAGGAATAAGTCGTGTCCTTGGGAAAGCATGTTCTCGGCCTCTAATTAAATGCTGCTGCACGTCTCTTCCTTCAGGGAGCTATAGAAATGTGCCGAATCAATGCAGGTAGGAGCAGGCAGGGAGCAGCAAGTTCACAAGCGTGTTAAAGCCTCTGTCTGGGCAAAGGAAAGGCTCAGGGGGCAGGAATGAAACTGCTCAACCTCCAGGAGGTTGGTAAAGTAAAGAAAATCATGACCTCAGACTACTCAGCTCAACTAAGCCCACAGAGTGGCTACTTCTGTTGCTGCAAGCAAATTCACTGGTTAAACACTTTTTAAAAAGCTCTTTAAATCCCACTTCTGGGTATTTATCCAAAAGAACTGAAAGCATGATCTCAAAGAGATATATGCTCATCTTCTGTTCATAGACACATCATTCTCAATAGCAAAGAGGTAAAAGTAACCTGTGTCCAGCAAGGATGAATGAATAGATTAAACAAAATGTATTCAATAGTATATACATTTGAAAGTGAAAAAGTGTTAGTCTATCAGTCTTTGCAACCCTATGGACTATAGCCCACCAGGCTCCTCCATTCATGGAATTCTTCAGGAAAGAAAACTGGAGTTGGTTGCCTTGCCCTCCTCCAGGGGATCTTCCCAATCTAGGGATCCAACCCAGGTCTCCTGCATTCCAGGAAAATTCCTTAGGGCACCTGAGCCACCAGGAAAGCCCCAGTATATACATATAATGGATTATTATTCAGCCTTTAAAATGAAGGAAATTCTGACTGAGGCTCTTACATGGATGAAATTTGAGGACATTGTGCTAAGTGAAAAAAACCCGACACAAAAAGACAAATACTGTGTAATTCTACTTATCTGAAGTAATGAAAGTAGTCAAATTCATAGAGACAGAAGGTAGAATAGTGGTTACCAGGGGTGGCGTGACAGGGAAATGGAGGAATTACTATTTAATGGGTATAGAAGTTTGAGTTTCGCAAGTTGAGAAAGTTGTAGAGTTTCAGATTTGCAAAATGAAAATATAGAGATGGGCTGCTCAACAATGTGGGTGTACTTAACACTACTGAACTCTACACTCAGAAATACTGTACAGTCAGTTAAGATGGTAAATTTCATGTCATTTTTTTTTTTTTTACCACAATTACAAATTAGGAATAAACTCATTAAAAAATTTTAAGAAATACATGTTCACAGTAAAAGAATCACAAAGCTAAAAAGTGAATGTCCACCTTCCCTCAGCCCCAGGCCCAGAGGGAACCACCATAATAGTGTCTTCTGTGGGCCTTCAAAAATGTTTTATGACTCTAAAAATATGTATGTATTTATGTCTGTATTGATTTCAGTTTCATTTCAGATTCGTTTTTCTTTTTTACAGAAAAGAGCATCACACTAAACATACTTGTTCAATTAATATGTCTCAGAGAGCTTTCCAAATCAATATGTATGGATCTGTTTCATTACTTTTAACAGCGGTATCGGATCCCATTTTATGGATATTTCATAATCTATTTAGTCTGTCTCTCTTGATGTACATTCAGTAGTTTCCACTTTTTCATAATAAAAAAGTTGCAATGAAAAGCCTCGTGCATATATCTCAGGCACATATACATATGTTTTGGCTTAATAATGTACCATTTAACTGAGCTAAAAGATATGCACATTTATTAAGACGCTGCTCTCTGTCTTTTAAGAAATCTGAATCAACTTTCTCTCCCAATAACAGTGGATGAGAGCACCCTACCTTCTTGACAATACTGGGTCATCAAATATTTTTAACCTTTGCTAATCTGATCGGTGAAAAATAAATATTATAAACATTTTTCATATAGTTTTTGACCATGCATTTATTTTTTCTGTGAACACCCTGCTAATAATACCCTGGGCCCATTTTTTCTTTGGTTCATAGTTCATCTTTTTGTTTGACTTAGAATGAAAAGAATGCTAGATTTCTAATTAAAAAAAAAAAAAAACAGATATGCAACAAGCAACAAAGGTTTACTGTGTAGCACAAAGAACTATAGTCAATATTTTAAATGTTTTTAAACTAAGGAAATCAATCCTTTGACAAACGGGTTGTTATTTGCCATTTGATTTTATTTTGGTAATTTTTCCCAAGTTTCCATTTGCAGGTATTCAATTTTTATTGAGCATTTTTTTTCCCTTCTTAAAAGGGGCTTACTTACTGCAAAATTATAAATAGAAATCTAGAAGACAGTGGCACCTCAGCAATTACATGTTCATTTTGTATCCCTTATCTTTCTCTGATCTTGGCACTTGCTGCCTGCCCCTCCCTGAATCTTCTCTTCAGGAGCTCATAGAAATGTTCCTTCTCAGGGACTTCGCTGGTGATCCGGTGAAGACTCCGCCTTCCAATGCAGGGGGTGGGGTTCAATCGCTGGTGGGGGAACTAAGATTCCACATGACCCATGGTGAGGCTGAAAGATTAAAAAAAAGAAAGAAAGAAATGTTCCTTCTCCAGCTTTTTCCATTCTACCTTTTTTTATGAAATCCAACATCTTTCTAACACAATGCTTTCCAGCCTCCCAAAACACATCTCCCTATTTGATAACCAGGAAAATCTTCTGTCCCTCTAGGATTTTTTAAAGGATGTGTCCCAATTATGAATCCCTGTGTCTTCTTGCTTAACCTCATCAGATAAGATTTTTTCCAATGTCTCCGGTTTGTAATGTGAAAACTTATGCATATTTTTCATTTTTTCAATAAAAATGGTTACCAACTTGTTTTTTCAACAGAATCTCCCTCAAGATTTGAACATGCCCACTGCTTCAATCTTAACCCTAACCGATGCTGAGTTGAGAATCACTTTTCAGATAAACTTTATTTTTTAAAAAAATATAAACAGAATGGCATTTAAAGTTTAAAAAAATTATTGACTTGGGAAAACAGTCCAGAGGCAATTTATTCTGAGCAACACATTTCTCCATAAGGATATATTTCAATCCTTATAACCCCCAACAAAAACTATTAGGGAGAAGCCTGAAAATTACCTTTTACTTTTTTCAACTGTTCAGAATATTTCCATTCCTTTTCTTTTTTTTTTTTCAGTAGAAACATAGACCCCACTCTATTCTTTCAACAATCAGTTGAATATTGATAAGTAAGTAAGTGTCAGTCGCTCAGTTGTGCCGGACTCTTCGCGACCCATTGGACTGCAGCCCACCAGGCTCCTCTGTCCATGAGATTTTCCAGGCAAGGATACTGGAGTGGGTTGCCATTTCCTTCTCCAGGGGATCTTCCCAACCCAGGGATCGAACCCGGGTCTCCTGCACTGCAGGCAGATTCTTTACTGACTGAGCTACAAGGGAAGCCCATGTACTGACACCACGGATAAAACAGATAACTAATGAGAACCCACTGGATAGCACAGGGATCTCTGCTTAATGCGCTGTGGCGACCTGACTGAGAAGGAAGTCCAAGGAACAGAGGATGTGCACGGATAACGGACATCTGGCTAACTGACTCGGCTGTGCGGCAAAAACTAACAACAGCATTGCAAAGCCACTATACCCCAATAAAAAATAATTTAAAACACAATGAAGGATATAAGCTTCCTGGTGGCTCAGCTGGTAAGGAACCTGCCGGCCAGCGCATGAGACACAAGAGATGCGAGTTCAATCCCCAGGTTGGGAAGAGCTCCTGGAGAAGGAAATGGCAACGCACTTCAGTATTCTTGCCTGGAGAATTCCATGGACAGAGGAGCCTGGTGAGCTACAGTCCACGGGATCACAAAGAGTCAGACACGATTGAGTGACTAACACTTTCACATCACTTTCAAGATGCACCTGATTGCTGTTTTGCAAACAATACTACCTCATGTTCATTCCTAAAATGGCAAACCTCTGCTTCATTAATACCAAAATGAATCCCACTGCTCTGCTTCTATGGGCTTCTGCGGTGGCTCAGATGGTTAAGAATCTGCCTGCAATGCAGGAGACGTGGATTTGATCCTTGGGTGGGGAAGCGCCCCTGGAGAGGGAAATGGCTACCCACTCCAGTATTCTTGCCCGGCAAATCCCATGGACAGAGGAGCCTGGAGGGCTACAGTCCATGGGATCACAGAGAGTCAGACACAGCTGATCAACCAACCCTTTGATTTTCAAACTGCTTCTGTACCTTTCTGAGTACAAAATAAACTTTCATTGTAATACCCAATCATGGTACAATGCCTTTTTTCTTTTAAATTGGAGTGTAATTGCTTCACTATGTTGTGTTAATTCCTGCTATAGAACACAGTGAATCAGCTGCACGCATACATACATGCAGACCCCCATCCCACCCGTCTAGATCTCCACAGAGCACAGAGCTGAGCTCCCTGTTCTATGTAGCAGGTTCCCACTCGCTGTATGTTTTACACACGGCAGTGCATATGTGTCAACCCTCACCTCCCACTTCATCCCACCCTCCCCTTCCTGCACCTACACATCTGTTCTCTACATATGTGTGTCTATTCCTGCCCTGGAAATAGGTTATTTTCTAGATTCCACATGCATGCGTTAGCCAGGACATGGAAAGAACCTAAATGTCCAATGACAGATGTATGCATAATAAAGATGTGGCACGTGTAAACGATGGAATACTGCTCAGTCATAAAAAGGAATGAAATTGGGTCATTTGTAGAGATGTAGATGGACCTAGAGTCTGTCATACAGAGTAAAGTCAGTCAGAAAGAGAAAACCAAGTATTATAGTTCAGTCTCTTGAAAGACACTTGAAACAGCACAGAACTTTAACCCATGTCACCTCAGTAATGCGTATTACTCGGTAGAAATGATGGCAACATGACTATGCTCCATGTGCTCACGCAGAGCAGGTGACGCCACAACTGTCACCTGGCTGACAGAAGATGCCAACTTTAGATAAGGTCCAATTTTGAAAACTGCATCCCAGAATGGATGCAGTAGTACACAAATCCCTTCCTGTGTGAGGGGCTTAACAGAGCTTCTGGTCCATGATAGACGTTGTGAGTCACAGTCATGTCTGACTGCTTGCAATCCCATGGTCTATAGCCCGCCAGGCTCTTCTGTCCCTGGATATCTCCAGGCAAGAATACCGGAGTGGGTTGCCATTCCCTTCTCCAGGGGATCTTCCCAGTCCAGGATCATACCCAGGTCTCCCACATTGCAGGCACATTCTTTACTGTCTGAACCACCAGGTCCATGATAATAAGCTCTTACTAAATGCTAACAATCAATGATAACAAACTCTCAGCAAACAAAGCTCCCTTCTAGCAAACATGTCTGGCTGCAAAGAGGGTTAGGGATGTTCTGATCCTCTCAGACATGGGTGAGTGGGGACAGAGGTAACGTTACCAGTCTCCTGGGGGTGATCAGGAGCTGGGCCTGGAGAAGGCAAGCTTATGTTGCTTGGTCACCAAGGAGTGAAGAAGTGTATAGTTAATGCTCATTCAGTGTTCACATTGACCCTGCAAATGAGAAATTATCCCCATTTGACAGAGGAGAAACGAAGACTCCATCAGGTTCTCATTATCAACCCCAGGGTCACATAGCCAGTAGCACAGACCTCATTTGCAAACCTGAGCTGTTCTCATAATTCTATCAGGGCTCCATCTGTAAAGCATCTGAGTCTTACTATGCATCTCTCTGCTTCCTACATTATTTCTGCCTCTGGTAATCAAATGTTGTACAATGGAGTCAGTCTTCAGAATTAAAAAACAGAAAAACAACAGAGGGTTATAGCTATAAAGGTATACACTGAGCAGTGTTGTTTAATGTTGTAAACAAAATTACCGCACAGAACATCAAAACCACTTAATACACTCAAATGCCTTGACAGCATGCACTGAGGAGAACCGTTATGCTGATTACCAATAATTATGACCTACTCATTAAGGGACATCCCTCAGGGCTTCTGCAAAGGAACACTTCATGGCTGAGATGGAGTTACTCTGTGTACTTGAAAATAATGAAGCTACGGTTCTTTTAAAAATTATCTAATTTAGGCTTTTCACTGATTTATGTGCTTCTCTGTACGAGCTCTAAATGAAAGAGGTTCTGCTGAATTTACATGGAAGCTTTCTCTCAAAGGTCCACAGCAGCCTCAAGCTGACTGTTGACATGCCAGCTCCCTGCCAAGTAGGAAATAGAGGAAAGAGGTTCAGAGAATTTAAATCTGAAGTCTCTGCATTTCTTAAACATTTTGGTCTCAAAGAGCTTATTTCTCCAAAGATTCTCGAGGTTTGTTGGATGAACATTTTCAGAGAGAAGACACTAGAGTTTACTTAACACAGCTTTAAATCCTTTAGAAACAAAGTTAATGTAAACAAATACATAGGATTTGAGAACTAATTATGGACCAAGTATTCAATGTGCTGAGTGCTTTATCTCCCATTTTAGTTAAATCCTTTTAGGTACAAGAAACAGCCAGCCCAGCTCAGGTATGGCTGCAGAGGCCTACAGGAGAGCCAGAAATCTGACGTGAATTCAAGAATAGGGATCTGAGAATGGGAATCATAATGGGGCCTCATGGACACTGGAACTGGATCTAAGAAGGTCCCCAGAGAGCAGGAACTTATGACTCTTTCCATGGGCAACGTGCCTTTCTCTTCGCATCTATTAGTTTCCTTTCAACTGCAAGAAACAGTAAATCCAACTCAAGTGGCTTAAACAGTAAGGAAATTACTGTCTCACAGAAATGGAACTCCAAATGTACGCTGGGTTTCAGGGTTGGCTGATATAATCAGCCAGTTCTGTCATCTATGATTCAGGTTCTCTCTTCATTTTACCACCCAGAAGGCCAGCTTCATCCTAAAGCTGATTCTCAGTGAAATATGATCATAGGGTGTTGGATGGTGGGAGTGTGGGCTACATGTTTCCTCACAAACATATTCTTTTTTACATTATCTATTTACTCTTGGCTGCACTGGGTCTTTGCTGCTGTGCACGGGCCTTCTCTAGTTGCAGGAAGCGGGGGCTGCCCTTTGTCGCAGTGCTCAGGTTCCCCATTGCGGTGGCTTCTCTTGCTATGGAGCATGGGCTCTATGGCACACAGGCTGCAGCCGTTGTGGTTCTCGGGCTTGCGAGTTCAGTAGCTGCAGTGCACGGGCTCAGTTGCTCTGTGGTATGTGCAGTCTTCTCCAGCCAGGGATCAAATCCATGTTTCCACCGTTGGCAGTCAGATTCTTAACAACTGGACCACCAGGGAATTCCCCCTCACTAGCATATTCTAAAGAAAAATGTTCAAAGGCACTAGACACCTTTATCTCAGGGTATCATTGACCTGAAAGACATCACATGACATTCCTACACTAACCCCTATGCCAACTGGTCTTATCTTAGTTGTAGTAACTAGCAATTCGTATGAGACCACCATGATTGGCTGAGACTGCTCAGGGCACATTCCTAGATTGAAGTCTGATGTGTGGGGGATGGGGGAAAAAAAAGAAATTGAGAGTAACTCCTTAGGTTTTGCAAGTAAATGGCTAGATACTTAAGTCATTTGGGAACCTTGTAGGAAAAATAGGTTGGGGGTGGGCATGGGAATGGAGAATATTGTTTAGGATACACGGATTCTGAAATGCCTGTTAGATCTGCACATGAAGAGGCCACATAAGCCAAGAAATATATGAATTTGGCACTCAAGGAAGGAGTCAGGGCTGGAGTTACAGTCTCGAGAATCATCAGCTTATCCCTAGAATTTAAAACCATAAAATAGATGAAATCAACTAAAGAATATATAGAGAAAAAGAGGTGAGGACCCAAGGCTTCCTGTCCTGGCCCACATGACACACTCCCACTTACCCAGTTCTAGCGTCCCTTCCCCAGTACAGTCGTCCTTCTCTGCTTCTCCTCCAATCTCCTCTACTGGTCCCAGATACACACCTCAGGGGCTTTTTAGCCTCTTGCCTATTCCTCTCCTCATCCTCAACATCTCGGCACAGCATCTACCTGACACATAGAAGGTGCTCAAATTTTATGTTGAACGCTGAACGAGAATGAATTTAGCTGTTCAAGACTGAAGATGATGAAATTAGTGGAACTGGTTTTGGTGGGGCTCAGCATCTCACATCACATTTCTTACGCTCCCAAGGGAAGCTCGTCCCTAGGCGGGAGAGGGATGGAGGATCCAGCTGCCTGCATCCACGGCTCCTCTCCCTGCCTTCTCTGAAACCCAACACTCCAGAGCGAGCTTCAAAGTCAGAGGCTGCACAACAAACTCACTTCACAAATGGTGGACACATTTGTGAGGATGAAACATACACGTCCTGACAAGCCTTGGGGGGCAGACCAGCTGAGAATGTGACAGAGGGGTGCTGCCTGGTGCCTGCCAGGAGTTTGGAGGAGTGTGGCGATGGCTCAGCCATCCAGGAACAGCCCGGCTGGTCTCCTCAGGGACGCCGGGGGCCTGTCAGCTCCCACCCCCCAAATGACAGTACGTGCTGCGCAGAGCTTGTCTCTGCTGTGGCTGAGAGGACGGCCTGCTCTCCACCTGCACAACACAGATGGCACAGATGGGAGCATGCTTCCACACAAGGACGGGCAATTAGGCTCCATTCCTCCAGCTGCAACAATTACCGGGCGAACACCCTGGGGAAGGACATAAGCCTGGAAGAGAGCCGGCTTCCACGCTGGCCCACCCCTAAACTTAGTCCTACCAGCAGGGCCTGCTGGGTCCGCAGCCTCTAGTCCCTTTCACAGGCCTTGCTGGAACCCATGTATTTGAAAATCATTTGGTGAGATTGGAACAGAAGGCAGTCCTCAAACGGGATATATTTAAGTAGGAAAATACCAAGGCTTTATTTTTTTTTTTCCTTATAAAGACAGCCCTGCTGTTGGCTAATTGAAAGGATATACAGAGTTCTCATGAGTAAACAAGAGTTTCCTGCTGCAGGCTGTATACTGTAATGCCAAAGAAGTGACATGAAGGGGGCAGAGGTGTAATGCTCTCATCTTCATAGCAAAAAAGTGCAAAATAAGACAAAAAATTAAATGGACTTAATTAATGCTGGGCATTCCCACAGGGAAAAGGCAAGAGGACTCTTAAGTCGATCGATCAGTAGTTGTGTTGTGTACAGGGCTGAGCCACCCTCACGCCTCTTTCCTCCTGTCTCTGGCTCTCCACATCGGAGGTACACAGCCTGGGACCCCGAGGCCGGGCATCAGGAGCTTCTGCTTCACGGTACTCTGAGACGTGGCGGAGCGGAGGGGTGAGGGGCCAGAGGCTGGGAGACCAGAGGAGCCAGCTCCGTGACGCACCTACGTGCAGCAGTGTCTCATGTGGAAGTTGACAACATACTCGGCATTAGTCCTCTGCACAGAGATGGCAAAAGGCTCGAAAGGGTGGAAGGTGAAGGCAACGAGGCGTCGCACCGTGTGGTTGATGGGGCGGCCCAGTAAGCCCGCCTGAATCTCAAACTTCAGCAGACCAGAGTCCCGGGCGTAGAACCTAAACAGGACAAGGAGAGGAGGAGAGCGTGGGACAGACATTCACCACCACCTTGAAACCTGAATAGCAGGGGACTCATGAATTAACCTCACTGATGAAACCTCCTCTAACGTCAGCCCCCAGTCAAAATTGCCTATGTCTGATCAGTTCATTTTACAAGCAGGGAGATTACGAACTTCACTATGCTGGCCTGAATCACTGGGTCATTTGTCTTTCCCAAGATGACCCTTAGTTATGGCCTTGATTACAGCCTCCCCTTTTCCAGCAGCTATCTGCCCGGCTACCTACCTGCCTAGGCCAGGGCTGGAAATGATAATGCAAGCCAAGTAGGCATGCTTAAATGTTCAGGCAGCCACGTCAAACAAGGTAAGAAGGAAAAAGTGACATTAATTTTAATAATATTTTAGTTAACCTAACATCAGCATCTAAAATATTATCATTTCAACCAATGATATAAAAGATACTAAAGAGGTATTTCATTTTTCTTTGTATAAGTCTTTGAAATCTGATGTGTATTTGACACTTGAGCACATCTCATGTTAGTGCTCACCAGCCATGGGAGGGTGGTGGTTACTAGAGGACAGTGCAGATCTAGGCCCATATCTTGAGTTTTTCTTTCCTCTTTTTAAAATTTATTTTATTTATTTATTTTTGGCTGTGCTGGGTCTCTGTTGCTGTGCAAAGGCTTTCTCTAGTCGTGGTGAGCAGGGGCTACTCTCTGGTTGCAGTGTGAGGGATTCTCACTGCAGTGGCTTCTCCTGTTGAGGAGCACGGGCTCTAGGGCTTGGGCTTCGGTAGCTGCGGTAAGTGGGCTCAGGAATTGCACTGCAATCTTAACCACTGGACCACCAGGGAAGTCCTGAGTGTTTCACTGTTAAGAAGAAATCCTTTTGGAAGGCTCTTCTTTTGCACACGCGAAAACAAAATACTAACTAGTTTCTACTTTTTCATCTAATACAGTAAGAACAAAGATGCTTTCATCCATCCCAGGACTTAAATGCCTTTTGCCCATATGCAAAGCAAGTGCCCTGTGAACTTGGGAACCAGAGATGATTGGCAGGGTTGGGGTTGAATTGGAGGAAGCTCTAGAAAACAAAGAGTTCTGAAATAAAGAGCTCTACAATGCATGTCCCTCTTGGAATGCAAATATGTAGGAGATACAAAGATATCTGTATCCCTTGACTCAATAATCCAAGAGCTTATGCTCAGAATTTAAGTGAAGTAAATAGTGATGTGAATAAAGATGGCTACTACAGCATTTTGGGCTTCTCCAGTGGCTCAGCGGTAAAGAATCTGCCTACCAATGCAGAAGACATAAGAGACGTGGTTGGATCCCTGGGTTGGGAAGATCCCCTGGAGAAGGGCATGGCAACCTACTCCAGTATTCTTGCCTGGAGAATCCCACGGACAGAGGAGCCTGGTGGGCTACAGTCCACACAGCTGCAAAGAGCTGGACATGACTGAACAACTTAGCACACACATAGCATTAGGTCTAATGTAAATATGTAGGTAGAGAATAAACACTCAGAAATAGGGGAACAGCTAAATAAATTATGCTACATCTATTTTATGGAATAATATGCCGTCATCAGGACTGTAACTTTAAGGACTATGTAACAACATGGAAAAATGTTTATTAAATAAAAGCAGGCTACAAGGTACCATGCCAACTGCAACTACAACTGCATAAATGTAAACACACACACTGGCAAAGACTAGAATGGAATAAATTTAATACAATAAAGGTGTTAGAGTAATGGCATTACCTCTTCAAATGACTTTAATATCCTTTCATTTCTCATTTTAAATTAAAAAATAAATAAGAATTACAAGAAGTTCAGGGTCAGTGGCATTTCCAGATTTGTTACTTAGGTTAATCTTTTCAAATCAGAAAGGCAGGGCAGTCAAAAGGGAGAGAAATGTTATCTCGGGCTACGTGACAATGTCAAATGAGTCCAATTATCTGCTTTTATGTGTGAAAACCTTCCCCTCACCCACACAGTCCCCAGCACACAAAGGGCTTATAATGTAAAGCTAGTTGTTGGAGCTCCTAAATCTAACTGCCAATTTACAGGAAATAGGGGGAAATAAGAACTGCCAGGGATGCAATGAGCAAAAATCCAGAATGTGGGGAATACTACCAGATGAACAACCTGGTTTCTTCAACAACTTCACTACAAAGAAAGTAACAGGGAAGCAGAACCCATAAAATAAAAAAGACTTAGGAGGACAGCAACCAAAAAAAACATATGGACCTTCTTTAGGTCCTGACTGGAACAAACTGTAAAAAGAATATATACAAGACAATAGGAAAACATGAAAACTCACTTGATACTGGTGATCTTAATACAGGTTTAATTTTTCTAAGATGGAATATGGTATTGAGGTTATATTTTTTTAAGTCCTTATCTTTTAGAAGTTCATACTAAAATATTTACAAGTGAAATGCTATAACACCTGGGCTGTGAGAATCCAGAGTGGCAGGTGGGAGGGGAGCAGTGGTGGGAGAAAGAGATGAAACAACAATGACCATGAGTGACGGCTGCTGAGGTGGGGTGATGCGTACAGAGAGGTTCATCACAGTCTTCCACTTTCATATGTTTAAAAATTTCCATAATAGAAAAATTAACTGGTTTTCGGAACTCGATTACAATTTCCCAAAGGAAATATTACAAACAGTAATTCATCGCACAGAATATGTTACACAAGACTATTGAATACACAGTGAAGCTGGGTTATGAAATACTACCTACCACTGTTTTCTATGTGAAAAAGACCTTCCAGAGCCCAGCGCACACCTCCCTTGAAAAAAGCCCACAGCGGAAGTGGTGCCAGCTCCTCTCTCTAGCACCTGTCAAAGCACACAGCATGACCCGAGCTCCCGGCACGGAGGGACGGTGGGGGGTCTGTGAGCTGGACACCCGTGACGAAGGAACTGCAAGGTTCTACGGGTAACACGGCCACCTGCCTTCCAAAATTCTTCCAACTGAGGAAGCATGAGTTTCTCCAAAACCTGCTTGTTCCCCAAACTGTCTCTCTTTTCCATCAGGGAACAGGAGGGGATAAAATAACTTGAGCTGGGTAAAATGTAAGTCTCAATTATTTTTAAGTTTCTTGTGAAATGGTATTAGGTCATTAAATTGAAAAGTATGGTTTCCTTCCCTGGCTACCTTGAAAAGAGAACAATACTTACCTGAATTGGATGTTTTGAGGAGAGGCAAAGAGCAGAACTAATTCATTTTCGAGACTAACGCCTAAATGATCAAAGTGAAAATGAAAGTCACTCCATGTCCGATTCTTTGCGACCCTACAGACTATACAGTCCATGGGATTCTCCAGGCCAGAATACTGGAGCGGGTAGCCTTTCCCTTCTCCAGGGGATCTTCCCAACCCAGGGATTGAACCCAGGTCTCCCGCATTGCAGGCATATTCTTTACCAGCTGAGCCACAAAGGAAGCCAAAGCACCCACATTATGGAAACAGCCTGCCCTGTGACTTGAACCGTGAGTACAAGTGGATAGTCACAGTGAAGTGATGTGCAAGAGAAGAGAAAGCAGACACCCCCACCCCCAGGCAGCGCACAGCTGAAGCAGTGATGGTGTGTACCTGATAGGGTGGTCCCCGCAAGTCTTGGGCCGCTCCATGACTGACACCCACTTGTCGTCGTAGCTAAAGAGAGACAGGTCAAGGTAAGGGCTGCCGCTGTAGGACTGGGCGCTGATGGGGAGCTGGCCCAGCAGCCGGCGAACGGCCTCCGTGTGTCCTCCGTACTTGGCGTTGACGATAGTGTCTTTAAACCTGAAATAAAGCACCAGGGAGGAAGGCTGTGTTAGAGGCGCACAAGTTGCCGTGGGTTTAAATCGACAGACATGTCTAAAAACAACACATCCTGAAAACAGAATCTAGATACTCAACTCTCACACCTCCCAAGTCTACACACCTACAAAGTGAAGAAGAAGTGAAAGTCGCTCAGTTTTGTCCAACACTTTGCGACCGCATGGCCTTGTAGCCCACCAGGCTCCTCTGTCCGTAGGATTTCCCAGGCAAGAATACTGGAGTGGGCTGCCATTTCCTTCTCCAGGGGATCTTCCCAACCCAAGAATCGAACCCAGGTCTTCGGCATTGCAGGCAGATTCTTTACCATCTAAGCCACCAGGTAAGCCCCTCTATATACCTACAAATACTCTCAAAAAAGCAGAAAACAGAATGAAAAATTGGAAACACAAAGTTACTTAAGAAAAGTTAGCAAAGATCCTACAAAAGTTAAAAATGAGGATAACTAACCTCTAACAACTATTTCTGTTGAAACTTCTATATTTCTCCCAAAGTAGAGCCTTCAACTGCATTAACAAGGAGATGCAAAGAATCCTGGACAGAAGTAGTGTCTGACTCCTTGGGAGTCAGAAGTCTGACTTCCTGGGATCAGTGATAAGCCAAGTTGCATCAAATCGTTTGAAAAATTACTGATTCTTTGTTTAAATAAAGTCGGGGAGGGACTTCCCCGGCAGTGCGGGGTTAAGACTCTGGGCTTCCACTGGCAGGTGCACGGGTTCAATCCCTGGCTGGGGAACCAAGATCCATGTGCCATGCGGTGTGGCCAAAAAATAAAAATAAAGTTGGGAACTAGCTACCTATACTTCTGCAGAAACACCAGAATCCAGAAGTACATAATACAAACACGGAGTCATCTATCTCACTTATCTTTAATTATAGTAATAATAACAATGGAGCAGTTATTTCTCACAATTATAATGAATACTAAACTTAATACCCTTGACCAAGTATTTCAATTCTTCTGGAAATTTGCCCTAGGGAAGAAAAATCCCTGTGCACATTTAATATACCAGTGGTTATGACAATGAAAAAAAAATGTCAGGAATATTAAAAACCTAATGGAAAACTATTATTTTCAAAGATAACATGGTAACAGAAGAAATGTTTATCATAATGGTAAGTAAAAGAAGTAGGGTACATGGAGCTCCCTGGGGGAAAGGGGGTTAGGATTCCAGACTTTCACTGCCTGTGGCCCAGGTTCAATCCATGTTTGAGGAACTGAGATCTCACGAGTCACACAGCATGGCCAAAAAAAAAAAAAAAACCAGTCAGCTACGTTCCGTATATACAGTATGATTGAAAACACACACAAAAATTAATGTCTTTTAAAAAAAAAAAAACAGTGGTGGAAATACATCAAAATGGTCATAGCTGTTTTTATCAGTTTTATTTTTTAAAATCTCTACACTGAAGTATATCACAAAGTTTAATAATCAAGGGGAAAATAAATAATTTTTTAATCCAGGGGAAATGTGATATAACATCTCACCCTTGAAACTAACGGTATAAAAAAACGCGAATGTTCCTAATTTTGATGAGACTAGAGAGATTGATGAGATGGGTTTTGATTTTTGTTTTCACTGTCAACCTGCAGGGCTAGATGGACATTAACACTTCTCAGTTCCCCTAGAAGGAAGTCAAGTGTCAACACTGCTTTTCCATTACTTCTCTTAACAGTAATTTTTCACAGCCTCGGTGTAAATCATAAAATTAAACCCTGGGCCACACAAAACTTATTTCTTTCCTTTTCATTTGAGCTGGTATCAAAGATCCTGGGCTCTTTGGTTTTCAGCCCTTTGTCACCGAAGATCTAGTTCTCCACCCTGCCTGGCTCACTGGCTTCAAAAGGGGACTTCAAATGACGGGGCTGGCCCGTGGCTGTGATGACCACAATTCAAAGCCCCCGTGACCATCCACAGGCTGCAGCAGTCCCCACTGCCCACAGCGGCCACCACCTCTACTCTCAGACGCCCCAACAACCAAAAGAAGAAGCTGCACCCCTCTGATGTCTTCAGCTGATTAACTCCTGGCGCACTGTCACTCTGCCCAACCACTCTTCTCTCAATTCACGATTTCTAAATTCTCAGAGGTGATCCTCCCTACACCATGGCTTCCTAGTTCCTGGACCTCCTTTCTGCCTCAGCAACGCATTCCCACATCATATCCTCAATCTCAGTATTACCAATGACTGCACCTCCATAATCTCAGGGAGCAGCACGTAGACTGCAGTTATCGTCTCTCCTAATTTTCCAGATAACTCACCCTGCTCATCCCAGCTTCAACATCCTTCAGCTGAAATGGGACTGAAATGCCATTGATTCTACCAACGTCTCGCCATCCTATGCCTTCGTCACGACCTCTTTTCCTTCCTGAGCCTGCTTAAATTTCACAATCATTAAAATCACAGATTTCACACCATGAACGCATGGATATACATGTTGCCGTAATGCTGCAAGGCATTCCCACAGTCCGGCAAGCCACCCTCTCCCTTAGATGACTACTTCATCCTCCCCACCCTCCATGTTCACCCTCCTGGATGGCACTGCCTTCTTTGTAGCCGACAGAAGCCATGAAAAAAAACTTTTTAAAGCTCCCATCAGGAAACAGAATGTAGTGCTCTTACTACTGGATCACTGCGATGGTCTACTAACTTCCAGCCTATCCCCCAATCTATTCTTAACAGCAGCCAGAGTGACTCTGTTAAAACATAAGTGAGAGGGGCTGCCCTGCTGGTCCAGTGGTTAAGACTCCAAGCTCTCACTGCAGGGGGCACAGGTTCAGTCCCTGGTTAGGGAACTAAGATCCCACATGCCGCAGGGTGCGGCCAAAAAAATGCCCGTGAGACCACGTCACTCCTCTGCTCAGATACTTCAGACACTACACAATCTCAGCTACAGTTAAAGCCAAAGCCTCAGAATGGCCATACGTGTCTGGTCCTCTCTCACCACACATCTCTACCTACTCTGCCTCCTGCTTCCTCCAGCCCAGCCTGAGTTCCCGGGTGTTCCTCAAATGTCTGAGACCCACCCCTGGACCTTTACACTTACTATTCCCTTTGCTTGCTCTGTTTTTCCCCTGATGCTCCCTAACCTCCTTCAAAAGCTTTACTCAAATATCGCCTTCTCAGTGAGGCCTATGCTGAGAGAGAACGGGAGAGAGAATGGGCAATCTCGTCTTAATACATTCTAACCCAACAGATATTCTAGTAATTGTAACCTTTCCTTGGGTACATCCGTGATGGACACCTTCCCCTTCCTGTTTCCACCTGGTCCAACCCGTGACCTGTCATCCTGGAACCTTCCTGTAACATCATCCTTGGAATCCTCTGTGCTTCTCTCCACTGTTTGACTCTGCTTCCTCTATCATTCTTTTGTGGTTTACTGGGGGATAATATCTTTCAGAGACTTCCTTAGAAAAAGAACATGGGAGGTAATTTTTTGAGAACTTACATGTCTGAAAATGTCTTTGTTAAACCCTATTATTTCGATGTAGAATTCTAGTTTTAAAATCTTTTTTTGTTGTTGTTTTTTGCAGAATTCTGAAGGCATGATTGTAATCGCTTCAAGTTTTCAGTATTATTATTACATTGATACCATTAATGGCTTAATTTTTTATATGTGAAATGTATGTGTTCTGAAAGTTTTTACAATTTTCTCTTTATCTCCAATGTTCTAAAATTTCATGATGATATGTCTCAGTCTGGTCTTTTCTTTATTGACTGTACTGGGTACTTGATGGAGTTGTGATGTGATGATAGGTTTAATAATAATTTCCCTGAAGTGAAAAAAGCCATGGTTTGCAGCGCTTGCCAATTTCTGTGGTGTAAATTCTTCTGCTGTGGTCAATTTCAAGGCACCAAAGTGGCATCACGGAATGCAGAGCGGTCACGAGATGAGCAGTAGCACACCACTATATGGTATTTTCACGGAACAGATGAAATAGACACAAATAACTTCAAGAGTACAATAATAAAATAACTGTGAATTAATAATGAGGAAATAATTAATTTTTAACAAAGGCTGTGTTTATGAAAATATGGATCTTTTAATATTAGGAAATGGTTAACATCGTTTCCTCCTTTTCATTTTTTCTCTTGCTCCTTCTGGAAGTAGCTACATATTGGATTTCCTGGGGAAATGCTCTAAATTTTTAAAAAAATCATTTCTCTCCCATTTTCTTACTATTATCTTTTTTCCCCTACTTTCTTGGAGAGTTTCTAAACTATATCTAACAGAGTTTAGATTTCTGAACTATCTCACTTAGCATCACTATTCTAGTTCCTGTTTTATAGTTTAAATTATTTCAGTTAATACCATGTTCATTTTTTTTTTTCCATGTTCATTTTTTATACTATTTTGGTCTCTATCTTTCAAGATAAAGGCTTTCTTTAAGTGACTCATGATCTCTGATGTCCATTTTTTCTTAACCATTTATTCTAACCTATAATAGTAACAATAATAATGCATTTCACTCATTTTTACCAGAAGTTCTTTGAGGACTGTAAAATTGACCTGTTAGAACCATGTGTTCACAAGAAACAAAAATAACTTTGATTTATATGTACATTATATTTTCAATGCAGCAAAGTATGATGATTGATAAAATGTTATTAGGACACAATTTTGTGGGGAAGATGGATAAATGTGAAAAGAAGAAGAAATATAAAAGTTCAAACAGTACAGGAAAAACTTACCCTGTACTTTTTATGTCAAATATGAATACTAAATTACTACGGTATTAGAGTCCCTTGGCTATATTTAAAAGTCTTAATACCTTAAACTCATACAATGTTATATGCCAATTATATCTTGTAAAACCTTTATTTTTAAATGTCAATGTTTAATATGCTGAAAACTGCATCCTCTGCCACTATTTAAATTTAACAGTAAGAAATTTAAAGAGCAACTTAAACATTAATGTGTGAGATCTCCAGTTTTCAAAACCATTTGCTGGTAAGAAGCAAAATTTTCAAGACCATGAAGCTAGAATGTTTATTTTCTCTGCGGCTTCCTACAATTTCACTTAATTATGGGTACACTGTGAAATAAATTTTCAGAAAACATAGCCTCCTCTAATTCCTGATGATGTTATTCATTCAACAAATGCCTAACGAGCTCCTCCCACACGGAAGACACTGGCTGAGGTGCTGTAGATATGGTGGTGTATACGTAACAGATAAAAACCCCTGCCCTCATGGAGCTTGGACCTTCTGGTGATCTCTTTGATATTTTAACTGTACCCAGCTTTTGTTACTAGTTGATAATAATCTACTTAATTTTAAAGTTAATTTTAAAAGACAAAAATTCATTTCAAAATGAAAAAAGCAAAACCTGATCCATATTTTGCTTCCAAAGATCCTTCTATACTGAAGAGAGACGCCAGTCAGGCTGAAAATGTGTGTGAACCAGAAAAAATAAAAGGGCATGTTTAGTTGTCTGAAAATCAATATCCATTTATTTTTAATCACGTACTATCCTTCTATAGGAATACGATGCCAGTGAATTAGATATCTGCTTTGCCCATTTCCCCCTGCAGCAGTACTGCTTATTCTGATTCATCCACTCACTCTGATCTGATCTGTACTGGAACCTAAAGCAGCTATTTTCTATAATTGGCTAAGGTATGTGGAACGTGATGAAACACTGACTGACTTAAGTAGGGCTGCAGGCAGGCCCTTGGTCCAAAATAACTAGTCATTTCACAATAACATACTCAGATAATTATGAGAAGCTCTAGTTCTTAGCAGGTGGGTATCAACTGACACAATTAGGTGTTCTGAGAAGGTCCTCCAAGGGTCTCTTCTTCAGGCTGGTCAGTTTCCCTAGGGAATTAACTCTACTCTCCTGCCTGAAGAGTATATGCCTGGATGCCATATCTGATAAGAGGAATAGGACTCTATCCCATCAGTACATCAATTTTCACTTAATTCTTGGTTTAAGCATGATGTGTCTCATCTCTGTTCTCAGCCATGTTTCAAGAACTTGAAACCAGAGCCTGCATGGTTCGATTTCTCCAGAGAATAAACCTCTAGCCTTTTGCTGAGTTGGGGAAGAGACAGTCATTTGGCAGTTGGAGGCTTAGGGATAGGAACTAGAGTATCTGACTGTTCCCTTTAAGAATGTCATCTAGGGGACTCCCTGGCAGTCCAGTGGTTAAAACTCTACACTTCCACTGCAGGGGACACAGGTTTGATCCCTCGTCAGGGAACTAAGATGCCACAAACTTCAAAGCACAGCAAAAATAAAAAAGAATGTCATCCAATCCTGGAGGTATATAGGGCCTCCAGTTTCTTGACTTTTTCCAGAGTTCTCTGGTACAAGACAACTTACTTCTTGATGGGTAAGCTCTGTAGTCTTTTTTGTTCTCTGAGGTATGTCAAGTTAGTTATCACTCATCCACTGGCTCTTCAGCTTCTAAAACTCTGTTGACATCTCCCCATTCTCTTTGCTCTTGTAGGTTTATATCTCTTCATCCTTTACTGTCACTTTAAGTAGGGGTTTGGGATACAGCAGAGATAAATGCATGTGTTCAATGCACATGTTTAACCAAAAGTTATAAAATTATTTCCTTATTCATTCAAAGTTGGTGATGGACAGGACCACTGCAACCATGGGGTTGCAAAGAGTCAGACACAACTGAGCAACTGAACTGAACTGCACTGATTCATTCAAGAAATACTTTAAGGGCTTGACAGCGCACCACTGCAGATACAGCAATAAACTAAACAAAGACACAGTCTGTCTCTCTGCAGGTAACAGACAGTCTAGGAGGAATCTCGGACAACACACAAGTAATCCCTCGGGTGTTAAGAGAGAGACATTTAGGATGACACAGGAGGTTACAACAGGCAGATCGACCCAAGGCCAGGTGAGCATAAAGAACATGGGAAGGTTTCCCAAAGTAAACGACTACTGGCTCCACATCGACACATTTTCTACAGAAAAATTAAGCTTGTTAAGTCTAGTGGAGCAGCTTACCGGCGCTGGATCTGCCGTGCAAAATTGTTACTGGAAGCTGAGCAGGGAAACTGGACTTCACTATGCAGGGTAGCGTTCCGGAAGAGATCACAGAAGTTCTCGAAGAGCTCCAAAAGCTCATCTGACGTGTTCTCAAACACAGCGATCACCTCTGTTGTCACCATGTTGTACACCACAAAGAAAGATGCCTGCGGAAGGAGAGAGAGACCCAAGGGACAGCTGAGTATAAGACCTCACCTAGCATATTCATCATTTGGCTGAAAACTCAAGCTCCCCAAGTAAAACAAGCCAACACCTCCACTCCAGCACTACAGCAGCAAGTGATGCCAAGAGGCTCTGGAAGAGGAGGAGCCTCAGTGGGCTTGAGCCATCGAGGGCCTCGAGCTGCCTGATTTCCCGCTGTACCTTGCTGCTGGAATTAGTGAGCTGCTCAGCATATATGTATAAAAGGGCTTTCAATCTTTCATTTCAAACTGCGTGCAGATTTAATATGTTTCCTTCCACGTGCTTATTCCCTACTTACGCCCCAACCCACTCTGAGATTAAAAACACTTTTCTAAAATGCCAGATTTAATTTTCCTTCCTGCTGAGAAAGTGATTTGCAGTCAGGAGCTGCCTATTGGCAAATTATTTTCTCTTGTATGTGTATAGCAGAAAGTTCAATTTGGGGGCATTTCCTTTTCTCTCTTAATACTTCCAACATGCAGAGAGACATCTTAAGCACACCGTGTCCACCGAGGCAAGCTGTAACCAAGCGGGGAAGTGCTGCTGAACATATGAAAATCAGAGAAGTGTTTTCCATTTCTTTCTTCATAAATGTTCTTTTAGCCAAGAGCATTTGTAACATATGTTGGACATTTGTAGCAATTCAGGTCCGAGGGGGAAACATGAACAGCATTTAAATGCTACCAGTGGCAGTTACTACTTTCTCTGAATGGGTCCCTAGGTGCCTGGTCATCTTCTCTGAACCTCCAGTGCTCTGCTCAGCTTAACAAGGAAGTGCCAGGTACTCCGAGTTTTTGTCACAGTGAATGTGGCAGTGTGGGTCTTCCACCAGGACTCTAGAAGTTTCCAGAACACTAGGATTAGTATTCAGCCTCCTAGGATTAAACCTGAATCTTCATTACCAATTTTTGGAGACATCTGGCCCACCTGTTTTACCAATAATTAGTCCTTCCCAGAGCTTATATTACATGACTTTTGCGGTCACCTGGAAATTAAATTTGGCTGTAAATTAAAGAGGCTGGAGGGTAATCTGAGAATAATACCCATAATATTAGCAAGGCTTTGTGTTTAGGTACACTTTTTACTCATTAACCTTATTGGAACCTATCAAATTAAACTGGGGAAGGAGGCTGGAGGACAACGAGGGGAGAGTTTGGGTTTAAAGTTACAAATTCTGTAAGCAAAGCACAGAGCCCTAGTAATGTTGCTGGCTATGACTTACTGTAGCTGCCGGACATAAGGAGGTCATGTTTTAGTGAAGGAGAAAAGGATAATCTCGAATGCGGCAGTCCCAGACAACATACTCCTTCCAAAATAAAAAGGTAATTATAGCTCAAACCTAAATACAAGATGGACTCATGTCCTTTCTATAAACCTGGATGACACTTTGATCACTTCAGGGCTTCACCAGGATCCATCGTGACTGTGTAAATACAGAATTACACTAAGATTTACTAACATTCCCATCAGGGCAGACTGGGAGATACAGGACAGGAGGGTACAGATTTCAAGGGCTCTACCGACACCCTCTCACGGCGCCTGAGACGAACTGGACGCTCTCCCACAATGGCTCAATGGTGACTCCATCATTAATAGGGAAGAAAAAGAATTCAGAAAAAAAAAATCTCTAACTAAATTTATTATTCAGATCTCAATGGGCTTCCCTTTTGGCACTGGAAAGAATCTGCTTTCCAATGCAGGATATGCAGATTGGATCACTGGGCCAGGAAGATCCCCTGGAGAAGGAAATAGCAACCCACTCCAGTATTCTTGCCTGGGAAATCCCATGGACAGAGGAGCCTGGCGGGCTACAGTCTATAGGGTTGCAAAGAGTGGGACAAGACTTGATGACTAAACAACAGCCATTTTAGTCACCTCCCCTCCCTTTTGTTTTTTAGAATATACAAGGTATGATTCAGAAGAAAAATATTAGAAACTATTTTTCCACGGGTGGTTGCTAAGGTCTCAGGAGACTATTTCCTGTACAGTCTCTCTAAGAGCAGAATCAGCTACAAGTCAATGACAGAAACCAAACTCAGCTGACTGCAGTTTACTAGTTTGTTCTGTTTTACATTTCCAAACTTGGATATAAGGAGACAATGTGGAAACAGAATGATCCGGGGGATACGGTATTGGTTCCAAACTGGGAAAGGAATACTCCAAGGCTGTATATTGTTACCTTGCCTATTTAACTTATATGCAGAATACATCATGTGAAATGCCGGACTGGATGAAGCACAAGCTAGAATCAAGATTGCTGGGAGAAATATCAATAACCTCAGATATGCAGATGATATCACCCTTAAGGCAGAAAGCAAAGAGGAACTAAAGAGCTTCTTGATGAAAGTGAAAGAGGGGAGTGAAAAAGCCGGCTTAAAACTCAACCTTCAGAAAACAAAGCTCATGGCATCTAGTCCCATCACTTCACGGCAAACAGATGGGGAAACAATGGAAACAGTGACAGACTTTATTTTATCAGGCTCCAAAATCACTGCAGATGGTGACTACAGCCATGAAATTAAAAGATGCTTGCTCCTTGGAAGAAAAGCTATGACAAACTTAGACAGCATATTAAAAAACAGAGACATGACTTCACCGACAAAGGTCCGTCTAGTCAAGGCTATGGTTTTTCCAGTGGTCATGTGTGGTTGTGAGAGCTGGACCATAAAGAAAACTGATCACCCAAAAACCGATGCTTTTGAACTGTGGTGTTAAGCCGTGATCGTATGGTGGTTAATACTCTGAGATGTGAACTAGGGTGTCAGAGAAGACTTTGAGAGTCCCTTGGACTGCAAGGAGATCCAACCAGTCCATCCTAAAGGAGATCAGTCCTGGGTGTTCATTGGAAGGACTGATGCTGAAGCTGAAACTCCAGTATGTTGCCCACCTGATGTGAAGAACTGAGTCATTGGAAAAGACCCTGATGCTGGCAAAGATTGAGGGCAGGAGGAGAAAGTGGCGACAGAAGATGAGATGGTTGGATGGCATCACTGACTTGATGGACATGATTTTGAGCAAGCTCCGGAAGTTGGTGATGGACAGGGAAGCCTGGTGTGCTGCAGTCCGTGGGATTGCAAAGAGTCAGACTTGACTGAGTAACTGAACTGAACTATAAAGAAGTTAGGTCTCTCACTTGGTCAACAGTAAAGTAGACAGCTCCTCAAAGGGAAATGTCCACATTGCCCTGAGGTTCAGCATGGTGTTTCAACCCAAACATCTTCACGGTTTCTGTACTCTTAACACAACATCTTATTCCTATTTATGAAATGCATCTTCCCTATCAACATCTTTCACAGAAACTAAAAAACCCTCAGAACCTGCAGTCCTGGTAGATCAAAAACTTTGGCTTCCTTCCCATCTTATCACTGCTCCACAATCTACATTCCAGCATGTGGGCAAGGTCAGAGTAAAGTCATAGAGCTTAACTCTGTCAAATGCACTGTCCAATTAGTTACAATCTAAAGATATTGTGAGAAAAAAAAAAAAAAGATATTGTGAAGAAGTATATTGATATCATTTAAATAAGAAAAAAGACTAGACTTTTTAGAAGATTTTTTTTGTATGGTGGGTTCATTCTCATTGCCAGAACTAAAATAGACCAATAAGTACAATCTTACACAAAACCAAGGCACTATCCATAGGGAGTCAAATCTTAACCTTAGAGCATCTGGGCTTCCATCTCCAGGGTACTGAAAATGCTCTGCAGAAGAATTAGGGTAGGGAACCTCCTCGGTGGTCCAGTGGTTAGGAATCTGCCTTCCAATGCAAGGGATATAGATTTGATCCTTGGTCAGGAAATGAAGATCCCACATGCCACGGGGCAAGCGAGATGCCCCTGCTTGCTGCAACAAAGACCCAGTGCAGCCCCCAAAAAATAAAATTAAAAAAAAAATATATATATATATATATATATATATAAAGAAATAGGATGATATTCACAGGGTTGACTACCTATATGTCAATGGCTTGAGATTTAGCTTCCATTTGTGATGGCCGGATGGCATCACCAACTCGAGGGACATGGGTTTGGGTAGACTCCGGGAGTTGGTGATGGACAGGGAGGCCTGGTGTGCTGCGGTTCATGGGGTCACAAAGAGTCGGACACGACTGAGCAACTGAACTGAACAGAACTGGACTGTCCAAATAAATACATGTGGCTAGAGAAAAATGGAGCTGTTTTAAGTTTGGCTGAGCCCTAGGGTAGCAAAATTCCAAGATCCACATAAAATGTGTTATTTCTGAGAGGCTGGCCACAGGCAGAGAAGCCTTCCCAAGGAGTCGGGAGGGGTGAAGGGCAGGACAGCAGCTCCTACCTGCGACGGATCTGTGACTCGCAGGGTCACCACGTCCTCACTGGTGTACTTGATAAACAGGTGGTTTTCATCCAGAAGCTGCATCTTCCACATGCGCAGCTGCCGCAGCTGGTCAAAATACTGAAAGAAGCGCCTCTTGGCCATGGCGCTTCCGTCCTGCTCTGCCCGGCGCCACAGGTAAACTAGCAGCCGGTGTTTCAGGGAGTTAATGAAGGGGTCCCTGAAAGGGTTGGCCATGCCGGTCTGGCTGTCCCGCTGCACCTCGGGGAACACAGCCGACACGGTGAGCAGGTCATCCTCGTAGCAGAAGCGGCCGATGGTCCTCACGTCGATGAAGGTGCCCTCGGGGGTCACCTGGAAGACGTGGATGGTCTGCTGCTGCACCGACAGGATGGCCAGGATGTTCTTATACAGGTACAGCCCCTGGTTGTGCGACAGGACCACCTTGTCGCACTTGAAGGTGCGCGTGTCACACAGGCGGCCGGTGTGGAGGTCAACGATGTGGAGGGAGTAGTCCTCCAGGGGGGACCGGGGGTTGGGGGTCACGGACTCGCTGTTCCGATACACCTCGTAGAAGGGCGGGTGAGGCTCGTCCGGCAGGTAGGCCGCTGAGCCCACGATGACGCAGCGGCAGTCGTCCGTGAAGAGGCTGCACTCCCGGTTCAGGTGCTCGCCGTTGGCCGCCACGTTGGTGATGTGCAGCAAGACAAAGAAGCGCTCGAAGAGCCGGCCGCGGATGTTGACTGACCGCTGGTCGTTGCCGTTGGCCAGAATCTCCCCCTCGTAGCCCTGCAGGAGGTCCTCGGCGGCCTGGCAGCCCTGGTACTCGTAGATTTCCAGAGACGTCTGGTCGGAAGAGAAAGCGATGAAGTAGCGTCCGTCGGGGGAGAACTTACGCAGGAAGCAAGGTGGCTTCTCCACGTTGACGACAGTGAAGTTGGGGAAGACGTTCTGGTGGAACACCCGGACTTGGTGCCAGTGGGTACCTGCCTTGCCCGAGCTGATCCGCCGGCGTTCCAGGCGGTGAATGACATTTTGGTTTTGGATTCTTCGAGGTTTGATGGTGGAAACATGATGATCCATTATCACATCTCTACATGGAAAAGTAAAAAACAGAAGTCAAGAAATCAAAAATTTACCAAAACATAAATACAGATGCCCTTTGCACAAGGCGGGGGTTAGGAGCACCAACCCTCTGCAGCTGAAAATTCGAGTATAACTTATAGTCAGCTCAGTATATGCGGTTCCTTCCTGTCCACAGATCTTCCACATCCATGGATTCAAGCGATGTGCAGTACTGCAGTATTTACTGTTGGAAAAAATGCACACGTATGGGGGAAGGAGAGGGTGGGACGAATTGAGAAAGTAGCACTGACATACATACAGTACCGTGTGTAAAACAGACAGCTAGCAGGAGGCTGCTATCCCACACAGAGTTCCGCCCGGTGCTCCGTGATGATCTAGATTTGGGGGGGGGGCAGTGAGAGAGGAAGGGCATATATAAATAGTTATGGCTGATTCACACTGTTGTATGGCAGAAACCAACACAACACTGTAAAACAATCATCCTCCACTAGAAATAAAATAAAAATTATGAATGGCTTAAAAAAAAAATCCATGTGTAAGCGGATCTGCACAGTTAAAATCTGTGTTGTTTAAGGATCAACTGTGTATACACAAGTCAAATACATTTCCTCCATATACCCTGGGCAGAGGAGCTCCCAAGATGACGGCGATTGGCATTTCTCCTTCCCAAGTTACAGTTAGTAAGTGGTCCAGATAGCTTTGAGTCTATCAAAACTCAATTTTTGAGGGAAGGACCGAATTCTCTAGGAAGACCTTCGAAGCATGCTCAGCTGTTGGGAATATTCAAAAGAACAAACCTTCAACTACATCAAATTTTCTCAGTGTAAACACCACATTCAGAGTGTAATTCATATAAAAAACACATTTACTGAGCTGTTAAGATGTCCATACTACCCAAAGAATCTACAAACAATGCAATTCTTATCAAGATTCTAAAATCATTTCTGGCAAAAATAGAAAAATTCATCCTAAAATGTACATACAACCTCAAGGGACCCTAAAACACAATTTTGTAAAAGAACTAAGTTAGAAGACTCAGACTTACTGATTTCAGAAAAGTGTGGTACTGACATAAGATAGAAAAATACACCAAATGAAGAGAATTAAGATCTGAGAAATAAACCCAAGTCTTCCCTAGTGGCTCAGACAGTAAAGGGTCTGCCTGCAGCACAGGAGACCCAGGTTTGATACCTGGCTTGGGAAGATCCCTTGGAGAAGGGAATGGCAATCCACTCCAGTATTCTTGCCTGGAAAATCCCATGAACAGAGGAGCCTGGCTGGCCCCAAACCATGAGGTTGCAAAGAGTCGACATAACTGAGCAGCTAACACACACACACACATAAACCCAAGATTAGAAATTCAGAGAACACCAAACATGATAAACCCAAAGATCAATCCATGCCCAGACATATCAGAGTCAAACTGTGAAAAACTAAAGCACGAAGTAAAAATCTTGAAAGCAACCACATAAATGACACATTACCCACAAGGGAACAACAATTCATATACCTGTGGATGTCTCATGAGAAACTACAGAGGCCAGAAAGAAGCAAAGCAACATTTTTAAAGTGCTGAACCAACTATCTGTCTGATCATTCAAATCTCAGCTAAATAGCAACTCTTCAGTTTTTCCCTGACTACCTTACTTAAAGTCATGCCTTTTTCCATCCACATCAATCTGCTGTTTTACCTTATTTTATTTTCTTCAGCCCTTATCACTTTCTGAAACCATTTGTTTACTTTTTTAGTACCTGTCTCCCCACACTGGACAGCAAGCAGGGGCCTTGTCTAATTCCTTGCTGAATCTCCAGCACCTAGGACAGCGCCTGAAGCACAGCAAGTGCTCACAAATAGAAATGAATGAATGGAACAACATTTGACAAAGGTCGTCCAGGATAAACAACACATTAGGTAAAATAAAGAAGGAACATTTCAGAAAGAAGGTAGCTTAAAAAATACACTTAAAAAGAGTGTAGTGTGGTACACTTGGGAAACACAATTCCAAGTGATTATAACACAGGAAACACGGTGATAAGAGAAACCTAAAAAAGCAGATTGGAGCCAGTAAGAAAATACTTTGTGTGCCACGTCATGCAGGTTAGTACAGGTTTTAAGCAGAGGAGGGGCTGAGTCAATCTGTACCTTAGCAATAAAAACATACAATGAGAATCTGTTTACATTCTGCCCCCTGAGCTCTGAAGTGCTTGGGGTAAGTATATACACTATCTGTGCTGTGCTTAGTCGCTCAGTCATAGCCGACCCTTTGCGACCCCATGGCCTGCAGCCTGCTAGGCTCCTCTGTCCATGGGGATTCTCCAGGCAAGAATATTGGAGTGGGCTGCCATGCCCACCTCCAGGGGATCTTCCCGACCCAGGGCTTGAACCCATGTCTCCTGTATTGCCAGGCAGATTCTTTACCACTGAGCCACCAGAAAAGCCCAAGAATACTGGACTGCATAACCTATCCCTCCCTCCAGGGGATCTTCCCAACCCAGGAATTGAACCAGGGTCTCCTGCACTGCAAGCGGATTCTTTACCAGCTGAGTTAGTCAAGTTAAAAATGTGCATACTTCTATGACTAAACAAAGCAAGTTTCTCAAACTACTAGTCACAATTCATTAATATAGCAAAAGACTGCAAACCACTGCTTTCAGGGCAAATCTAGCTTGCCTGTTTATTTTTATAAATTTTTATCGAAGCACAGTCATACCCACTTATTCACAAGTCGCCTATGGCTGCTTTTGCTTTACAAAGGCGTAGTTGATTTGTTAAGACCAAAGACCACACAGCCCACGAGCTTAAAATCCTGACCTAGAGAAATGTCTGCATGTAGATAACACGAGACATATACAAGGATGTCTGTAGCAGGACTGTTGGCAACAACAAAATCTTGACAATACTCCAAATATCCATCAAAGTAGACTAGCTAAAAAAAAAAAACAACAGTAGACCAGCTAAATTCATCCAGGCACATTCATGCAGGGGAATCTTTTTGTTTTATTTATTTTTGGCTGCACCATGAGCCTTGTAGGATCTTAGTTCCTTGACCAGGGATTGAACACAGGCCCCAGCAGTGAAAGCACTGAGTTCTAACCACTGGACTGCCCGGCAATGAATTAATGAATTAATGCACTACAGTCATATATAACAACATAGACGAATCTCAGACACAGTGTTGAATGAAAAAAGCAAGTTACAGAATACATACAGTGTGATTTCTTTTATATAAGCTTCAAACAATTTCTAGCTAAGAACACAAACACATATGGCATATAATTAGAAACAGTAAAGGAATTACAAACATAAGGTTCGAAAGTGGTTACCTTTGAAGAAGTTTAAGAAATGGGATGGGAGTTAGGGACACCCTGGTGGCACTCTGAAGTGTGTATTTTTTTTTTCTTGAATTAGCATTCATTGTACTGTTACTCTTTTAAAATTACATGTGTTTTTTTAAGTAATATTTGTGCTTACTCAGAATTCTTCTTAATTAGAAAACAATCGTTGTGAAGGGAAAACAGAGGTAGGACAATAACATGAAGCCTGAAGCGCACAAAAATGCAGACCATGAGAGCCTGCAGAACTGCCAGCTTGGCTCTGACTTTCTCAGCAGACAAGGCACAGGAAAACACAGTTATAAACTCTACACTGCCAATAAGATAGAAACTTAATAGCTGCTTGGAAGAAGCACAGAAATTCCCAGCACTGAATTTAAAAAAAAATCTCTCTCTTGAGTTTTCTAAAAGGATTTTGGCATGATTCAGTAAGCAATATCCTCCACTTCTGAGCAAAAATAAACCATATTGAGCTTCACACAGCTACTCCTTTTCACCATGACACAGTTCACCTGCACATTTTGATACAGTATGTTCCACAAAACATACTGGTAAGGTTTAAGCATTTTTAAATACCAAGTAATGTACAAAACTACCTCACTCACTCCCTGTCCAGGACATCTTTGCCACCTGCATCCTTCAAACCCAAGATGGGGACTGGAATCAGACAGACCAGCAGGGGATGAGAGCCAAGTACGGCCCAAGAACGGAAGAAAGAATAGGCATTTGACACCGTCTAGCAGACTAACTGGCTTCCCTGGTTGCTCAAAGGTAAAGAATCCATCTGCAGTGCAGCAGACATGGGAGACCTGGGTTCAATCCCTGGGTCAGGAAGATCCCCTGGAGGAGGGCATGGCAACCCACTCCAGTATTCTTGCCTGGAGAATCCCAAAGACAGAAGAGCCTGGTGGGCTACAGTCCATAGGGTTACAGAGTTGGACACAACTGAAGTGACTGAGCATGCACAGCAGACTAACCACAAATAACTGAATCAGATAAAGCATACCAGTTGTTTGACTTACAGTCACAGATCATGTTAAGCAAACTAGATGCTTAATTCTTTAAAAAAAAAAAAAAAGTATATATTTTGAATAGTCCCACCTTAAATTCTCTGACTTGTCTTTTAAGAGAAAAGCCACCAGTACTGTGATGGGGGAAGAGGGGTGGGGTGGGTGGAGGTGAAGGCCTGCTAGCTTCAGCTCCAAGTTGTACAAAAAATCCTCACATAATTTCCTAACCCTCTCTCTCTCTCAGTATGCTCTCTACCCGCTCCGTATTTTATATCGCACAATGACAGTTTTTAGAGAGATGGTGGAACTTGGTCTTCTTCAACCTGTCTTGTTATTCCAGTTATAAAGTACACGCTCATAAAAACTCAGACAATATAGAAAAAGTACATAATCAAAGTCCCTTCCAGTCAGAGTAGGAGTTACAAAAAACGTTAGAATGACTTATGATACTTTTTCCAAAAGCTGACCCTCTACCCTTCCCTTACTCTAGTTAATGGCATAGCCACTCACTCACCTGCTGCCAAAGGAACCGGAAACCTAAGAGTCTCCCTTGGGACCTCTTTCCCTCAGCCGCCATACCTGGTCAATCAGTCCCCGAACTCTGAAGCTTTCACCTCCTAAACTGTCCTCTAATGCTCTACCTTCTTTCTATCATGACCAGGCAGCACCCTTACCCAAAATGTTTGTAACTTCATGTCTACATCACTGCAACCACTCCCTAAGTGGTCTCCCTAAATTCCTGTCCGCTTCCAATCTGCTTAACAACCAGAGCAATCTTCTCAATATTCATTTCTGATCACATCCTTTCCCCTATGGATTAAAACAAGTATTGGATTGGCAAAAAAAAAAAGATCATTCAGGTTTTTCTGTTACATCTTGTTTTAATCCATGTGCCATGCTGTGCTCGGTCGTTCAGTTGTGTCCAACTCTGCAACCGCATGGACTGTAGCCCACCAGGCTCCTCTGTCCATGGGATCTCCCAGCCAAGAATACCGGAGTGGGTTGCCATGCCCTCCTCCAGGGGAATCTTCCCAACCCAGGAACTGAACTCAGGTCTCCCACATTGCAGGTGGATTCTTTATTGTCTGAGCCACCAGGGAAGTTCCACAGGGGAAAGAAACAAACTTTTTGGCCAACCCAGTATCTTCCCATTGCTCTTAACATAAAAGATCAAAATCCTTACATGCCTTCTCTTTGCCCATTTAATCATTTCTTTAACAGGTGGTCCACCTCCTGTCTCTGAACCTTGGCACATGCTCTTCATCTCAGTCTAAAAAAAGCTCTTCTCTTCAATTTGCCAAGTTAACTCCTATTTCAGACATCAGCCGAATCATCACTTCCTCAGGGAAGTCTTCCTTCACCTTCCTATCAGGTATGCCAGTCATAGCTCACCTTCATTAACACTCACCACACTTGCAACTTCATCTCTGCATTTTACTTCTGTCTGTGGCACTAGATGGCTTCCCAGGTGGCTCAGTGGTAAGGAATTCAGCTGTGATGCAGGAGATGCCGATTCAATCCCTGGGTCGAGAAGATTCCCCCGGGGAAAGAAATGGCTACCCGCTCCAGTATTCTTGCCCGGGAAATCCCATGGACAGAGGAGCAAGGCGGGCTACAGTTCATAGGGTCATAAGAGTCAGACACAACTAAGCAACTAAACAACAAATGGCACTGGCTCTAGATGGTGAACTCCTCACCAGTACACAAACATTATATCCTGTAAGCCCATCATGGATTTGACCCATTGTAAGCCTCGTTTTCTGAACGTTCTTTACCAACTCAAATATCCACAGGTTCTGTTCCCTTTACCTAGCAGGTTATTTCCTCTGGCCCTTGCCACATGTTTCAAGTTACAGTTTGAGTGTCATCTCCTTCAGGAGGTCTTCTCTGACCACCCTGGCTGAAAGAGACCTTTTTCTCTTTCCCATTACTTTTCCTGTTTGTGTCCTTACTAGGCATTGCCATAATGTGAATCTGTATTTTCGTTTGCACAGCTAAGTGTTTAATGTTCGACTCCCCATAACCTCTCCAGAAAGGAAGTAACCATGCCTACTTTAGTCACCTTAGTTTTTTCAGAGTCTAACATTGGAGCTGGCCCATAACATGCATCTGTACGTTATCAAATGAACGAAAGAAGAAAGCCTAGCTGAAGTGGCCACTAATTCATGGTGCGGTACTAAGCTGGGTACCCGGCTAGGTCAGTTTCTCTATGCCGGCAGGTGCACGTAACCCTCTATTCTTTCTGACGGCTTCCTAAACTGGAAGGGGACACCTAGGGGCGGGCACACATGCCCAAGGGGGCGCCCCCGGAAAGAAAAGCCCGGGGCGGGGCCTCAAAGGGAAGAGCATTCTAAGAGGGGCGGGGGCCGCAGGACCTAGGCATCATGCGGGGAGGGGGCAGCCCCATAGCGGTAAATCGAGGAGGGCCTCGGGGAGAGCCTGACGGGCTGAGAGGCTGGAACAAGGAAGGAGAAGTCCTCACCTGTCCGGTCCGGGATCAAAGGGCTGGGGCAAGGGACACCCCGGCCTGCTGGGCGCGCGCCGTCCCCGGCCCCGCCCCCGCCATGCCTTGGGACCCGGCGCCTGCAGCCGCGGGCTCTCGCTTCCGCGACCTACCGGAAGTGCGGCGCAACGAGAAAGGAAGTGGGAAGAGCGCGGCACAGTCCAGCTGGTGCTAAGGGACGTTACAGCGCACCCTGGTGCCCGGAGGGGGGTGTCGACGCCAATACAGTTCCAGTGGCTGCGAAAGAAAAGTGGAACCAGGCACCCTAAACATTGAAGGACTGATGCGGCAGCTGAAGCTCCAATACTTTGGACACCTGATGCGGACAGCCGACTCATTGGAAAAGACCCTGATGCTGGGAAAGATTGAGGGCAGGAGGAGAAAGGGGCGACGGAGGATGAGATGGTTGATTCAATGGCATGAACTTGGGCAAACTCTGGGAGATTGTAAGGGCCTGGGGGCCTGGCGTGCTGCAGTCCATGGGGTCGTGAAGAGTCCGATGCGACTGGGCGACTGAGCAACAACCACCCTAAACTGGGCAACTGAGTGATCTCCCATGGCAACGTCTCTGCACCCTCTGGGCACATTTGCAAAAATATGAATTGAAAATTAATTGTCACCTCGATTATATGCACCATTTCATCAGCTGAGAAACTATCGGTTTTCTGTCGTTTCCTCCTCAATAGTGAGTGCTTTAAAGACCGGCGCTGTACTGATCTGTATGCCTAAGATATTTACTAGCACACAGCAGATGTATGGTAAAAATATCTTGCGCTAAATTAATCCTGTAACCTTCACTTGACTTTCATTTAGGTTATCTCATTGTCTCTTTGGAGAAGGAAATAGCGACCCACTCTGGTATTCTTGCCTGGAAAATCCCATGGACAAAGGAGCCTGGCAGGCTACAATCCACGGTTTCGCCAAAGAGTTGAACACCACTGAGGGACTAAAGAATATTGTCTCTTACAAACTGGCTCCTCCCCAGAAGCCTCTGCTTTGTCCTATTTCTGGAGAGTCTGCCTGGGAACTTCCTGGGAACTGGTGTCAGCCTCTTCCAGATAATTCAGATCTCAGAGTAAATGCCACCTCCTCAGAAGGCTTGTCTGACTGCTCTCATTTCACCTCCATCATGCTATTTCTTAATAGCACCCATCTCTATCTGATAGTACTGTTTTGTTTTCTTTGTTCTGTTTTCTTTGCCCCCACTAGAATGTAAATTCCATGAGAGCGGGGGTTTAGTTCTGTTTTCTCATCTATCCTCATCTTCAATAGGATTTGGCATCTTGCTGGCACTCAAGGAAGATTCAGTCCATGAAAGAATGGCTCTGTCCACAGGGCTTACAGCATCTCAGTGAGTAAGGAATGTTTATTGGTTTTTACAGATGAGGAGCATCCCCCACCAGGAATCCAACCCATGCCCTCTGCAGTGGAATCTTAACCACTGGACCACCAGGGAAGTCAGGCATTTAAAAAGATTTTTTTTTTCTTTTCAATAACTATTTATTTATTTTTTTGGCTGTGCTGGGTCTTCGTTGCTATGTGGGCTTTTCTCTAGTTGTGTCAAGCAGGGGCTACTCTCTAGCTGTAGTACATGGGCTTCTCATTTCAGTGGCTTCTCTTTTGCAGAACCCAGGCTCTGGAGCTCAGCTTCAGTAGTTATGGCACCAGCCTTAGTTGCTCTGTGGCATGTGAGACCTTCCTGGATCAGGAATTGAACCTGTGACTGCTGCATTGGCAGGTGGATTCTTTACAACTGAGCCACCAGGAAAAACCCTTAAAAAGTTTTGGGGTAGAGAATGCTAATTACAAAAAGGTTGTACTAACTTGCACTCTTATTTCTCCACACCCTTGCTCACATCATCAATCTTTCTTCTTTATGCCAGGTATTTTGTTGTTCGAACTTGAATTTTCCTAATTATGATGAGGTTGGCTATTTTTTCAGGTGTTTATTGGCCCATTACAGTTTTACTCTGAGTTGCCTTTACATATCCTTTTCCCATTTTCCTACTTTGATATTATTTGTTATTGATATATAGAAGCTATTTCTATATTCTGGATATTGACCCTTTTTTAGGATTGTAAGCATTTTCTCCCTTCATGAGACTTGTCTTTAATTTTTAACTTTACTCACAGTGATGCCTTGAAAATGCCCCGACCTCCCATGACTTCTCTTGCCATTTGTCTATTTACTGCAGAGTCTCATATGGGGAGGGCATTCCACTGCGCTTCCTGGAAAATCTGCCAGTGGCAGAGGAGGGCTCAGGTTGCCTTTTCTGCCTGCCTTTTCTAGGAAGTGGATCCTGTTTCATTTTTCCAGCTGCTGTTGCTATCAGAGTTTGTGGTTAAAGAAGCAACCAAAGGCAAGACCATGCCTACTTTGTAGGTCTTTGCAAGGACTTTGCCTTCAATTCTGAATGAAATCAAGAGCACTAAAGGATTTGAGCAGAGGACTAGCATAAGTAGACTTATGTTTTAGAAATTTCACTCTGGCTGCTGCAGGGAAAGGAGGGCTATTAAGAGACCAGCCAGGAGGCTACTGTCACAGTCTGGACAATAGATGATGATGGTAGCCTGGACTGATGTCAGAGAGGTGGAGGTGGTGAGAAGTGGTCAGATTTGGAATATATATGGAGATGGAGTCAATAGGACTTGCCAACAGATTGAATAGCGGTGTGAAAGGAAGAGAAAAGGCGAAAATATGCCAAGGTATTGGGCCTAAGTAACTGAACGGTGTTGCTCAGAGAGGAACAGAATGTTTAGACCGGGCTGCATTTGAAGCCAGCTCAGGGGAGCCTGGTGGGCTACAGTCCATGGGGTCACAGAGTCAGACAGGGCTGCGCGCACACGCAGCGGAAAGACAGGGACCCTTTCTGCTTTGCATCTCCTGTTTCGCAGGGCTGCGCCTCAGGGCCGCAGTCTTCAAGCACAGCAGATGCCACTGTTTCCACAGTTCTTCAGAACTGCCTCTCCCAGACGTTCCCACTTCTGATTCCCCTCCGCTGCCTCCCACTGCCCTCTCACCCCGGGAAGAACAGGAAGTCCTGCGCCCCCACCCCAGGCCCCTGCCTCCTTTGTCCTTCTGCAGAGTCTGCATACACACAGGGTCCCCGGGGGGTGGGATGGGATGCTGGAGTGATGGGGGTGTTGAAGGGCTGGAGAGCCTCTCTCCTTTCACTCCGTCCTCCCGTGGCCCTTCTGCCAAGGCTTTTAGCAGCTCTGCTTGCTTTCTGCATTAGCCATGAGAAGGGAACAAAAAGCAGGACAAGAGGCTCTTGTTCTTTCTCCCTTTCTAGCGGAGGCTGGTGAGTTCTCTTCACTTCTGTTTTCAGTGGCAGACATTTCTTATCCTGAGAATTACATCACCACCACCACCCCATCACCATCATCATCACCACTGTCATCATCAATCTTTAATCAAAATAATTGAAACTGTGGGACTTCCCTGGTGGTCTAGTGGTTAAGCTTTTGTGCTTTCACTGTGGGGGTGGGGGGAAGGCGGGCAGCGCAGGTTCCATCCCTGGTCCGGGAACTAAGATCCCACATGCCATGTGGCGGGGCCAAAAAACAATTGAAATTGTCATTTAGTACATATTTACTGTATACCAGACCACGTGTCAGTCATTTCACTTAGGTGGTCTCATTTACTCCCCTGGATAACCTTGTATATTAGGTATTATCCCTACTTTACAGGCGCAGAGACTAAGTCTCACTCAACCCTCTTGTGGAAACCTCACCCTATTCTTGCTTTATGAGGCTCACTTTATTCTAAGGCATTTATTTTATCTTACTTTATTGATGTTTGCAAGAAATGTTCGGTTTCTGCCTGCAGTTCCTCAGTTTTCAGATTTCAAAGCCAAAGTCTTATCAACTGTGTGAAGATGCACCTTCCCCCATGCTCTTGGCTAAATGCTTCCTGCCCCAGGAAGCTTTTTTTTCCTTAACCTTCAGTGAGGCTGCAACCTTCAGTCTTCCTCAGCCATCTTCCCACTGCCTCTTGCACTTAAGACTTGGTACTCAGACAACTGGATGAGTTTTGTTCTGTTCGGTTTCGAGGTGGGGTGGGGGGATAATAACTTTCCAAATCGGGGTCAAGAGGAACATGGCAGCAGCTGTTTGAGCTTTTACTATTTTACTCACTTCTTACCAAAAATCTCTCTGTGTCTCTTACACACACACACACACACACACACACACACACACACAGAGCTTTCTCTTGGCTTGAACATATTTGGGGAGAATTGCTCTTGTTTGAGTGGCAGAAAAGAAAAATATAAGTTTCAGAATGCGGCTGATCTGGGTTTAAACAAGCCGTCCCTCACTCTGCCCGGGCTGGGAACCGTGGGGAGCAAGAAGGGGCTAAAATCTAGCTCTCTGGCTCAGCCAAGCCCTGAGACCCTGGGACCCAGGGACCCTGGACAGGGCTGCATCTGCTAGGAAAGGAGTGTCCTTTTCTCTCTGGTCCAGAGATCTTGCCTTTTTTTCAGACAATCCCCTTAGAAAGGGAGCCTTGTCCTAATTCACACAAAGGTGCCTTCTGGTAGCAGCAACCCATTTTCACATCTCATTTTTACCTTATGCTCAAAGTGTGACTTTAGACAAGTGACATCACCAATCTCTTCTTGTTCAGCTAATCTTTCTAGAACACTGGCTCTGTACCAGGTGCTGTGATGAGTGTGGCAGGACCAAGATGAATAAACCATGCTTCTTGCTTCAGAGAAGCCTGCTGTCTAGTTGGAAGGATGCGTGTGTGCTCAGTTGTGTCTGATTCTGCGAGCCTGTAGACTGTAGCCTGCCAGGTTCCTCTGTCCATGGAAATACTAAAGTGGGTTGCCATTTCCTCCTCCAGGCGATCTTCCCAACCCAGGGATCAAACCCAGGTCTCTTGCGTCTCCTACATTGCAGGCAGATTCTTTACCGTCTGAGGCACCAGGGAAGCTGAGAGCAGAGTCTGTGTTAAATAAGAAGTTTTTGACTGTATAGTGCCTTACACGTATTAGAGTCTTAATGAGTAGGTGTTGAATGAGTGAGTGAATGGATGAATGAGTTAAGACAAAGTTGAAGTCCTTCTCGGTGTTCCTGAGATGGGAGGTTGGAGGAAGGTCTCTGGAGAGGAAGAAGAAATGGGAAATACATCAGCCCCTCCCCTTTATTGTGCACGTAGCTGCTTCGACCACAGAGCAGAGCCCTGTGGAGCGTGTCCCTTAAACCAGGGGTCCCCAGCGGGCCTCCTGGCCACCCTGTTCCACCTTATCAGGAGCAGGACAGGGGAGGATGGCTGGGGTGTGAGTGGGAGTGGAGGGGTACAGGAAGAGATCCCAGAAGATTTGTCATGTTACTTGCTGGGAATGAAAGGAAGAGTCTGGGTCCCCACCTCCCTCCAGGAGGCAAAAAACATAAAAAAAGATGGGAACATAAAAAATCTTAGCTGCAAGGAAAAGCACTCTTCTTCCCATGAAGGCAATGAAATTAGAGGCAATTGTGAGACACGGAGATTCGATCAAACCCAGGGAGGCTTTCAGGTCCGGGGACCAGGACTAGCTTTGGAGATGAAACAGCTGGCCCTCCCCTCCAGCACCCAGTAATCGCCCCTCCGTTGTGACGATTGAACAAACAGTCCTTCCTGGCCCCACACCGGGTTGCTCTGTAATGGGGGCACCTGGAACAAGAGGAGAGAGGCGGCCTGGCCACCCACAAGGCACGAGCCTCTCCGTAGCCACCATACCCTGTCTGGGGTCCTGGAGCCCCTGAACTGTGGGGCTGCGAGGGCAGAAGGCTAACAAAGGTGCCTAAGCCAGGGCTCCGTTCAGCTTAATAGACCACAGGCCACTAGAGGAGCTGGGAGGAGCCAGGGAGCAATCTGCGGGGGAGGGTCGGCACCCCCTCCGTCTCTTTCCCTCTGTTTCACCCACGGAGGATCCGGATAAGTAACTCACACAGGAAAACAGAAAGTGGACCGGGGAAGGTGCTGGTTTAGGGCGGCACTGGGCCATGAGGATACACACAGCAGGTGACAGCCTGTCCCGCTGTTCCTTAGCTGGGAAAGAGGACGCGATCTCCAACCAGGTCTGGAGCTCGCTGTCCAGGGAGGGGGCAGCGGAGGGGACAGTAGTTGATAAAGGACAAAACAAGACATACCTTCTAATGTTCTTCATTTTTCACATTTTACATTTTGTGTTTTCACTACTAAAAATGTTATAGGTAAGACTGGGAACAGCTACCAAGAGGATGCTGGTTATTAAAAAAGAAGGGTGGAAGATCAGGCAGTGATTAAAAGCTCTCGGATGAGTCTGTGTTGACTGGAAAGAATATTTATTACTGTCCTTAAGTGAGGGAATTCTATTGTTCCTCTATTTCTTTGTATTGTTCACTTAAGAACAGTAGAATTCCTCGCTTAAGAACGATACAAGGTATTTCACTGGAAAAACCCCTGATGTTGGGAAAGATTGAGGGCAGGAGGAAAAGGGGGAGACAGAGAATGAGATGGTGGGATGGCATCACCGACTCAGTGGACATGAGTTTGAGCAAACTCTGGGAGATAGCGAAAGACAGGGAAGCCTGTCGTGTCAGGGAAGCCGTCCCTGACAGGGAAGCGATGGGGTTGCAAAGAGTCAGACATGACTGAGTGACTGATACTTTCACTTTCAGGATTAATACATACACATTACTAAGTATAAAATAATCAGCAAGGTCCTACCGTACAGTACAGGGAACTCTACTCCATATCTTTTAATAACTATAATGGTAAAGAATCTGAAAAGGAATATATATATGTATATAAAACCAAATCACTTTGCCATACACCTGAAACTAACGCAACATTGTAAATCAACTACATTTCATAATTTTTTTTAAAAAAAATTCAGCTTGACAAGCTCTTTATGCAAACGTCTCTCTGCACAGTGCCTGGCTAGGCACTGAGGATGGGGAAGCAACACAAGAATAAGATGAGCTGGCTCCTCAGTGTGATTAAAGCACAGGGCTGATGGAAGAATGGAAGGAAAAGCTTGGGGATCTTTGAAGGGTCTCCACTCCCTGGACTTGTTCTGTAGGAAGAAGGGAAAGCGGGTGACAGGATTATCGTTGATCCTTAGGAAGATCACTCAAAGGGCCATGAGACAGACAAAGAGGGTGGGAACAGGGACCAGAGTGATGGGAGAATCTGGGCCATCCTTCCAGGTGATGAGGGCCCAGGCCATGAGGTGTGCCCAGGGACCCCCTCTTATGGATCAGCAGCCAGGGAGCAAGATGAATCACTCCCTTCTCAATGCCCTGAAAGAAAAGTTTTCCCTGGACCAATATTTCTCAACCATGGCTGCCTGATAAACACAACCAGGGAGTTTTAGAAATGCTGAACTCTGGCTACACCTCCCCCAAGTGTTCTCTTTTGTTTTGCCTAGTTTTGGCCACACCGCATGCATGCGGGATCATATTTCCCTCAGTTCAGTTCAATCGCTCTGTCATGTCCAACTCTTTGTGACCCCGTGGACTACAGCATGCCAGGCCTCCCTGTCCATCACCAACTCCCGGAGTTTGCTCGAACTCATGTCCATCAAGTCGGTGATATCATCCAACCATCTCATCCTCTGTCATCCCCTTCTCTTCCCCGCTTCAATCTTTCCCAACATCAGGGTCTTTTCCAATGAGTCAGTTCGCATCAGATGACCAAAGTATTGGAACTTCAGCTTCAGCATCAGTCCTTCCAAAGAATATTCAGGGTTGATTTCCTTTAGAATGGACTATTTGGAACTCCTTGCAGTCCAAGGGACTCTCAAGAGTCTTCTCCAACACCACAGTTCAAAAGCATCAATTCTTCAGCACTCAGCCTTCTTTATGGTCCAACTCTTACATCCATACATGACTACTGGAAAAACCATAGCTTTGACTAGATGGACTTTTGTTGGCAAAGTGATGTCTCTGCTTTTGAATATGCTGTCTAGGTTGGTCATAGCTTTTCTTCCAAGGAGCGAGTGTCTTTTAATTTCATGGCTGGAGTCAGCATCTGCAGTGATTTTGGAGCCCAAGAAAATAAACTATCAGGGATCAAACCTGCGCCCCTTGCTGGGAAAGCACAGAGTCTCAACCACTGGACTGCCAGGGAAGTCCCCATTCACAAGTATTCTGATTTAACTGGTCTGGTATGCAGCCTGGGCTTGGGGATATTTCAGAGTTTGAGGGCATTTTAAAGTGCAGTAGAGTTTGAGAGCAACTGTCCTAAGCATCATCCAACACAGCAGGAGACAAAGGGGTCTGACCAGACAAGTGCTCCCACCTCCTCCTGGAATAGATGCTAAGTAACCACACTGATGCTAAGTAACTTCCCTGGTGACTCAGAAGGTAAAGTATCTACCTGCAATTCGGGAGGCCTCGGTTCGATCGCTGGATCGGGAGGATCCCCTGGAGAAGGAAATGGCAACCCACTCCAGTACTCTTGCTTGGAAAATTCCATGGATGGAGGAGCCTGGTAGGCTACAGTCCACGAGGCTGCAAAGAGTCAGACACGACTGAACAACTTCACTCTCTTTCTCTTCCTTTAGCCACTCCTACCACTCTCTTTATTAGACTCTGAATTTGGCAGTTTTCTGGGGGAAGTGACAATTGTGTCCTATGAGAGTATTCAGCTGTTTGGGCTCAGTATTACCCATTACTTTTTACCTTTCAGAAGTTTGTTAATCACTTAAGCCATTGTGGGTCCCTCTTCCTGTTCTTCTCGTCATTATGAGTCTATTTCCTTCTGTTCATCACTACAGGAATTAGAGAGGGCGAGAAGAAAACATAAGTGTGCAAGGAGCCACGCTGACCTGGAGGCTCCTTTCTCCAGGAGCGAAGGTGCTGGGAAAGATTGTGGCCCTGGGGACATTCACTCTCCTTGGTCCCCAGAGGTTGAATATAAGAAAAGGACCACTTCAGGTATATTCATAAAAAAGTTGGATTCTGTCCCAATACGGGGGGTGGGCATTCAGAATTGGAAATTGATATTTGCGATCTGTAACCAAAAACCACAGTGTACCAGTTGGTACACTGGTAAAAAACCTGCCTGCCAATGCAGGAGACGTAGGTTCAGTCCCTGGGTGGGGAAGATCCCCTAAGGAAAGGCTACCCACTCCAGTATTCTTGCCTGGGAAATCCCATGGACAGAGGAGCCTGCTGGGCTACAGTCCACGGGGTCACAAAGAGTCAGAAACGACCGAGCCACTGAACACACATACACACACACACACAGACACACACATGGCCAATAACCACAGTAGTTGGATGTGAGGTTGGCCACCCCATCCATGGGCGAGGCCACCCAGAGTTACACTCTTTTTCCTTCCACCCCATTGATGAAAACTAAAGGCTGGGAGTCCTGGCCCAGTTCAGGAGGGCAGAGCAGATAGAGGATGACCTCTGTGGATGTCTAAGCCCCCAACGTGACCGCAGTAAGACCAATCACCCTCTACTCCAACAGGAATCTCCACTTATAACCAGCCAGGGAGGGAGTTTTACAGCCCTTCCCCCCAGCAGTCTATAAATGATGAGTTTGGGAGGCAGCCAATGCCCTTCTAGGGACCTAGCCAGTAGCTTTTGTCAGGGATCTGGTACAATGGGGACCGAGGGACAGCCAGCAGCTAAGGACTAGTGGATGGCCTTCTGACCAAATGGGGCAGGTCGAAGAGATGGGAGGAGGAGATGGTGGAGTAGGGACAACTTCTCCTGCCACCTTCTGAAAACATGACTGTCTGCTGGGGGCTGGGCCCCTCGGGGCATCTGATAAGTGGTTAAGTCAGCTGGAGCACCTGCCCCGCCATCTGGCACTTGCATCCTCCAGACAGGGTCACCCGGGCCTCCTTGCTCACTTTCTCGAGGCCAGTGGGCTGCAGGGGTCCTGAACAACTGCTGGGGGTGGGGAGTTAAAACCCCCAAAGCCCCCAGAGCTATAAGGCAGAGTTCTGGGTTCTCAGGTAACACTTCAGGAACACTGCTTTAATTTCATTAAGAGATGGATTTTTAGCAATGATGCGCCCTCCCTGAGGCTCCTGGGAGTTTAAACACAGGTTAATTGTTGCCTCACTGAGATAACAGGACAGCGTGGTTAGATAACAGGGGCTGAAACAGGGAGAGTTTAAACAAGACTGCCCTCTCTCCATTATCAGACAAAATGGGAACTGCAGCCCAGAGACAATCAATCATCTCAGATGCTGGGCTTGAGGATCTTATCTACTAACCGATAGCCTCATTCCCACCTCTCCTGGGCTCTGGAAACCATAGCATCTGGGGAGAAAACAGTGCCTGTGTTAGCAAACCTTGTTAGGCTCTGTCTATGGCGTATGACCCATTAATGTATATGCTTAGCTGTTCCAACAGAGTTCCAATTTGTGTTAGGAAAAACACAAGTGGTGCTGCTGGAAATATCCTGTATCTTGCCTTGTTGTTTAGTCACTCAGTTGTGTCCAACTCTTTTGCAACCCCATGAACTGTAGCCCGCTAGACTCCTCTGTCCATGGGATTTCCCAGGCAAGAATACTGGACTGGGTTGTTGTTACCTTCTCTAGGGGATCTTCCCACCCCAGGGATTGAACCTACATCCCCTGCTGGGCAGTCAGATTATTATTCACTGAGCCACCAGAAAAGTCCCTGGATGATTTGATGTTTTACAAATGCATAGTCTGCATCCTGCCTTGGTGATGATTATACAGATGTATGCATTTGTAAAACATCATCCAGCTATATGCCTAAATGTCCTTTGTACACGTACTGTCTCTGTGTTATCCTTCTACTTTAGAAAGTAAAAGAAAAAAATCTATTTAAAAAAGGAATGCACAACAGAAAGTTGCTAAGCTCTTAGGTTTGACACATACCCCAGCCCACAACCAAGGAGCCCAGGCTGTGTGTGCACAACTGGAGCTTTAATGCTTGGATCTCTGCTTGCTGATGTGGGGGTAGGGGTGGTGGTGGGGAGGTGGGTAGGGATTGGCGGTTGGTCAGTAGCAAAGATGACTTTTGGAGGAAGCGTACCTGTGTTTGCATCTTGACTCCTCTCTTTGTAAGTCACTCTGGGCAAGTCACTTGGCCCCTCCATGCCTCAGTTTCCGCTCCTGTAAAGTGGTGATATTATTGACTGCCTTACCAGTTGTAACTGATCAAAGACAGTTCAATGGAAAGACGCTGGCACGTAGCAGATACACGGGAAATGGCAGCGCTGGTCAGGGTGTAGTAGCTTGCCCCTTGGGAGCCTGCTTCTCCTGCTTACCTGTTCTTATCTCAGTTTGACACACCCAGCATCTGAAGTGAATTTTGATGTTGCGTGGCACCAACTTCTCTCTCTCTCCACCTCCTCTCATGCACTCCATGATTTTCTGGTCCTGACTTTACCTTCAGAAGTCCTTCTTATAACCTTTGACCCGCCCCCTGTTCATACTGCCACCTACTCCAGCAAGAGTGGGTCGATCTTTTTAGCATCCAATCCACGAGCTCACCCAAACCCCACTGCTGCGCTCAGTGTTCCCAGCAGCAGCCCTGGTCACCCCAGCCTGGGTCCCCACCCCATCTGTGCGTTCAGGAGACCCTGGGCTGGGATTTTCGTGGTGTATGAGGAGGAGGTCAACAGCATACCCAGAACTTGGCAATGGAGACCAGGGGGTATCTGGTTCTTAGGACCCAGGATATGGATGAGACAGACTCAGTACCTACACAATGAGCTACTTGCAACCACTAGGAATGCTGACTCATCCAAGATGAGGTGCTGTGGATGTACATGGACATATCAAGGGCATCGGTGTCCATCTGAGCACATCCTTCCCCAGCAAGCATGCCTGTGCTGCAGAGAATTCACCACCTCCCCAAGACTAGCCCCTTCCTCTAGGAAACATGTAGTTTTCAAAACCACTCCTTCATGTACACACTGCCATATTTAAAATGCATAACCAACAAGGTCCCACCGTCAGCACAGGGAACTCTGCTCAGTGTTATGTGGCAGCCCGGCCGAAGGGGAGTTTGGGGGAGAATGGATACATGTATATGTGTGGCTGAGTCCCTTTGCAGTCCATCTGAAACTATCACAACATTGTTAATTGGCTATATTACAATATAAAATATAAAGTTAAAAAAAAACACTACCTCATAATGGGCCCACATTTGCTTCTCCCTCATGCTACACCCAAGATCAGACTAATCCCTTTTTTACACTCTGAGATTCCAAATATTTAAAGACAACCATGTCTCCAATTCTCTAAAGGAATCTTCTTCAGATTAAAGATTCCTTCAATTCCTTCAATAGCTCAGACACGAGTCTTGCTACCATCCACCTTGCTATGCCCTGTCCTAGTTCCATCATGGAGACAGCAAGGGGTAAAATTAAGAAACGACAGCTATTTTCACACCAGCTCCCAGGCGCCCATCACAGACCCTCCTCTGTGCTCTTTACACCCTTTTACAGCACCCCCCCCCCCACCTTCTATGATTGATTCCCGGTTCTCACTAATTAGGCCTTGCTGGGACTGCATCAGGAGCGAGTGCTTTGCCATTTTCTTTAAGGAAACCATGTGATAGGCCAACGGGCTTGTGGTTGCCAGGCAACCTTGATGATCCTACAGAAAAGACCAAGAGAGCGGCATGGTCAGAGAGCCTAGTTAGCAGCTATTGAATGTGAGCCTCTGCTCCACTGAGAGGTGCAAGAAAGGCCTGGCTGGCATTGACTCACATTGCTCCAGCTGTCTTTTTAAATGGAGTGTGTGTGTGTGTGTGTGTGTGTGTGTGTGTGTGTTGGGGGTACATACACAAAGCGAGCTGGGAAAGAAGAAAGGAGTATTAGGCTTTAAGATGGAATTACCATGAAGGATATTGTGCCAGGATTATTTATGAAATATCACATTTTATCTGTTTACACTTTAATTTTCTTTTCTGACTCCTTAATTCTAGTAACTGAGCAGGACTTGAAATTCCTTAATCAGAACAGGACAGAAAGCAGAAACAGCCTATAGGCAAAGATCTTTCCCCTCTAGGAAAATATTAAGCCACAGAACAAGGGATAATGTGAAGAGTCTTGGAAGGGGCGGGGTAGGGGGTAGTCTGTCCCTGGGAGGATCCCGCAGGGTCCTGCTCGGATTCAATTTCAGGTGGGTTGAGGCGCCCGGACTCCCAACCTCACCAAAGGGTTCCTTAAGCTATGTGTAATACAGGACCTCGTGGTAAGGAGTAACCATGTGGGCGGCCAGTGATCCTTGGCTTCAGGGAAATTCAGGTGAGCTGGGGAGCCACAGAGGGGTCACCCCAATGCCTTAGCATCTCCAGCAACCCAGAACCTTTGCACAAGCCTGACGATAGGGGAGGAAACAATGATTTATATCGTATTTCCCTCACTGAAGCCAGATGGGCACTCGGCAGAGTAGGTTTGATGTAGAGTGGGTAAAGCTCTTTAGGTGGACAACTTGGTGGTATCATACTCAGTAATTTCTCTTGTCATAAGAGGTGACATTCACTGTACATTTAACACGTGCCAGGAAATGCTCTAAGGGCTCTCCTAGTGACACTCTCACCAGCAATATGAGACTATGTATATGTTCCACATGCTTGCCATCAGAGAATGTTAACAGTCTTTCTTTTTTATTTATTTATTTTGTTAACAGTCTTTAAAAGTTTTGCCAATCTATTATTGGGGAAATTGTATCTCGTTGTTCTAATGTACATAATACTGAGTAGTGATTTTTCACTTCCATTTCTGTATTGTTTGCATTTTAACAATGAGGATGTATTTGTGTACTAACTTGTGTATGTGAAAGTGAAAGTCGCTCAGTCATGTCCAACTCTTTGTGACCCCATGGACTTCAGTCTGCCAGGTTCCTCTGTCCATGGAATTCTCCAGGCCAGAATACTGGAGTGGGTAGCTGTTCCCTTCTCCAGGGGATCTTCCCAACCCAGGGATACAACCCAGGTCTCCTGCATTGCAGGTGGATTCTTTAACATCTGGGTGACCAGGGAAGCCCAAGAATACTGGAGTGGGTAGCTTATCCCTTCTCCAGCAGATCTTCCCCAACCAGGAATCGAACCAGGGCCTCCTGGATTGCAGGCAGATTCCTTACCAGCTTAGCTACAAAAGGAAATACAAACCATGATTCCTTATGCACTTAAGAGCATGACTGAAATATATAGGCCAAAAAATGGATAGAAAAATAAAGTAAAATCAATAAACCCACATGGTGGAAGGTTTTGAACATATTTATTAGATACTACATAAAAATAAGAGATTTGATAACACAATTACTTAAGGAATGGCTCAGACGGTTAAAGAATTCACCTGAAATGCAGAAGACACGGTTTTCAATCCCTGGGTTGGGAAGATCCCCTGGAGAAGGGAATGGCAACCCACTCCAGTGTTCTTGCCTGGAGAATTCCATGGACAGAGGAGCCTGGTGGGCTACATACAGTCCATGGGATCACAAGGAGTCAGACATGACTGAGAGACGAACACTTTCACTTAACACAATTAAATTTGATAATATATAAATGTATATTGCATTTATATGTACATACATATATATACACAAAAGACACACAAAATTTAATAAAATGATGTATAAATACACAGCATATAAGGAAAAGTCTCAAAAAATTGACTCTGCCTTAGGCTACAAAGGAAAACTGGACAAATTCAAAAATTCAAAAATCATGCAGTACACAATCTCTGAGCACAATGAAATAATATTCAAGATTAATAATTTTAAAGGGATGGCCAAAATATTATCTGCCTATAAAAATTAAATATTCCCCTAAATAGTTCTTTCCTGGTGGCTCAGTGGTAAAGAATCCATCTGCCATGCAGGAGACCCAGGTTCGATCCCTGGATCGGGAAGAGCCCCTGGAGAAGGGCATGGCAACCCACTCAGTATTCTTGCCTGAAGAATCCCATGGACAGAGGAGCCTGGAGGGCTACAGTCCATGGGGTCGGAAAGGGTCGGACACGACTGAGCGACTTTTACTTCACTTTAAATAATTCTTAGGTTAAGAAAAAATAAATCAAATTACGATTTATTTAGAAATGAAAGATAACATATTAGTTTGAAGATTTAAATATAAACAAAACTAGACAAACTATGGGTAATTAAAAAAGTAATCTTAGCATAGGAAAGGGCTTTCTAAATATGATGCAAGCCTCAGATACCCCAAAAGACTAACATATTCAGCCACCATAGAATTTTTAAAAATTCTACGTGGCAAAGACCACAATAGGCAAAAGCAAATGATAAACTGGGGGAAAAATTTGCAACTTATATCACAAAGTAATCATTTCTTTATATGTGAAGATCTCCTGGACTTCCCTGGTGGTCCAGTGGTTAAGAATAAGACTGCCAATGCAGGGGACCCAGGTTCTATACCCCGTCTGGGAAGATCCCACATGCTGTAGGGCAGTTAAGCCCGTGGACCACAACTGCTGAGCCCACCCTCTGGGGTCTGCCCACCACAAGCAAGAACAGCCCCTGCTCTCCCCAGCTAGTGAAAGCCCACCCTCTGGGATCTGCCCACCACAACCAAAAACAGCCTCTGCTCTCCCCAGCTAGTGAAAGCCCATGCCCTGCAGTGAAGACCCAGTGCAGTCATAAAAAGCTAACATCACCAGCCATAAGATGATACCACTGTGGTCCCCCTGATATGATGCAATGAGAACACAGGATCTCTCCTGTCTGGATAGTCACAGAAGTCCCCACTTCTTTCTGTAGGCCAACTAGGAGAGTGTGTGAGTGTGTGTGTGTGCACGTGTGTGTGTTTGACATAAATTGCAAACCTCCAGTTCACCTCTGGGTCCCCTGGAGTCCAAAGCTCAGGAAGGTCATTGAGCCACAGAGCCTGGAGCAACAAAACATTTTTTACCAAAAGGAAATGTTATTTTAGAATGAAATCCTAGCAAAGGCTGCCAGGGGCTGTGGCACAAACCCATAAAACCAAGGTTCTTGGAGCACTTAATGAGATTTCCCACCTGATGAGAGGACAGCAATGATTTTACTGAGATTTCCCCAGGAAACTGGTTTCTCCCAATCCAGCTGAAGGGCTGAGCTCATTTTAGTAATAACAGTGAGGATCAGCAGCAGTCAGCCTCGATGCATCTCCTGTGCATATTAATTAACTCATCAATTTCCTTCCCAAGGGCAAGAGAAGACAGAGGCCCAGAGGCAAGTCTCCCCAGCTTTCCTGCCTCGAGGATGCCGGGAACTCACTAGTATCCTCTCCAGAACGGTCTACCTCCTAGGCAAACGAACTGATCACTTCTACCTGCTTCTTTCTGTTGCAGCCTCTGGCATTTTCCACTAAAAGGCTCCCCTGATGAATAACACAGAAGACTGCCAAAGGAGTGATTTATGCCCACCCTTAAACCCAGGACCTTCTCACCCACCTCCTTAAGCAAAAGGCCTGTTATCTGCACTGCTTAGAACACCCTGGGGACACATGAAGGGGGAAATTGAGTGCTGTCTCTTTGTCTATAACCTAATTTAAAATTAGTGTGTGCTCTAGTTGTAAATCTTAGATTAAGCTGTTCTTAGCTCATTATATTTTTGCCATTTCATTTTATGTGATAACAATAGTATCAGCATTAAGCAGAATTTATAGTTTTCAAAGTGCTCTCTTGTGTCTAAGTGTATTTGATGCTCAGTAAAATGCTATTAGAGAGAAAAGGAAGGGTCACCAGTCCTATTTGAGTAAAGAGAACCTGTGACACAGAGGTTAAAGGGCTCTCCAAGGTCAAATATCAATTTCTACCATGAAGCAATCTTGTGCAAGGATTGTGTCTACTTGTAAAAATAAATTATTAAGTATTTCAAAGGGATGTAAAATATAGAAAATGTAAAAGCCACATTATCTATCTCCCAGCTGTTAACATATTTCCTTCAGATTCTTTTAAAAAGTAGATAAAAGGATACAGATAGCAGTTTTTACCACCCCATTGCCTCTCTTCCTTGCTAGAGGTGATTGCTGTCTTAAAGTTTCTATCTATCTGTCCATCCTTCAGTCCTTGTTACTAAGCATTTACTACTCTGTATACTCATAAAACATATGTTAAGAGTATGTGTGCAGTCTTTTTATTATTCATGTTATAGTTTTGAATCTTTTTGTAACTTTCTTTTCTCACTGAACAGGTTTTCTAGATGCCCAAGTTAATTAATGCAGAGCTGCAAGTTAATCGATCTATGTATTCTTCCCCTGAACTATAGTATTTAATTGCATTAGTAGACTGCAGTTTATTTATCCACTCTCCTGTGCTGTGCTGTGCTTAATCGCTCAGTTGTGTATGACTCTTTGCAACTCCATGGACTGTAGCCTGCCAGGCTCCTCTGTCCATGGGATTCTCCAGGAAAGAATACTGGAGTGGGTAGCCTATCCCTTCTCCCAGGGATCTTCCTGACCCAGGGATCAAACCTGGGTCTCCTGCATTGCAGGCAGATTCTTTCCCAGCTGAGCTGCCACGGAAGCCCTATCCATTCTCCTACTGATGGTTATTTAAGCTGTTTCCATGTCTTTCTACTTTCAAACACTGCCACAGTGAATATTTTCCCCATGCTTCCTGGTGACCACCTATAAGAACTTCTTCAGAGTATGTACCTGGTATTCCAGTGGCTAAGATTCAACGCTCCCAATGCAAGGCAACTGGGTTCAACCCTTGGTTAGGGAACTAGATTCCACATGCCCCAATGTTTTTAAATTGATTTCTGCAAGTTCCTTAGGGATTCTATATATTAATTCTTCGTTGATGAGATGCTTTTCAAATATCTTTTCCCAGTTTTTAGCTTGATTTTAGCTTAGATTATATTGGTTGCTTCCTCTAAAGTCTCAAAGTTTAGTGTTATTGAATTTATCTTTTTATTTTGCCTTTTGTATCTTGTTCAAGAAGTCACTCACTGTTCTAAGACTGTCCTCCTGTATATTTTCCTTCTCTTTCTATAAGTTTTCCACATTTTTGTTTTAATCCCAAATGTAAATTATTTTTGGATATGATATAAGGTTAAAAACTAATTTTATTTTCCTTATAAATGTCTCCATATAAATATTTCAATTGTCAAACATTCACATATCAGTTTCCTATATTACCCGTGGGTCTGTTTCTGAGCTCTCTACTTAAGTTTGTCAGCATATTTTAATATCTCTATGGCTTTTTCATCTGGTAGTAATTAGTATAGCTTTATGATAAACTTTGATATTTCTTAGGGAAGCCTCCCTCCCTAATACTCATAATTCTTTTGCATATTCTTGGCTCTTTGTCTTCATATAAATTTTAAGATCAGTTTTTTAAATTCATGCAAGAAATCTCCTTTTTATTAGAATTGTCATAATGTATAAACTAACTTAGGAAAATTAACATTGTAATGTTACTGTCATAATCCACAAATATGCTATGTCTCTACATTTATTAGGTCTTCTTTTAAGACTTTCAATAATATTTTAGAATATCCTCAATGATTAGATTTATCATCATGATTAGATTTATCCCTAGGCATCTAAGAATTTTTCTTGTTATTCTGAATAAGTTAATTTATTAAATTATCTTTTAAAATAAGGTGTTATGCAAGAATGTTATTGATTTTTTAGAATTGAGAAATAGGGTCTTCCCTGGTGGTGCTGTGGATAGCAATCTGCCTGCCAATGGAGGAGACAGGGGTTTGACCCCTGACCTGGGAAGATCCCACATGACACAGAGCAACTAAGCCTGTGCACTACAAGTACTCAGCTTGTGCTGTAAGCTGGGGAGCGGAAACTACTCAGCCCGCATGCCGCAACTACTGAAGCTGCGCACCTAGGGCCATGCTCCGCAACAAGAGAAACCACTGCAGTGAGAAACCCAAGCACTGCAGCAAAAAGGAGCCCCAGCTCGCTGCATCTAGAGAAAGCCCACATAAAGCAACGAAGACCCAGTGTAGCCACAAATAAATAAATAAGCATTTTTTTAAATTGAGAAATATTTCACATGACGTAAAATTCACCCTTTTAGGGTATACAGTTCAGTGGTTTTCAGACTGTTCACAAGGCTTGCAATTCGGAAATGTTTTCATCACAACAAAAAGAAACACTGTACTCAATGTGGGGTGATAGTTACATTGACTGATTTCTAGATTTTAAATCAATCTTGCATTCCTGGAATCAATCCCTCTTTATCATGGTATATAATTCTTTCAAAATGCTTCTGATTTTGATTTTCCAATATTTTGTTGAGGATTTTTGCATCTATACTCACAAGGACTGTTAATGTATAGTTTTCTTTTCTTATGATGTCTGTGTCTGGTTTGATAGGAGGGTAATAGTGGCTTCAGAGAATGACTTTGAAAGTGTTCCCTCTTCTATTTTTTGGAAGAATTTGCAAAGGATTGGTGCTAATTCTTCTTGAAACAGCAGAACTCAACAATGAAGCCACCTGGTTCTGGGCTTATCTTTGTAAGAAGTTTTTTGATTACTGATTTGATCCCTTCACTTGTTGGGGTCTGTTCAGATTTTCTATTTCTTCTTGAGTCAATTTTAAACATCTGTGTATTCTTAGGAATTTTCCATTTAATTTATGTTATCTAATTTTTTGGCATGCAATTGTTCATAGAATTCTTTTATAATGTTTTCTATTTCTGTAAGATTAGTAGTAATGTTTCCTCTTTCACTCCTGATTTTAGTCATTTGAGTCTTCTCTTTTTCTTGGTCAACCTACTGAGAGAATTGTTAATTTCTATGATCTTTTAAAATAACCACTTTCAGTTTCATTGATTTTTCTCAATTATGCTATTGATTTTTGATATTGATATTTTATCAAACAGTCTTATTAGTTCATAGCATTTGTCTGTGACTCTCTTACATTTACTACAAAGATGATCCTGTATTCTGAAATGAGGACAATTTGGCATCTTCATGGTCCGATCTAGTACCGTATTGATTACAAGTAGTCACATTCCTGACTTCAAACAGAATGCTTCTTTAATTTCAATATTAAATGTGATGTTAGCTATGAGTAGATACCTTTTATTAAGGAGTAGCAATTTCCTTTCATTCCAAATGGGCTAAAATGCTTTATCTTAAATCAATATTTAATTTTATCACATGTTTCTAGATACTCTTATTTTTTTATTTTTTTTTATTTTTTTTTTACTCTTGTTGCAGAGTGTCTTCCAATCACCAGATACTGAGCAAACTGGGAATGGAATGGGTACCTCTGCCAGGCTTGCTTTCCCTCCCGACTCCGAAGCTGGCAGAATACAAGCCATTCTCCAGATGCGATCCTGGGAGGTTTCTAGATACTCTTAGATACTAGATACTCTTAGAGTTCTAGATACTCTAGAAACTCATAAGAGTTTTTCCTTTACTCTGTTAAAAATGAATTAATTTATATAGATTTTTCCAAATGTTAAAAATTCTTGCTCTCCTCGAATAAACTTGACTTATTATATGAATTTGGCTTACTAAGAATTTATTTGGGATTCTCTACACTTATGTTTATAAATTAGAAGGGCCTCTACCTTTATTACCCATGCATCTTGTGATTTGTTGTTGTTTTCTTTTTGTCTTTCCTTCTTTCCTTTGGTTCTCTCTCTTTCTTCCTTTTTTTCTTTCTCCTCCTTTCCTTCCTTCCTTATTTCCTTTCCTTCCTTCCTTTCTTTTCTGGTAAGAGTGGTTCTGTAATACAGAGATATCCTGTTCCTCCAAGTTATGGTAGAATTTGGTATAAAACCATCTGAAGCTGGTGGTTTATGTGTTTTAGGGCAGAGCATGCTGGATTTTCGTTAAAGATTCACCAATTCAATTATATCTTCCTGGCCAATTACTTAATCATTAAAATCATTGTCATGCATCATTTAATGCTTTTAGCTTTAAATTCTATGCTAGTTGTTACACCAGGCTTGTTTTGGTTAGTATTGTCAAAATATACTTTTTCTTAACTTTTGATGTTCAAAGTTTCTATATCCATGCAATTATGAATGTCTCATAATTTGATTATAGCTGGAATTTTTTAGAAGCTGTCTGAAAGTTTCTGTCTCTTACGAGGATAATATAATACATAAATTTATTGTGATTAGAAATATTAAAATTATTTCTACCATCTTATTTATTGTTTTTGATTCATCTTGGATTTTTTCTTCTTTTCTTTTTCTTTCTAACTTTCTACTGATCAATCTAATTTTCTTCATTCTTTCTTTACCCTCTACTAGTTTGGAAGTTAAACTTATCATTTCTGTAATTTAAGGTGTTTTCTTAACATATTAACATCCATACCTGATTTAGCACAATATAAAGTTAGTAAATAAGATATACTGAAATAAAACAAGAAATTTGAGCTCTTAAACTCTATAACCACCCTCCTGTTTTTCATGTGGTCTGTATGATACTCATTCTTCATAATTTCTTGAGTTATTCTCATATTTTGGTCCCACCCATTTGAAATTAGAAATCATTATTGTTATATTTTATTTTTAATGTTGGATTTATGAACACACTTTCTAATTTCTTTTTCTTTTTGGCTGCCATGAGGCAAGCAGGATCTTAGTTTCCTGACCAGGGATCAAACCTGTGCATCATGAAATGAAAGCTCACAGTCTTAACCACTGGAAGTCTTAACCAGGGAAGTCCCCATACTTTCTAATTTCTATTGTCATTATTACAACTTTCATCTCATTCCTTCTTTTGACACTCAATATTTTCATTATCAAAACCCATTCTTGGACTTCCCTGGTGGTTCAGTGGTAGAGAATACTTCTGCCAATGCAGGGGACACAGGTTCGATCCATGGTCTGAGAAGACACCACATGCCTCAGGGCAATAAACCCAGGCCCCACAGCGACTGAGCCAGTGTTCTATAGCCCACGGACCATAGCAAGAAAAGCCACTGCAATGAGAAGTCCATGCACCCCAGCTGGAGAGTAGCCCCTGCTTGCTGCAACCAGAGAAAGCCCACACACAGTAACAAGGACCAACACAGCCAAAAGTTAAAAAACAAAAGAGCCCATCCTTTTGTGGCTCTTGTAATGAAGAAAGGTTGTTAAGCTCTATAGTTTCAGGTTCTTTAAAATATTCTTTATTTCAAATTTACTCTTAAATAATTGTTTAGTTGTGTATTGAATTCTAGCTGACATTTATTTTTCTCCAGCACTTTGAAAATGTCATTTTGACCTTAAGTATAAAAGCTAGTTAAAAATACTAACAATTCACTCATTTTTGTTTATTATTAATGTATCTTTCGTCTTTAATTACCCTTAGGATTTTTTTGTGTGTGTTTGATGTTCTGTAGGCTCACAATTAAGTGTCTGGGTGTGAATTAATTTTTATTTATTATTCTCAGGACTTGTGGATTTCTTTAACTTGAGTCATGTTTTTTGTTGTTGCTTTTTAAATCAGTTCTGGAACAGTCTTAGCTATTGTCCCTTGTAATATTGCTTCTCCTCTATTTTCTTCTCCTGGAATAGCTAATAGAAATACTTTGCTGCTGCTGGGGCTGCTAAGTCGCTTCAGTTGTGTCCGACTCTGTGCGATCCCATAGACGGCAGCCCACCAGGCTCCACTGTCCCTGGGATTCTCCAGGCAAGAACACTGGAGTGGGTTGCCATTTCCTTCTCCAGAAATACTTTAGGCTTTCTCATTTATTCATTCTTGCCCCTTAATATTTCTTTCCTATCTTGTATCAATTTATTTCTTGGCTAAATTCAAAATAATTTCTTTTCACTATCACTCAGTTCACTAATTCTCTCTCTCCAGCACAAACTAATCTGCCGTTTAACCTATCCATTAAAGAAATTTCATTTATTCAAATTCTGTTTCTCTGTAATATATTTGCTCATTTTAAAAATGATTGCTCACTTTTTCAGCATGGTTTTTAGTCCTTCTTTTTAAGACCTTAAAAACTAGGTATATTTTTATACCTAATTTTATACTCTAATTCTTTAAAGCTTACTGATTGTCCCACTATCTTTGAATGCGATAACTGGCTTATTACACTTGGCATAATGTCCTCAAGGTTTATCCATGTTGCAGCGTGTGTCAGAATTTTCTTCATTTTTAAGGCTGAATAATATTCCATTGATGTATATGCCACATTTTTTATTCATTCATGTATTGAAGGATACTTAGGCTGTTCCCCTGGTAGCTCAGATGGTAAAGAATCTACCTTCAATGTGGGAGACCTGGGTTCGACCCCTGGGTCAGGAAAATTCCCCTATAGGAGGGAATGGTGACCCACTTCAGTATTCTTGCCTGGAGAATCCCATGGACAGAGGCTATAGTCCGTGGGGTCTCAAAGAGTTGGACATGGCTGAGCAGCTAATACTTTGGGTTCCTTCTACCTCTTGGCTTTTATGAGTAATGTTGCCATAAACATGCGCATATAAGTATATAATCACCTCCTTTACTATTAAAAAAAAAATCTCCTGGTCTTGCACAGTTTTCCACTCTTGGGGAAAATGATTAATTTTCCATTCTTTACAGTTTATCTGTGGTACTTTTGGAATTGCCCAGATTATCTGAACCATAAAATTATAAAATATATTTATTTATATATTTATAATTCTCCATTATTGGATTTGAATGTCCCACAGGTAAGTATAGTCTACATTTTAGAACTGCCTTTCAAGGGACCAGTGTTCATTGCCAATATATTTATTTTCTCTTTTTAGAATAATAGACTGTCATCTTTAGATATGATGACATCCCACTAAGTGTTGGGTTAATCCTTGAAATTAAATTTTCATTCTTTTGGGATCTGGGAAGGGTTGAGAAATACTTGCTACTCGTTTGGGATGAACACTGAGAGAGCCTTAGTTCACTGCAACGCCCACCGTGTGTGTACAGATGAGATAACTGTGTTCACTGCACTTGTTCTCTGATTCCACATTTGAGATGTGTGGTTGCTGTCATGGGACAGGGGCCTTCTTAGTTACCGACAGCAGGTGAGCCTCTCAGATGCTGTAATCTAATTTCATTAACTTACAAGATAGAAAAACATCATTCGGAAGTGTTGACCCACCTGGAAACTCAGTAACACCTTCAGAATGCCTGACCTTTCCATAATCTTTTTTTTTTGCCACCACGGCATGTGGCACTTCTGGACCAGGGATCGAACCTGCCCCCCTCACCCCCCGCCCTGCAGAGGAAGCACTGAGTCTTAACACTTGGGCTGACAGGGAAGTCCTCCCATAATATTTTGATTTTGGGGCTAAGGCTTGCATGGTGGCTCAGACGGTAAAGAGTCTGCCTGCAGTGTAGGAGACTCGGGTTTGATCCCTGGATTGGGAAGATCCCCTGGAATAGGGAATGGCTACCCACTCCAGTGTTCTTGCTTGGAGAATTCTATGAAGAGAAGCCTGGCAGGTTACAATCCATGGAGTTGAAAAGAGTTGGACATGACTGAGCGACTCACACAGACACACAGACACAGACACAGAAACACACACTAAAGTTTGCAAATTCCAAGGAATAAATGGATGAGGACATTGAGGAAACTAGCAGTACCCAAGGTTATCTTTATTTGGCTAGAGGTGATGGAAACTCAAGTCAGCTAAGCTTCTGCTCTGTCCTCCAGTTAAAATTTACTCTAAAGAAGAATTTTTATCCATAGAAAAGATGTCTATTTCCTATGAAGAGGGAATGTCTAAAAGTCAAATTGTGGATGGAACCATCACTAATCAGCTGTGTGATTCCTGGCAAGTTACTTAAACAGAGGTTCAACAAAACGAGAGAACAGAATACCTAATCTAAGAGGGTTATTGTGATAATTAAATATTGCAATATTTAAGTTTTTTATTAATAGCTGTTATAAATTTATGTAAAATATTGAATGTCAGAACACTAAAAAATGTGAAGTACTATTAAAAATGTAAAGAGAGTGTAATTATCATCATCATTGTTACTTCAGGTTTGCATAGTCAAGAAGTAGATACTACGAGCAGGACCAAGCTTACTGGGAAGGAGAGTGAGGTCAATCAGCTGGGCTGATGACACATCTGAGTCTACTAACAACCAAATGTCCAGTATCAGCACTTGAATGATAAGGTCTGACCCTCTTGTGGTCACTGAATACCCTGGGCAAACTCTGAAGTAACCTAAAGAGTCTGAGATCCAGTCTCCACAGTTGTCCCAACTAGGCCCACCTGGAACAGTGCTAGATAAATAATAAGTCCCAAATAAATGTCATCTATTCCTATATTTGTATCATATTACATTTTAATTATAGAAACTACATAGTCACACTTCAGATAATTTGGAAAAAATGATAAAAGAAAAAAAAATTTTAAAGCCACCTACAATCTCTTCACTTTAGCAGGTAAGTAATAAATAAGTAATAGATCCCAAATAAATGTCATCTATTCTATATTCATATCATATTACATTTTAATTATAGAAACTACATAGTCACACTTCAGATAATTTGGAAAAAATGATGAAAGAAAAAAAAAATTTAAAGCCACCTACAATCTCTTCACTTTAGCAGAAACTTTACCACACTTTGATGTACTCTGTCCTATATTTTCTGAATGCAGGAAGCCATGAGTTTAATCATAACTATAAAGGCAATTTTACATTCTACTTACTTCCCTCCTTAAAATTATATCATGAGCATTTTCTGTGCTTATGTTTCAGTATTAGCATAGGTTTTTAGAATTGGTAAAACATTCTATCCATTCAATAGACAATTGCCAGTCTCCCATTGTTGGACATCTATGTTCCTTCCATTTTTAAAAAATTACATAATGCTATAAAGGACAATTTTATGCAATTAGATTTTCTTGTAGTTAAGATTATTTTATTAGAATAGATTCACAGAAAAATTCCTGACCCAAAGGGAGTCAATATGTTTATGGATCTTTATACAACTTGCGAAATTACCTTCCAATGAATTCAACCAACTTAAAATCTCCAAAAATTATTAGTGCTCATTTCACCATACCCTCTCCAGCATTGAGAAGTAGACATCTTTATTTTTTGTTAACATCATATGTGAAAAATGGTATCCCATATTGTCATAATTCACATTTCTATTTTAGATAAAGCAGAAAAAAATTTCCCAACTGTTGGTATATTCATTGTTTTTCCACTTTTGTACATTGTCTGTTTAATTCTCTTAAATGCTCAATAAATAATTTTGATGATTCATATAAGGGAGACAATTGGGTCAACAGCAAAAAGAGTACTGATAATGCAAGGTGAATTAAGTGGTTTGAACTCTGTTTCTTCATCTATAAAACAAGTGGTTTCTACATCTACACTACCATATGTAAAATAGATAGCCAACAGGCACTTACCGTGTGACTCAGGAACTCAAACCAGGTCTCTGGGACAACGCAGAGGGATAGGAAGGGGTGGGAGGGGGGAAGGAGGTTCAAGAGAGAGGAGACATGTATACCTATGACTGATTTGTGTTGGTGTATGGCAGAGACCAACATGATATTGTAAGGCAATTATCCTTCAGTTAAAAATTAATAAATTTAATTAAAAAATAAGAAGTTTCCAGAATCAGCAGAAATACACGGTGTGAAATGGTTGGTGAACTCTCAGGTGGTTTAGAAAGACAATGAATGGAACATTAATATTGTCACTCTCAATACTTCGATAGCCTAGAGTTCTAAAATTCACAAAGAGAATGGCTCTAAGAAAAATATGCTGGGTGAAGGAACAAAATCAGGACAATGATGAGATGCTGGAGGCCTCCATGTACCAACCAGAAATCTAACAGTTTCCCACCAAGACAGTGATGCAGAATCTATTCCAGCTGTCATTTTCCTGAATAATCTAGAAGTAATCCTTATTGGGCAAGACTGGGAGTTGACCTAGTACAAAGTTACCTTTGCTTTCAACTAGAATTGCCTGGATAGTAAGTACGTATAAATAAGAACTTCTTTCTCCTTAGGGGGGATTCTACTGCTAAGGGGGAGAAAAGATAATTGCCCTCCCAATTGTTGCATATATTCAAAATGCACATTAAATGGTTGTCCCAGTAAGTGAGGCTGTGTGAGAGCGAATATGTGAGACCCAACTATATGGCTCTATTGTTGATGGTGGCGGGTTTTGTTCATTTGTTTGCAGGTTAGTTGGTTGGTTGTATTCACAATTTTTTTTATAGTTATATTTAAACTGCCAATCAGAAAATGTAAAACATTGCTTAGGGGTGAGTGATAAAATTTTTTTCTTCTCTCTATTTTTCTGTATTTTTATTAATGAGATGTTATTCCTGCGATATGGAAATGCAAAGAATGTCTTAGGTAAGCAAATCTCTAGGTGATCAATGAAAAATGTTTTTTAAATTTTTCCAAAAGCTGCATAGTTGAAATGTGAAAATAGAAGGTGGGGAGAAAAGACAGCTTTACTAGCAGGAAATATCCTGCTCTGTGTTCTCTGACAGATGTCCAAGTGTCAGCCAAAGGTTGGACCTGCAGGGCAGGTAGTGAAGCAAAAATTTCAGCTTGAGCGAAGCCATTACCAGTTCCTGTCAGACATGGGGGTGGGGGCTAGGGAGGAGGGAGGCAGAAAACTCAACGACTGCAGGGCCTGACAGGTAACATTAAGTGAGCAGGTGGGACACCTTTACTACAATCAGGTAGGAGTAAAAACCACCCAGCTTAGGCTCTCCCCAATCCTTGAGCCTCAGAAACGTAGAACAATTGATTGTTACTTAAGCTGCTAAATTTGAGGGTAATTTATTAGGCAATAATAGATAACTAAATGGTTACTGACCAAATTGTACAGAATCATTCATGATAATAAGTGATAATAACTAAATCCGTTTTAAAAAAAGTGAGCAGGTGAGGTGGGGACAAAAATATTTCACTTTCCTCTCTACTGTTAAAAAAAAAAAGAAGATAACATTGGTGACACTGACAAAAAGAAGAGTTGGGAACTTCTGGTCCAGTGGTTGGGTGTCCACTTGCCAATGCAGGGGGCGCGGGGTCGATCCCTGGTCTGGGAGTATTCCACATGCCTGCGAGAAACTCAGCTGGGGCCCCGCACCTACAGAGGAGCCTCAGTGCAGCAGAGAAGACCCAGCATAGCCAAAATTATTTAATTAATTACGTTTTTTAAAAAAATTTTTTCAAAAAGGAGAGATGGGCCTAGGCTGGACTGGATTTCAGCCCTTATTACAGGGTCAGTGTTTTTTCATGGCATGCACCATACCAGCTCCCCTGTTCAAGAGACAGAAATCTCAGATTTCTGTGTGAACCTTTTCAATCTTGAAGACAAGTACTTCATAATTTTTAAAATTCTGAGAGCCCAGTAAACACTTCTGTGGCCCCATTTGGCCCCCTGGTCACCAGTTTGCGAACCCTAGATCCGTGGCTTTTTTTCTCGTGGGTTTGGTTGTTTTCCGGACCAATAAGGTAACCTCGGAGCCTCGGTTTACCCGCGTACACCGGCGGGGACTGGGGCAGATGGTTCCGTGCGGACGCTGCTTGGGTGTGCTGGCTCGGGCACAGCGCATCCCCGAAGAGTGGAAACGAAGGGTGAGCGTTTGCATCTTTGGATTCAGGGAGAAGTAGTCTCTGTGTGTGGTCAGGTGACCCGGGTCTGCTCTGCTCAGGCGCGGGCGATTTGGGGGAAGTGAAGCTATCGGAGATGCCCCTGTGGAAATGCAAGTTTCTGCGTTATCCTCCTTCCAGCGTATCCTGGGGGTTAGGCAGCCCTTCTCCTGCCCTCACCCGGGGCCAGGACAAAGAGGTGGACCCGAGTCTAGCTCTAGTGCCTGTCCTGTTGGGGAAAAGTTGGCTTGGAACCCTACTCTAGCCTTCAGCCATACATGGGCTTGGAACCCCGGAGCCCAGTCGCTCCACAGGAGAGAGGAAAGGTGGCGAGCTGCTAGCCCCCGACCTCCGCGAGCTGTTGCCATGGCCACCGGGGACTTTTGATGTGAAGTAAGGTGACCACCCCCCACCCACTTCCCTTCTCCTCTCGCCTTCTGGATGACGTCATGGGCGTCCTCTGCGCTGACTGGCTACCTGTGGGTCGGTCGCGCCTTTAAAGCTGCTGTTCTCCCCCGGCCCCCGCAGCTGCAGCTACGGTGTCGGCACCGAGGGCACCCCGCCGGGACTCTGGATCCGCCTCTCGCCCGAGCGGAGCGGTCATTGCTCCGGACAGCACCGATTACCGGAGAGAGGCAAGTATTCAAGGATTCTTCACGGGTTTTCTTCCTTAAGCTCCAGCTCCCTCCCAAGTCCTCCCCGCTCCCTCCCAAGTCCTCCCCACTCCTACCCGCAGCACCGCCCCCAGATCTGCAGCTCCTAGGGGAGAAGCCCCTTCCTAGGGAGGAGCCGGCGGCGGGGTAGTGAGGGGATTTCTCCCAGAGAGGAGTGGAGAGCAGCGATCTTTCTTCCAGGCCATGGCGACCCAAGCCAGGTAAAATCCTCACCAGGATCCCCGGTCCAGTTCTCTGCCTCAGGGCAAGGGCGTGGGTTGGAGGAACAGCAGAGCGGAACTGAGGTTCCCCAGGATGAGCCTGGGGCTGCCTTGGGGGGCCGAAAGGGGCAGCCGGGCTTGACATCTGCCAAAGGTGCCGCGGCTGCGGCCAAATTCACGAAGCGGGGCGGGGAAGACGGTAAGGGCGCCTGGAAAGCAGGAAGCAGTTCCTAAACCTGCCATCCCAGCGGTCCAAAGGGGGTGCTCGACCCGCTCGGAGCAGTGGGGGCGTTTAGTTCTCGTACCCACTCGCGGGGCGACGCTGAAACCCGGTCTGCCGTCTGTTTGGCTGGGTCCGGCGCCCCATCCGAGATGCGCAGCACCCCCAGACCCCGGAGTGCGCGGTCTCCGGCCCCAAACTCCCTAAGCCCACCGTGGCCGCCGCCCGGTCTCCCGCGCTCCTCGCTTTTCAGATTCCGGATGCAAGCCGACCTGTTGCATGCAGAAAAGCGGCGGGGTGAGGTGTTCCAGGCCTCTCCTCCCCACCTTGCCGGCCTCCGCCCGCCACGAGATCTGAGAGCCAGGAGCCCCCAAGACCTTGCGTGCAGACGCCCAGAGAGCCTAGAGCCGAAAGAGAAAATGTGTAAGTGCTGGGAGGCCACCGGGGAATCATCCCACTGCAAACTGCCGCACTGTGACTGTGGCAAATCATCCCGCTAACCCGGGGAAGGGAAAGGAGAGGAGCGGGGGACTGAGCCGGACAGGGAGTCGGGTCTACTGCAAAAAGCGCATTCGGCGCAGACCAGTCCTAGTCTCGCTTTTTAACCTGGCGGCGAACGGAGCGCTGCACTTTAGGTCTCTACCTCGGAGTTAAAACGGGGCGGCCAATGGTCGAGACTTCAGCTTCAGCACCAGAGGGTGGACAGCGCCCTGCCGGTCTTCCTCCAAGGGTGGGTTCCCGCCGGTACTCAGCTTCCTAGTCCAGTTCCCCAGATCCCTCGTGAGGGAGGCCAGGAGGCGAGACAGGGTTCACGGAGAAAAGGAGGGGAAGGGTTTCATCTTCCCTGTTTTAAGTATCAAATTCTGGGAGGGCATTCTATCGTCCCTCCTCTAAAAGCATTTGGAATAACTGGGGGCCAAGCACAGGCAGGATGTCGAAGAGGAAAGATGCACTCCTGTAAGTGGTGAACTTAGGCACAAGTGGGACAGTGGTTCTACAGGGGACCCCAGCACTGGTGTCCTGTGGAAGGTCGCCACATCCAAGTCACATTCTTTCTACTGCGAACCCCCCTTCTCTCCCACTCTCCCCGAAGTCTCCATAGGCCTTAACGCCGGTAAAGAGAAAAGCGTGGGATAGTGGGAGAAGATATCGAGATATGGAGGCCAAGGTAAAAACCACATTTTATCTGGACTGCAACAACTTAGTGAAGATGAAATCTGTCCAAATTGTACGTTTGGCATTTTTAGCCAAAGGAGCACAGAGTGCCCTTTGTGTTAGGAGGTGAATGACTATTTTGCCAAGAAGGAAAAAACCCACCCAGGGGAAGATGTTATCACAAAAGGGCTAACAGAGGTGGGGAAGGAAGAGAGGGGGCCAGGAAGCCCCCCCCCCCAACTAGAGTGTGGTTGCCAGGCAACCAGCCCCAGCCTCTTGTTTCCGTGGTTACAGTGAGTGGAGGGGCTTTGGCTATTGATTTATTTGTAAGCACCTTTATTCCTGAAAATATCTGCTTTGGAGCCCCTGCCTTCCCTGGTCTGGATGTGAGTCAACAACCACTTCTTCAAAATTCCTGGGGGTTAAGAGTAAATCCTGGAAGGCAAATTTTTTTTTTCTTTTAAATCAAGGTGCCTGGCGAAGCAGCTACCTTTCCGCCACCTCAGTCCTTCCTTTCCTCTCTCCCACCTCCTTCAGAAAGGTAATCCTATCCTACCCTGTCCTTTCTCTGGGGTTTACTGGGGCTTTTATGTTTCGCCTATGATCCTTTAGACAGAAGGGCTCATCCCCTGCCACCCCAGCCCTATGCACTTTGCTTTTTTCCGTTTATATGAGAAAGACACATTTGGTCTTCATGAACTGGAGGGAGAGGAAACTGTCCAACAATGTCTCCATTAGAGAGAGGCCTTTTCCTTGGTTTGGCAGTGATTCCTTCCTCCCTAAACACCCCTCATGCTAGAGAGGGTGAATTCTTGATCACCCCCTTCTTTTCACCTCTTCCCACAGACCACACAGAAAGCACAGGTGGTAAAAATGGGACTTCCTTAGCAAAAGCCATTTGCATCACCAGCATCAGATTCCTCAAAATTCTATTTTCTTTCTCTTCAGGTCTGCCTTCATAATTAGGAAATGAAGCACTTAAAGCTTCTAATCCTCTGAGCTGTTCCATTTCCCTGGATTGACAAACACTGATTCTGCTTTTCACCTATCAGACTAGTCTGCCTGCATTCATTCGCAGTATCTGGGTAGAAAATCACTTTACCCATAATTTTTCAAAGGCTGTAAGATGTAACATTCTCAGGATGACTTAAGGGGAAATTGCCAGTAAGTTAACAGAACAGCCTGAGCTCTGTGCACTGCTTTACTCAGAATACTTCTTAAGACCCATGAACTTTCTTTTTCTACAACAAAACCTTGTTTTAAACTGAGCTATCACTTGACAACAGAGGAATAGAGGAAATCTCTCTTCCAGGCAGTAACTATCATTTTTATCTTTATTGCTCTGCATTACAGACACACATACCTTTACTTTTCACCTTTTCTTTCACTCATTGCTAATGTAAAAAAAATTTTAAAAGATCATTATAATTCCAGACTAAGTTGAACGCCAAAATTATCCTCCATGAGCTGGCTAGATATAATTTTGGGGACATTTACATTAAAATGCTTTCCCCTCACACGTTACTATAGAAACTTCTTTTTAGTTCAGACCAGACAGCTGGTCTGCTTTTTGTACTTTTCTTCCCAAAGAAGTGCCTTCCTTTATGAATTCTCTGGGGCAGCTATCATTGATCACATCAATAAAGTCCCATAGCAACAGTGTTTTTTTTTTTTTTTAATTATTATTCCCTTTCTGCTCATTTTCTTTATGGACAAAGGGTCTACTTTCCTTTCAAGAAGAGAACTGAGATCTTACTGGCCAGAAGGGAAGAAGTATTCTTTCATTGGTTGATGTATGTTGCCTTGTCAACCAATCAGAGGATGCCATTTATCCTTTTCTGACTAGCTAAGTGAGCAGGGTACCCAGAATGATTGAATGTGCTTTAGTACCATCCAGTAGCAAAGGACGGAACTCAGAGTTCTGAGACCCAGGATGTGCTATTTGCTTTGGCCAATTCAGATTCCTTTGACTTGCAAAGATGAATTTTGCTACCTAGTTATTTGTAGCTTACTCGAACACATCTGATTACATATTATTCTTTTTAAAAAATTTTTATTAATTTTATTTTTGATTGAGCTGGGTCTTCAGCTGCCTGGGTTGGGTCTTGAGCTGGTTTGCTGCCTGGGCTTTCTCTAGTTGTGATGAGCAGAGGCTACTCTCAAGTTGCAATGTGCAGGTTGCTCATTATGTTGGCTTCTCTTGTTGTGGAGCATGGGCTCTAGAGCTCAGGCTTAGTAGTTGTGGTGCTCGGACTTAGTTGCTCCGCAGCATGCGGAATCTTCCTGAACTGGGGATCGAACCCCTGTTCCCTGCATCGGACAGGCAGATTCTTAACCACTAGACCATGAGGAAGTCCTGAATTACACATTATTCTGTGAATTTTTTTCATTTTAAAATATATTACAATCATTCTTCCAAGTCCATGCAGATTATAAGTATCAGCACACCAATGGTCCAGGGATCTTTGTGATTTTCCTTAGAAGTATAGAATTGGTCCTCACCCTAAGGGATTTGGTGAAAATCTGGGGAGTTGAGGTTGGGAACCCAGAAGAGGAAAGAGTTTTGTTCCTTATGATGAACATATATCTCAGCATTTGGATTCATTCTGTCCGACTTTGATGTCCCTGGTAGTTTTATTTGTTTGTTTTTCTATTTTAATTCTTCACAGCTGTCTTCTGGCCTGCATTTTCAGTGACGAAAAGGTGTATAGATGGAGACAATGACCCTCTAATTTGGTGTAAGAGAAGACATAACTTTTCAGGAAGGCTGTGACAGGTAGGTGGTAGAGATCCCTGGGACCGGAGATTACCCAAATCTCTCGTGGTGCTGGAGTTGGGCAGGTCTTTTTTTTTTCTTTCTCCCTCTTCCAAATAGTCTTGCTTAGGGATGCTCACATTAGTCTCTACTTCTCAAAAAGGAAGGGCGCGTCAAAGTTCCTTCTCTTCCAAGACAGAAATCATCTGACAACAGCCTGAGAAACCTTAATGTAAGTACAGACCCCATTGGTCAGTCTTTTCTTGTTCTTGGCTGGAGGGGATACTGGGAGTGGACAGAATCTTGACCATGATGGTGCAACAAGAGCCACCTCATTTTAGCAACCCCATCTATGCCAGAGTCTGACTGGGGCAATGACCAAACTCTAAGCCCTTCAATAACAGGGGCTATGTCATGTACACCTTTGATTCCCTGGGGCTTAGTCACACTTAAAGTAGGGACTCAGCAAGTGTCTGAACTGAATCCTACAGGCTAGTGTCAGGACAAGTCCCTCAACTTCGTGTTTGTGACAATGGCAGCTGCAGCCTGCACCCTCCCCCGCCCCTCTCTTCCCATATTCCCTAGCTCTCTTCACAAAAAGATAAATGAAGGCTCAGTTAATTGTTTCCATGGTTACATGGAATGGCCACCCTGAGGATCCCTATCACCCCTTACTGTCTGAAGGAAAAAGAGAGGAGGGGTTTGGGGATCTTTGTCAAGGAGGAAACCATGGAAACAAGCGTTGCTAAGGGGATGGCTCTAAATTCAGAGGAAAGAAACTGAAAGTGGGGAGAGGGAGTTGATGGGCTCAAGGGCAGGCCAGTTTTTCAAGGTACATTTCTCTGAGGCTTCAGCAGCCTCTTTCACTTCTTGCATCTTCTCCCCAACCCAGACGGAGCCCAGAGTTTAAAATTTTTAGAAAACTGGGCCACTGTCAGGCTCAAATCCATCTCCATTGGTCCTGCAAGGAAAAAGCCAATGACAGTGGATTTATTGTGTTCACACCTCATGGTTATACTCTTATCTCTGAACTCTGCCTCACTGATGATCAGTTTCATCTAATATGAGCCAGGCTCTTCCTAGGCTTTGGAAAATAATTAGCAAAATAGTCCCTGCTTGCATGGTGAACTGATAGCAGGACAGTCCCTTGGTGGCTTTAGGGCCAGGATATGCTCACATGGGCTAGACTGGACAGTCCTGCATGGCAGGACATGGCAGTGTCCAGGAGTCTCCCCTAACTCTTTGTACCTTTTAGCTTATCTATTACTATCTGAAGTTTACCAGAGAGCTTGCTGGGAAAGGCCAGTTTTTCCGGGGAATACCTAGGGCTCTAGCCCCTCCAGTGAACCTTCACCTTGGTTAGCCTGGCCCTCTGTAGTAGCACTCTTGTCTCTGAAACTGTACACCAAGGATGATGAACTAGTTCTCTCTCAACAGTGCCAAAGAGACTTAGGTTTTTTGTTTTTAAACTTTTTGGCCGCAGCACTCAGCATACAGGATCTCAGTTTCTACACCAGGGATTGAAACTGTACCCTCTGCAGTGAAAGCTTGGGGTCTTAACCATCCTGGTGACTCAGAAGGTAAAGAATCTGCCTGCAATGCAGGAGACCTGGGAAGATCCCCTGGAGAAGGAAATGGCAACCCCCTCCAGTATTCTTGCCTGGAGAATCCCATGGACAGAGGAGTCTGGCAGGCTACAGTCCATGGGGTCGCAAAGAGTCGGACATAACTGAGCGACTAAAACACACACAGTTATTATTATTTTTTTTTTACAAGAAGTTAATGGCAATAAATCCCTCTTTCTTCCTTGATGACTTAGCTGGGATGAGGAGTCCTCAAGGCCCTGAGTCTTGGAGTTGCAGAGTTAGCACCTCCTTGGGGAGTGGAAGGGGGAACGATCTTAGCCTCCTGGGGAGGGACACCCCTCTCCCCTCACTTTATATCAGGCTGACTGCTGGAAGGGGCTGGGCCTTCCAGCTGGGTGCTGCCGGTCTCCTCCACATCCCCTCCTCTTCAGTTGCTCTGGGCCAGCCCTTCCCCACTCCGGTCAGAGAGAACCAGCCCAGAGATGGAGGGTTGGGCTACAGAGGAAGAGCCTGTAATTAAAAAGAGAAAGAATTAAAAGCAGCACCGAAAGGGAAGGGTAATTATCCTTCAGCTGCTGCAGAAATACAATTACGGCTGTGCTCTTGGAGCCACCAGGATATTGTGGCTTTGGCTAATTAAGAAGCGGATATCCCCTGCCAGGACAATTAGTGGCCTGCCTGGCCGGCAGGGCCCTTTCTCTCCCCCCCATCAGGGTCCAAGCCTGGGGAAATGAAGCACGGAGCCCAGCTGGGGGTAGGGATGGTGGTGGGGAGGTGAGGGGGCAGGACTAGAACCCCTTCTACCCTGCCCCCCGCACTGCTTTCCCTTTTTCCTCCCCTTTCTAGTCTGTGAGGCCCAGCACCCCCACTCCCACTTCATTCAGAGCTGTGGCTCTGTGAGTATAGAGGGGATTGTCACCCAAGGCCTTGACTGTAGACTTGGGTGGAGATGGGGTTCCTAGAGACAGGTCACCATAACCTGGAGCTCTTCCTTTTTCCCTCCTCCATAATAGCACAGAGCTTTGTGATTACCCAAGCAAGGCGGAGAGATGAGCCGCCTGCTGCAACCCTTTAAAAATTACACCCCCCATCATTATTAAAGGAAGTATGCTCATTATAGAACATGGAACCCTCTGAAGAAAAAGAAAGAAGGGAAACAATCCTGACTTCCCACAACTGATTAGAGGCTCTGGAGAACTCTGGGGTGGGGGAGGGTAAGGGTTTGGACACAAGCTGGCGTGGCTGCAGGGTCAGGCTGGCTGACGCGGGGTGGGTCCAACGTCACCGAACGCCTGGCAGGACGGGTCGTGTGCAGGGGTCGTGTGCGCTGCCGCCGTGGAGCAGCCAGCCCCGTCTGGAAGACTAGTGATTTTGTTGTTGTCTCCTGCGCTCAACAACAAGTCCCAGTCTGCCGCATGGTGCCGGCCACTGCAGCCGGGGAGGGGGCGGGGGCCGGGCACGCCCTTTGCGGCTGTCCTTCCGTTATGTTCTTCCTGTACCTTCCCTGTCTCCTAGCAAGCATCTCCGAAACTACCCTGAGCACCCGCCCTGGGTGGCACGCTTCAGGCAGACTCTTCCAGAAACAAGAACTGACTATATTGTGGGGCGAGGGGTGGCCAAGGTCTCCATCCTCCACAAGGGGCACGTGCTCATGACCTTGGTGCCTGCGATGCTGTTGTGCTGGCGGTCCCCTGGAGGACACGCCTGGCCCTGGCCCGCCTGCACCTCGCCTTGCCTACCGGGGGGAGAGAGTGGACTTGTGTGGACAGACCTTCTTCTCGATCCCGGAATCTGCCTCTGCACTGCTTAGTCCAGACGCATCACCAGGGGAAAACTGAGGTGAGGACGCTCACGACTCCAACTGAGCCTGGACAGCAGCCCCCCACTGTGGCAGAAGCAGTGGTCATCAAAACCATTTCCCAGCCTTTGTGTCTCTGTGGGTGGAGGGCGGTGGGGCGGGGGGGGGGGGGGGGGGGGGGGGGGGGGGCGGTAGGTGTTGCCTTGCCCTGGGATGGTTGCCAAGTTCCAGTGATGATTCTCTCCATGAGGACACATTTTTCAGCCAGCCAACTCAAACGTCCTCCTCAGTCCTTTCTATGATTGAAGGTAAAAGGAGAAGGGGGTGGCAGAGGATGAGATGGTTGGATAGCAGCGCTGACTCAGTGGACATGAATTTGAGCTAACTCTGGGGGATAATGGACAGAGGAGCCTGGCATGCTGCAGTCCATGGGGTTGCAAAGAGTTGGACATGAGACTTAGCGACTGAACACCACCACCAAAGTCCTTTCTAAGTATATTCCCTGCCTCCTTTCCACCCTGGAGGAGGCATTCCTGGGATCCTTGGGTCAGAAAAGGGAAGTGTTGGTCAGCAGCCTCAGGAGTCAAAAAGACTCTCGGAAAGTCTTTTTTTTTTTTTTTTTTAAGAACACTAACACATCTTGCCAATTTAAATTGGGTTGTGAGTTGTACTCCTTTAGGGAACCCTAAAATTTCAATCACTGCTGAGCTCACGTTACCTCTGCCATGTGCCAGCTGTGTGACTTTTGGCCGGGCACTTAACCTCTCTGAACCAATTAGTCCTTCACATCTATCCAGAGGTTGCTGTGGTCACTGTCTCAGCTCCTTTGAATTGGCTTTTCTAGTGCCCATTTCCTGCCTCTTGAATTCTCTTTATTCCAATCCTGCCTGAAGCAGGTGGGCAGTCAGTCCTATTAGAAATCTCATTCACACTTGGGAAGGCTGCAAATTGTTGTCACTCAGCAGGTGCGTGTCCTTCACTGGAGAAAAGGGGGCTGGACTGGGTAGAAGGGGGCAGAGGTGGAGAACCAGGAGAGGAGAGGGATCAAATCTCTCCCAGGCAGTGTTCAGAATCCAGGGCTGCTATGGAGACAGATGGGAGAGAGATCCTGCCTCTGTGAAACAAACATCTGGTGGGGGCAGGGGGGTGGGGGTCGTGGGTGTTTTCCTGATTTGAGAGATGGACGAGAGTGCTGCTGTTGCTATGGGGCAAGGTACAAAACAGGAGTTAGGCACTTCCTAGGGGGTTGGGTAGGGATGCCTGGCTTCCAAGTCAGACACCCCAGTTCCAATCCTCGGTGCATCACTTAGTAGCTGCGTGACTTTGAGGCATCAAAGAGATGTGTGACTTAACATCTCTGAGCTTCAGATGCCTTAATTATAAAATGGAACGGATCATATCCACCTTGCTAGGTTATGATAATCAAGAGAGGTGTCATAATATATAATGGCACGTGTAAATACTCAACACTAGTCTCTTGGCTTCTTCTTTCATAGTTTGTCTCTTCTGGTATCTGAGGGTACCCACAGGTCCCCTTCCTTGAACTAGGAACAAATGAGATCCACCATGTATTGAAAGTGTAAGTCACATCTGACTCTCTGTGACCCCATGGGCTGTGATCCACCAGGCTCCTCTGTCCATGGGATTTCCCAGGCAAGAATACTGGAGGGGGTTGCCATTTCCTTCTCCAGGGGATCTTCCCAACTCAGGGATCCCATTTAAATGTTTATCCTTCCCCCCAGATCAGTATTTTTCCCACTTCAGGAGGCTCAATATATATCTAAAGAACGACTATAGACCAAGTCTCCCACCTTCCCTTCCCCTTCCCGCACTTTCCCATTTTAAAAATGCAGAAACCAAGACTTGGGTTGTCTGACTTACCTCTAAGTTACTCAGGAAAACAGACAGCTTATTACTTCTTAAGGTAACTTTCTAGGAGTCTCAGAATACAAAATGGCTCTTGAGCCAAGGATCAGATATCTGGGGTCCCTTACCTTAACTGCATCGCCCGGGTTTTTTGTAGCTAGCAGCCCGATGTGCGCGCGCGTTTCCAAGGATGAGCAGGGAGGCAGCGCCCTCTGCTGGGTTCTTCAGATGTCTGCGCTTTAGCACCCATTCTCAGTCTTGGCTGCAAACTACAACCACCCGGTGAGCTTTAAAAAATCTCCAAAGTTCAGTTCACGTTGCGGGCTAGTCACATCGGAATCTTGGGGGTGTCACCCAAGTGTCAACATTTTTTAAAACTCCGCAGGCAATTGCAATGTTCAGTCAAAACTGAGGAATAATTACAGATGAATTTTGTAAGTGAAGAAAATGGAGTCTAGAATGGAAAAACTAATGGTGGAGAATAAAATTCCCCTGGATCAAACCGTGCCAGTTTTCTATTAAAAATAAGTCATGTGGGGCTTCCCTGGGGGCTCAGTGGGAAAGAATCCGCCTGCCAATGCAGGAGACAGAGGTTCGATCCCCGATTCTGGAAGATCCCACAAGCCATGGAACAACTAAGCCCCTGTACCACAACTACTGAGCCTGTGCTCTAGAGCCCAAGAGCCGCAGCTACTGAAGCCTGAATACCCTAGAGCCTGTGCTCCCCACGAGGGAAGCCACTGCAACAAGAAGCCTGAGCACCTCAACTAGAGAGTAGCCTCCACTTGCTGCAAGTAGAGGAAAGCCCTCACAGCAGCAAAGACGCAGCACTGCCAAAGATAAATAAATAAATGAAAAATCAGTCATGTGAGACTTGACATGGTTCTAAAAATACTGGGAAATCTCAGGAGTTGGGGGTGAGGTAGGAGATAGATGGGCTCTAGGTTGGGAAATTCCAAATCAGCCAGCCTCCTCTTTGCATTTCCTGCGATAGGTGGGCTCCAGTAGAGGAATTTACAATCAGCTCCCTGTTTGCTCTCGGAAATGGAAGTAGCAACAAAACAGGGTCAATGGCCAGTCCTCGTCTCTTGTAAACACCTCAAAGGAATAATCATGGCAAGGATAAAGAGAGGCAAAAACTCTGAGTAAAGGATAAGGGAAATACTACACATGGGCAGAAAGGTTCCTTGGAGTCAAAAGTCAGAGGGTAATTCCAGGCCATAATGAGTTTTGCTCCTCCCAGAAGCCTTCACTTTGAGATCCATCTTAGTAAGGTGTGTGTGCGCACCCCAGGGGAGGGTCCTGAGACAAATTAACCAGAGTGAGGCAGGTGGTACAAAGCAAGATGATTGGCCTGTGGGAAGACAAAGACCTAGAAAACTGTCCCCTTATTTATAAAGGATTCAAACTTCAAAGGTGCGGCTGTCTTTCTGAGTTCACCCAGGTGTCTTTTGGCATGTACTTTTCTTTTCAATAAACGTTCTACTTTACTCCTTACCTTCTGTCTCCTCGCCTGAATTCATTCTTCAGTAGGCAGGCAAGACTAGGGACCTTAGCGCTAACTGCTGGCCCCTGTGGTCCAGTGGGTAGGACTCCCTGGCTGGAAAACTAAGACCTTGCTTCCAGCTACCACTCGCTGCCGCTTACTGCTGCTCGCATCTGAAATCAGAGGAAGGTATAAAGGTACCACAGTTGTCTTGGTGGCAAGCTGTATCCAGATAGGTCCAAAGTCACTGTTGGATTAAGAATGCTAGTAGAGCAGGAGTGTGCTTGAATAGAATGAGTAAGTTCCCAGAGTTGTGCCAGCTTCATACCCTCTAATACATAGGATTTTAAATTTGAGGATGCATCAGGAAGCTGTTAATCAGGTTGTTAAAACACAGACCGCCTGGGCCCCACCCACCCCTGAATTTCTAAGTCGGTGGGTCCAACCTGTTTCCAGGTGATGTGTAGGCTGCTGGTTGAAGACAACGCTTAGAGAACCACTGGTGCAAACAATGGCTGGATGGGTGCCCACCCTCCTGTCTGCACCGGGTCCAGCCACATGGGAATCCCCATAGCATCCTGGATAGTCCTCAAAACAGGCATGAGGGATTTCCCTGGTGGTCCAGCGGTTAAGACTTCGCCTTCTAACGCAGGGGGTGTGGGTTCAATCCCTGGTCAGGGAGCTGAGATCCCACATGTCTTGCAGCCAAAAAAACCAAAACATAAAATGGAAGCAACATTGTAACCAATTCAATAAAGACTCTAAAGATGGTCCACATAAAAAAAGAAAAAGTCTTAAAAAGAAAAATAAGCAGGCAAGGAAGGCAGAATGGTGCTTCAAGAGTGTGACATATTGATTTGTAAGGGCCAAACACAAGTCAAGTCATATGTCTCAAGAGCTTCTTGATTGACAAGATAGAGGGAGAAAGGACAGGACTTGGATCATGGGCTTTCCCTCATCAAGCCCAGCTCAAAGCGGTCTGTTATAGAGGAGCCCCATTCTTTGTGGAAGGAGGAGGTAGTTTCATTTAAGGAATGGGAGGGTGAGGGCCCTAAAGTTTGGAGTTGGATGTATTGCTATTCACAAACAAGATATGCCAGTATTGGGCCATCCATTTTGTATACTTGTGGACTTTCAACTTTTTTGCTTGATAATATTTTGTCATACGTCTTGATGGTTACAAAGGCTGTGTTGTAAATATTGACAAAAAAAAAAAAGTGTATTCACTGGCAGGAGTGATGCTGAAACTGAAGCTCCAATACTTTGGCCACCGGATGTGAAAAGCCGACTCATGGGAAAAGACCCTGATGCTGGGAAAGACTGAAGGCAAATGGAGAAGAGGGAGGCAGGGGATGAGATGGTTGGATAGCATCACCGACTCAATGGATATGAGTTTGAGCAAACTCCGGGAGATAGTGGAATTCAGGGAAGCCTGGCGTGCTATGGTCCACAGGGTCCGAAAGAGTTGGATGTGACGGAGAGAGTGGACAACAGGGACTTCCCTGGAGGTCCAGTGGTTAAGACTTAGTCTTCCGGTGCAGGGGGTTTGGGTCTGATCCCTGGCTGGGGAGCTAAAATCCCATATGCCTAGTGGCCAAAAAACCAGAACATAAACAGCAGAAGCAATATTGTAACACATTTAATAAGAATTTTCAAATGGTCTGTGTAAAAAAAAAAAATCTTTAAAAAATTTTAAAGATTTTTTTCAAACTGCTGTATATATCGTAGCAGTTTGATAACAACATTAACCATTTTTTTTTAAATACATGAAAAAACTCTTACTGACAATGTTAAATTTTATCTGAGCCCTGTGCTCCTGGAAAATATCGATGGTGAAGAAATTTCCCCTATCCTTTTGTGTTCCAGAAAATAGTTACTGCAAAGAAATACAGTGCCCCATATGACTCCTAGATTGAGTCCTGGCACCGCCACTCCAAATTCCTATTCTTTGCCTCATTCGTGATTAACTAAACTGTTGGACTTATGGATCAATTGGAATAAAATGTTTATGACCAAACATTGGTTAAGCTTTTTTCTCCCCTCAGGTCCCTTGAACCTTGGCCCACCCAGAGCCAGTTTATAATCCCTCTGGACTCCTCCAGAGAATAGGCTGGCGTCAGGGTAAAACAATCTCCAAATCTAGTATCTACTGATATAAAAGAATCTGGTCACTCTTGCTTCCACAATGTATTCTTTCTGGTCCTGTTTTCTCCTCCTTATAAAAGAAAACTCTTTTTGCCTAACTCTTGAGAATTAGCAGAGCATTTTCTCTATTGCAATAAATCTCCCCTCCCAACCATCCACCCCCCTAATCCTTTCAAAAAGTTTCTGTTTGCTTAATCTGGATTTGTTTTTTTATTTATGTGCAACATTCTTTGTTCTTCTTCAATTTATATTTCCATTCACCTTCTGCTATGGTGGTTTATCCTAGCATCATATTTTCATGTTTGGCAATATTTTCTGGAGAACCTGATCACATTTTAATGCCACAAAATTATGGACATCCATTTGAACTTGTTAACACTAGAAAAATGTCTTGTGACCATAAAGGTTCCAAGTGTGATTCTTTTTTTCTGTCTTGTGACCCATAGGGGTCTAAGTGTCATATTTTTTCCTTCCAGACTGAGATATTGTTGCAATTATTTGTATTGTAAATGAGCAAATGATAAATACACAGCATTTCGTTGTACGAGCAATAATCTTTAAACATAAAAAGTAAATTTTCACTAGAAATGCCATCGGAAATGTGTCCCTTTAGGAGATAGAGTGAACCAGTTATTTTTTCCATTAAGTTTATAAAACCAGGGATGAATATACTTTTTGCTAGAATGAGAAAGAGTTGGGCCTTCTGTTTTGTTTTTAAGGATATAAGCACTGATAAACATTGTTCAGGTAAAAGACAGAAGTGGAAGGAGGTTTTCCTAGCAATGTCTCAGTTCTTTTGATTCCTGATAATTACCCAGCCTCAAAACAATATTTTTAATGACCTATTAGCTGACAAAATGATTAAATCCTCCTTGGGTCATAGTGAGAGCAAAGAATCAGAAACCAACAGACTTGTAGAAGGGTTTCTTGCCAGTCCTCAATAATAACCCATTGTTATTGCTGTTCAGTTGCCAAGTCATGTCCAACTCTCTTGTGACCCCATGGACCTCTGTCCATAGGATTTTCCCAGCAAGAATACTAGAGTGGGTTGCCATTTCTTTCTCCAGGGGATCTTCCTGATCCAGTGATAGAACCCATGTCTCCTGCTTGACAGGTGATTCCTTGCTGCTGAGCCACTTGGGAAGCCCAATTCATATTTAGAACAGTCTTATTTTTCTTCCTCCCCCAGAGATGCCTTTATTTCCCAGGGTAATTTTGCAGAGCAAAGCCTAGACTGGGTGTGTGTGACTTTCCTTTGTAAGGTGGGAGACAGCTGGTTATACAAGGGGAGAGGGAAGCTGGGCTTTAAAGACTCCAGTTCCAGTCCCAGGTCTAGTCCCATGGGAATCAAGGATCTGATAACTGACTCTCTTAAAACCTTTCTTGTCACCAGAGTTGCCTATGACAAAGTTGCCTCTGAAAACAGCTGCTCTGCATTCCTTCCCTCTGTCTGTCGTCTCAATGTTGCCTCCTAAGGAGCTCAGGATTCTGTCCCAAGCTCTTCATCCTCCCCGCCTAGCACTCTGCCTGGTCTGCCCACATGGCACAGTGGTAAAGAATTTGCCTGCCAGGGCAGGAGATACAAGAGATGCAGGTTTGATCCCTGTGTCGGGAAGATCTCTGGAGAAGGAAATGGCAACCCACTTCAGTATTCTTGCCTGGGAAACCCCTTGGAGAGAGGAGCTGGTGGGTTACAGTCTATGGGGTCCAAGGAGTCGAACACAACTGAGCAGGCACGCACGCATGCATCACTCTGGCCACCAGGATCTTATCCTGCCTCACTGTCCACAGTCACCCTGCTCCCACTCCTCTTTCTCCAGGCATGGTCCGTTCCTCTCATATTGCAGCCAGAGTGAGCTCCCCCAAATGTAAATCTGCTGGTGAACCAACTCTGGCTGAAACTCTTTCCAGCTCCCCCAAACCTTCAGGAATCCACGTAGGAATGCTTATCTCTCTAGTGGCCTTATCCTTTGTCCCGCTCCCCTTAAATCTGTATTCTGGTCAGAAATAGGCCCATGTACCCCTGAGCCTCTGGTTACCTTGCAATGCCACTGCTGATTGCAAAATGGAGCTAGAAGGAATCTGACTTCTTAGGCAAGGTTCTTAGTTTGGATTCGAGCTGTTTTCCCTTAATTTCCTTAAATGTCAATCTCCTTAACTGTAAAACAGAAATAATATATCAAAGAGTTAGTCAGACTAAATGGGTGTATTGCCTGGCATATTGTTAATGCTCAGTAATAAAAGCACGCTTTTTATTATTGTTTTTATTATTCACGTTGCAGTAAGTTAGCTGTTAACCTCTGTTACTGTGCCACTGTGAGCAAGTAGTATCTCCACTGATGGTGTTTATTCTATGTATCCCATTGCGGAGCCCATACTAGGAACTTATTACTTATGAATAAAGTACTGCAAAAGGATCTATGAAAAAAATAGCACCGAAGGAGCAGTCCTAATTTTTAAAAATCTTTCCTTGGTGCTCATCAGGTATATTATTTCAGCCAGTCTCCTTAACACCGGAGGAGGTAGGGGCCACCTTCTGCAACTGCGGGTGTGTACTCCATAAGTCATTCTGCCTTTAGTGGCACGGAGCCCATAAGAGTCCACATCCCCACCCAGGGAGGGGGATGAATTGGAGCCTGGGGACCTAGGTGGGAGCGGACCCTGGCGAGAAAAAAGGCCAGTCCCCTCCAGTCGGCTTTAAAATTTTCCGCGGGCGGGGCCAGCCTGGGCACAAACCACGCCCCTCTAGGAGTTCCCGCCCCTTATGCTCCCAAGTGCCAACCGGCAGCGAGCCAGGCTTCCGACCAATCAGAAGAGGCCTTAGGCGGGCGCTGCCGTCCAGCTAGCCAATAGGCGGGTGGCCGCAGCGGGGCTTGCCCGGGCGTGTAGCAGCTGCCGGCTGCCTGGACGCCACGTGCTGGCGTGAGGAGACTCGCGGGGCTTTCAGGTAATCTCGGGGACTGCCGGGGACCACGGGGTGGGGCGGGCTGGTGCGACATGTCCAGGCTGCGGAGGGGCCCCGCGAGGTGTGTCCGCCCCCGACTTGTGGCAGGGGGACTCCCGGCCGGGCCGGCTCGGCTCCCGGGGCCCCAGGAGTGCAGGCCCGGTCCGGGGCGCCTCCTGGCCCGCATCGCGCCCTGCTCTGGGGTCTCAGGCCTGAGTGGGCGGCGCTGGGCAGTGGGGCCCGGCCTGGTGGGTGTTGGCCGGGCAGTCTCGACCCCTGAGTGACCAGTGCCTCAGTCCCTCCCTGGTGAGGCCGGGCCTTCCGCACGTCACTCCCCGGGAACGCCGGCGGCCGCGAGAGAATGAACAGGCTCTCCTCGGACTTTCTCGTCTTGTTTTAACTTTTCAGTAGCACAGGGGATCTCATCGAGTCAGCTTTTCTCAAATTCCGGCGATTGTTACCGTCCTGTTGCGGGGGGGGGGAGGAGGGGGGCGGGGCCGTGCAGTCTTTGAAATACAGATTCCAGAGCCCTTTTCCCCAAATGGCGGTTAAGGTGTGGGGGTAGGCCTGGAAATCAGACTTTTTAAACAGACGTCTTCATTGTTTCTAATAATGAACTGCTTTGTGGAGGTCCCTAACCTAATTCGACGCTGGGGTTAATAAACCCTAGTTTTAAGTTAGGTCAGCCAGCCCTAACTTTTTTTGGCACCAGGGACCGGTTTCGTGGAAGACAAATTTTTCCATGGACTGGGAAGGCGGGACGGATGGTTTCTGGATGATTCAAGTGCGTTATGTCTCTTTCTAATCTAATGGGGCTGCTGATCTGACAGGAGGTACTGGTCTGTGACCCAGAGGTTGGGGACCCCTGAGTTAGGAGACAGTGTCTTGGTCCTGTTCATCCAGCTCTTTAGTGCCAGAGCAGGGTCTAGAACTGCCCATTTTCCTGATAGCCAGCAAGTTGGTGGCCCTGAGGCCACTGGCGATTCTGACTTTGCCGTTCCTTTGCCCAAAGGCCTGGTGGCTGCTGATTCAGATGTTGGCTCTGGGCTGGAGAGAGATTTGTTTGTTTCACTGAAAAATTTGTTGTTTGAGCCTTCGCTTTTCCCTGGCTTCACTGAGCTCCATGTGGCAGCCCAAGATGAGGACTGTGTGCCCTTGATGATTAATTGTTGGTTCTGATGTGTCAGCTAGGTCAGGACATGTAGAAGAGGACTGCTTTTATTTCTTGGAACAAAGAGCCACTGAGACCTTTTTTTTTTCCTCTCCTGCATATGACTCTGCGACCCCATGGACCTCCAGGCTCCTCTGTCCATGGGATTTCCCAGGCAAGAATACTGGAGTGGGTTGCTGTTTCCTTCACCAGGAGATCTTCCCGACCCAGGGATCCTGCGTCTCCTGCACTGGCAGGTGAATTATTTACCACCATGCCACCAATTTCTGGCTTCTTTGATACCTTGTCAACAGGTTTAGAGAGGCCATTGACCCTAGTCCTGGCCTCAGCTTCTGACCTTACAGGGTCCTTAGTCATCTCAGAGAAGGACAAGGTCCCTCCTCCCCTACAGAAGGCAGTTATTAGAGGATCTCTGTCTTCTTAGATGTCATTCTCCCCATTACTGGGGTGAGGCAAGTTGAGGTTCTGTATCTGTCAGCCTCAGTAGGTGACTTGTGAATATGAAGAAGTTGATTATAGTTGAGAGCCCCTTTAAAAAGAAGAGTTCTTGGGGGAAGGGATCAGGAAGCAGAGAGAGGATGGGTCACAGAGACTCCCCTCTGGCTCAAATGGTAGCATCACCATTGGTAGCATCTCCCCTCCCATTTCTCTTAATCTCGCTTAATCACCATTGGTAGCATCTCTCCTCCCATTTCTCTTAATCTCTGCTGCCCTTGCACAGACTCTATGTTCTTTCTCCAGGTTTCTTCCTTTAAGGCAGTTGTGATCCTGTCCCCCTCTCCCTAGAACTCTGGAGATTGATGGTTCCCACCACCTTTGGATGAAGCCCCAACTTTGACTTTTCTCCAGGGACAGTTCTCTCTTATTGTCCCTGTCTCCTCGCCCCCTACCTCCTTTCTTCCAGTTGCTGCACCCAAATCCTTGCTTTCCCACCATGAATCTGTCCCACCTCTTGGACTTTGTGTCCATATTTTTCTCTGTCTGCATGCCCTTTCCTTCCTGGGCTGACTGGTAGAACTTTCTGAAACCCTTCAAAGTGTCTCCTTCACTGCCAGGCCTTCTCTAACTTAGCGCTTCTGCTTTTTAAATACCTGGCCTGGTGACAGTCACGGGTCCTTTCATATATTTATGTGTATGTGTGGGTGTATGCAGGGGTTTATAATATATACATATAATAAATGTAAATATGTAGCATAATGGGGATTTGGCCACAATACCAACATATACTAACCAGTGGAAAGCCTAGGATATGATACTGTGTGCTGACTCCACAGAAAATCCCTTTGATACTATGAAGAATAGTTGATTCAGGAGTTAAGGATGAGCAGCTCAATTTTAATCAGATATACTAGGAATAGCATTTTCATGAATACAGTTGCAACTAAAATTGGTCACCTATAAAGATTTTAAAGGCTACATCAAAGTATACAGTCTAGATGAAAGACGGATTAATGAACCAAGAGACTGAAATAATGGGGTGGGGAAGGGAAGGATTGGGAGTTTGGGATTAGCAAGTGATTACATGTGGGATGGATAAACAAGTATAGCACTGCTGCTGCTGCTCAGTTGCTCAGTAATGTCCACCTCTTTCTGACCCCAAGGACTACAGCACACCAGCTTCCTCTGTCCATGGGATTTTCCTGGCAATAATACTGGAGTGGATTGCCATGCCCTCCTCCAGGGGATCTTCATGACCAAGGGATAGAACCCTCGCCTCCTGCGTTGCAGGTGGATTTTTTTTTATCACTGGCCCACTGGGGAAGCCCCCTGTATAGCACAGGAAACTATGTTCAATATCCTGTGATAAATCATAATGGAAAAGCACATGAAAAGGAATATGTGTGTGTGTGTGTGTAACTAATCACTTTGTTATACAGCTGAAATTAATACAACATTGTAAATCAATTATACTTCAGTGACTTTTAAAATAATAATAATTTTAAAAAATACATGCAAATCCTAGCACACATGGATTTTACCATTTCCTCTTCACAAGGGAAGGGTGGGTTCTTTCCATTTTACATGCAAAGAACCTGAATTGGTTAGGTACTTACTCTGAGCTGAGTTAGTCCCTGCTCTGCCTGCTTCAAAGCACTCGTTTTCTGGTCTGTTCAAAATCTACCAGCTGACTTAGCACAGCAAATGAGATGAGGCTTCCCAAGCTACATCCTTGACGACTGGGAAGATGCCGGTCTTACTGCATGGGGTTTGTAAACCTGCGTGAACAAACAACTATTTCCTGTGAGCATGGTGTGTGATAGCATCTCCTGTCAACCCAGCATTCAGGCATGGAGAGCTTAGAGGAGGTACCACGGAAGTCTACAGCACTTTAAATCAGGGCTTTTTTCTGTTTCTCCTTTTTAGATTTGAGCTGGTTTACCAGCACACCTATGCCTGTAGGCCTCCATGATTAAACTACAAATCCAACTATGTTAAAGGTTTGTAGACAGTGTTATGATGAGTGAATTAGAAAGTCATATAATAGATATGTCATTTTGGTTAACACATAACAAAAATACAACTGTTGTGGGCTTCCTGTGAAATAGTTTCTCTAGGTTCTACTGTGGGTCTGTACCTTTACATTGCATAAAGCTTTTGTTTGTTTATCTAAAATGGGATTTTGTATATATGTAACATCTCTGTAATCTTTATTTTCTCATTTTGTTTATTTTCTCTTAACACCTCTCTAAAAGTTTTTCATAATTTTTAGTTTAAGCTAACAATGTTGGGGGTAGGCTATGGCGTGGAATCTGAAAGCCTGGGTTCTGGGTTCACATCAGCCTTTGTCTGTTTATTAATTAGATGAATTACTAAGCCTTGATGCCTCAGTTTTAGTACCTACAATATGCGGATAATAATACCTTTTTGAATTGTTGGAAAGATTGAGTGATTCCATGTAAAGTACTTAAGACAGTGATTTTGCAGGTGATATCGACTCTCTGAGTGCAGTTATCATTAATACAGGTTCTTGACTTTGTCTGGGATCTTGAGACACTGTACAGCAGTTGAGCACTGGCTGGAGGGAGGGGGTGTGGAGGGGCAGGCTGGCCGGGCCTACTCCTCACCCCGCCCCTCTGCCCTGTTTCTCTCCCAGGCTGCTGCCCTGTTGGCAGATCACCTGCCAGGCCTCCCTGGCCCTGAGCGGTGCACAGATGGGGATGGTACCCCAGGAAGCTCCTGAGTCAGCGCAGTGCCCGAGCCCTTCCCTGGCCAGCCCGAGTGCCAAGGATGTGCTTCGGAGGAAGCACAAGAGGAAGAGCCGACAGCACCAGCGCTTCATGGCCCGGAAGGCCTTGCTACAGGAGCAGGGGCTGCTGAGCCCACGCCCGGAGCCAGGACCCTCCCCTCTGCCTATGCTGCCCGGGGCCCCGCCAGGCGCAGAAGCCACCAGCAGTGCGAGACAGCGTCCTCGGGCTGAATCTGGAGGTGCTGGGTGCAGCAGAAAGCCAGCCCTCAGGGACTCTGCCGGCCCCTTGCCCAGCAAGTGCGTGGCCATCGACTGCGAGATGGTGGGCACAGGACCCCGAGGGCGGGTGAGCGAGCTGGCCCGCTGCTCTGTAGTGAGTTACCACGGCGAGGTCCTCTATGACAAGTACGTCCGGCCTGAGATGCCCATCGTGGACTACCGCACGCGCTGGAGCGGCATCACCCGGCAGCACATGCGCAAAGCCATCCCCTTCCAGGTGGCCCAGAAAGAGGTGAGGGCAGGGCAGGGGGCTTAGCCTGGGTCTGAGTTAACATGTAGCCACTGGAAGCAGAGAGACCTTGGGAACCTTACTTAGCTTCTTCAAACAGTGGGTTTCCTCTCCATAGGAAAGGGTGAGTAGAAATCCTGCCTTACCTGCATGGAGCGATTGCTGGCCGTCCCGCGTGGTAGTGTGTGTGGAAAGGCGTTTCCACAAGGTGGGAAACAGCTTAAACTCCACATTTTCTTCTTCTGTTATAAAAGTACTACGTCTGCATAAAAGGTGTAAGGTCCATAGCGCTGTCACCTTCAGGTGTTTTTTGGTATTTTTTTATGTTAGTTTTTCATTGCTTTGTTGTTCAGTCACTAATTCGTATCCCATTCTTTGTGGCCTCATGGACTGCAGCATGCCAGACTTCCCTGTTCTTCACCGTCTCCCGGAGTATACTGAAACTTATGTCCATTGAGTTGGTGATGCCATCCAGCCATCTCATCCTCTATCGTCCCCTTCTCCTCCTGCCTTCCATCTTTCCCAGCATCAGGGTCTTTTCCAGTGAGTCAGCTCTTCCCATCAGGTGGCCAAAGTATTGGAGCTTCAGCTTTAGCATCAGTCCTTCTAATGGATATTCAGGGTTGATTTCCTTTAGGATTGACTGGTTTGATCTCCTTACTGTCCAAGGGACTCATTGCTTTGAGGAAAATTAATCTGTGGTTGGGACCACACTAACATGCCAGGAACTCCCAAACATCCTTGAGCATAGGAAATATACCTAAATCCTTATTAACAATCTTGGATTCTTGTCCCAGATCCTCTCTGTAGAGATTCTGATCCTGCAAATCTCTAGGTCTTGGGAGGGATCTGATGTGTGTTTCTAAAAACCATCGTGTTGTACAAGCCTGCACGATAAATACCCCAGAGCTGATGGGGAAAATGGGGTTAGAGACACAACATTTTAACTTTATCAATGACCCCCCAGATAAAAAGATAGAAACGTAGTAACAGTGGAAGCACAGTTTTGCCCAGGTTCAGTGGTTAAGGAAAGTATAAATACACTGATATGGTGCTTTGTTGAGCAAACTCCGGAAGATAGTGAAGGACAGGGAATCCTAATGTGCTGCAGTCCCTGGGGTCGTCAGGAGTCAGACATGACTTGGTGACTGATCTGAACTGAACTTGCCTTGAAAAGACCCAGACACGACTTAGTGACTGAACTGAACTTGCCTTGATAAGCCCTGGAGCACTCAGGGAAGTAGCTGTCCGGAGGATGGTGGCTTGTGCTGTGGTGGGGTGGTTAAGGGTGTCACCTGAAGTCAGGAAGTGGGAAGCCAGGTGTGGGCAGCATACAGGTGAGCTAAGCTGGCTGGTAGACTTCCGAGGTGTGGGCACTTTGTGATTCCCCTGTGGCTCTGCTAAGCTGGGTATGGTTTTTGCATTCACTCAGTGTTTATCAAGGGCAAAATTTGTATGATTCTCGTCACATCAACCACGTTGGACCATTTTGCATTTTTAATTAAACCAAGCATTGTAGCAAAGCTATACTTACTTAACATTTCTGGTTTATTCTTGGGATGAGGTAGATTTAGGGAATACTGGAACAAGTCATCTTGTGTCTTCCTTTTTCACAGCAGATACAGTATAAGCATTTCTTTTAAAAGGATATTTCAAGTGAGCTGGTTAGGAATAGAGGCAGCAGTAAGGCAGACGTGGTGACCCCCAGCTCTTTGGGACGTCTCTCAGCCTGCCAAGAGCAGGCCCGCGCTGGATCGGCCCACACTCCGAGCCAGTATGAATGGGGTGTGCTGGGTCCCTTCCCACCGTGTGGCTTGTGTGTATGTGTGTGGGGTGGTGGCCCATCCCTACCACTGAAGTCTAAATGTGCCTTATCCATATGCTATGAAAGCTGAGTTTAGTGATAAACCATGTGTCACCAGCAGAGGTGGCTGGGGGAGGCTGGCAGCGGGTGATAAGGAGATGCGAGCCCAGGGAAGAGGGCTTGAGGGGTTTGCAGACCTGTGGCCCTGGATGTGGCCTCCTTTGGAAGGCAGGAAAGAGAGGCTCACCCTGAGCAGATGGTCTGAGCTGAGCCAGACAGCAGGTTCCGAGGATGAGAGGCGGGAGTCCTGGACAGCAGAGGGACAAAGGGACAGAATCCAGAAGACAGGGACCGCCGCGTTAGTGCTGAAAGAGCTGTCCTTGGTCGCGTGTCTCCAGTGCCTGGCACAGTTCTGTGACTTCACCTGGCACGTCTGCCCGGACTGCCTCCTGTGAGCAGAGCTGTCACTGGGCACCGCTAGTCTCGGCACACACGTCCCTGCATTTTACAGTGAGCTTACATTGAGGGGCAGCTGAACAGGCCATGCGGAGCTGAATGTGTACTTAACAACATGGTTAACCCCCCAAAGGAGAAAACAGCAGGGGTCCTGGTGGCAGCCCGGGAGGCCTCCTGTTGTTTAAAGCTGAGACCTGCCATGAGAGGAGCTGGTGGAAGTTGGGGGTGGAAGTGGGCGGGAGGGGGTGGGGCATGGCTAAGTCTTCCAGGCTGAGAAGAGGCTGGGCCAGGAGGAAATATGCTTGTCTGGGGTAACCTACCCATCTAAGAGCTCCTTAGTCTCACAGCCATCCGATCAATGCGGTTGCCAGCTTTCCCATTTTGAAGGTGTGGGGGAAGCTTAAACAGGCCCCTGGTGATAGTGAGTGGTGAGTCAAGGACTGCATTCAAACTCTGAGCAGCCTGATTAACTGTGGGGCCCATGGTCACCCCTGTCTATGCTGCCTCCCCCCAGAGGGGTCCCTGGACCACTGCTCAGGGTGTCAGGATGTGGCCCTTCCTAATTCCTCCTCTGTTCACAGATCCTCAAGCTCCTGAAGGGCAAGGTGGTGGTGGGTCATGCCCTGCACAACGATTTCCAGGCCCTCAAGTACATCCACCCTCGGGGCCAGACCCGGGATACCACTTCCGTCCCCAGCCTCCTCAGCCAGCCAGGGCTTCACGTCCGGAATCGTGTCTCTCTTAAGGACCTGGCCCTGCAGCTGCTGCACAAGAAGATCCAGGTGCGTGGGGCCGGAGGGGAGCGGGAGAGGGGGAGACAGGGGCCACGGGCAGGCAGTGCGGGGCCTGCCGCTTCCCCAGCCTGGTCCTGGGACTCCCGGGTGTACACGCAGCCCTGGGTGTTTTCTCTCCACCCTTCTGCTTTCCAGTAGGTTGTGACCGTCAGCCACCCGCTCCCAGGCTGCTCTCTTTAGATCCATCTCCCACCCAGTTCCTGCTTCTGTCCTCTTGTTCACATGTAGAATTCCTTCTCTTGCAACCAGAAGTGGTCAGGGGTACCTGGTCACTCTTGCTCCTCCTGTGTTTCACATTCATTATTCCATCTGAATTGGATTTTATGTATTTATTTATTCCATATGACTGCATCGAGTAAATCTTTGTTGTTGCCTGTGGACCTTCTCCAGTTGGGATGAGTGGAGGCTACTCTCTGGTTGTGGTGCTCAGGCTTCTCGATGCAGTGATTTCTCTTGTTGCAGGGCGTGGGCTAAGCCCGCAGCCTGTGGGATCTTCCCGGACTAGGGAATGAACCCACGTCTCCTGCATTGGCAGGCAGATTCTTTACCACTGAGCCACCCGGGAAGCCCAGAATCAGGGATTTTTAAACCAGTTTTTATATTTAAGGAAATAGGCGAAAGAGATGGCTTGTGATATCGCTGGCGTTCCTGCGCTCTTCTGTATGACTGGGACCCACAGCCTTCTCACTGAACCCGGCTGGGCACCCGTGTTCTGAGAGTACACGTCCCTGGGCCTGGACCCAGAGCCTGGGGCGCCTGACGTCCCCCCAGGACCACGGGCAGTGACGCGGGGGCTCTCGTCCGCAGGTGGGCCAGCACGGGCACTCGTCAGTAGAAGACGCTGTGACAGCCATGGAGCTCTACCGGCTGGTGGAGGTGCAGTGGGAGCAGCAGGTGGCCAGCAGCCTCCGGGCCCCACCGGAGGACAGAGAGCCCGACAGCGGCACGGACATGGAGCAGTACATGGAGGACCAGTACTGGCCGGAGGACCTGGCCCAGGGCACCAGCGGAGGCATGGGGGAGGCGCCGGGCAGACGGGAGTGAAGGAGGAGAAGCTCCCTTGGGGAGCGGGAGCGGGAGAGCGCCTGGGGCAGGATGCTTGGCTGCCCCCAGGGTCTGAAGAGCGGGACCACCTGCCCGCAGCACAGCCCTCCCTCCCCAACTCCTGTGGTTTTGCTAATGGCCCTGAAAATGGCAGGTGGGCTGGAGCCCAGCGGAAGTAGGGAATGCGCCAACAGATGACGTCACCGGCCGCCCCCACCCTCATGCTGTGCTCTCTAAAGGGATCGTGTCTCCCTCCTTGGTGGTGGGTGGGGGTGTCAATATTCCAGAGTTCTCTTATCTCCACCCAGTGACCTGGGGCAAAGTTTTCTTCCTGTTGTCACCAGCTACCTCTTCCTCCAGAGTCACTTTCAAGAGAATTAAACATGCCCTGAGGCTATACAGTTAAGGCCACTCCAAGGCCATTTTGTCCCTTTCTGAACTGGAACTCTGGCAGCAGCGGGACAGCAGAGACCTCAGATCATGGGGAGCTGGGTCCTCGCCTGCAAGTCCCCAGGTGCTCTGGGAGGAGGGAAGGCAGATAAGCTCTGGGTGGAGACTGGCATATGTATCTTGACCCAAGTCAGGCATTCCTCCTGCCCACTCAGCACTAGGCTCTCAAACAGAAGTCTGAGAAACAGTAGTACAGTTTAAATTCTGGGACCCCTCTGCAGAATTGCCCACTGGGATCTTTATTTATTGAGAGCAAGACCACAGGTCTCTAGGGGAGCAGAGGGCAGGTCTGCCAGGGTTAGACTGGGCATTGACAGCTGTGTAGTTGTGCCCGCACTTGGGTGGGTGCCCCCAGCCACTTGTGGTTGGGTGAGTGGGTGGTTTTTCTCTAAATTACTAAAAATGTTCTCTGTCACGATTCATCTCCCACCCCTCTGTCCTTTTTCCCTAAGGACCAGTTTTGTGGTTTTGGGGTACCTGAGAGCTCAAGTCACACAGAAATTCTGAGCCTCATCTTAACTCACCACTTATAGCTTTGAGACCTAGGCAAGTGTGTGACTTCACTCAAGTCTGATCCCTCATCTGTAAAATGAGGATAAGGGTACCACCTACCTCACAGGGTTAGGCTCTGTGAGCTGTGTTTTCTTTAAGGATTAGTGTTAGGTTCTTCCAAGTAACACCTGAACACACCCTGGGGCCATTTGAGAGCTTTGCCCCTAGAAATGAAATATTTCCAGCCCTATCAGTAAACAAAGGAAGTCACAGTCATCAGCAGTTGCAGATTGCAGCCCTTAAACAGTGAACTGGTGAACCCTGAGGAAACTGAATACCTGCTGAAAAGAATAGCTGCTATTTAGCAGTCGTCAGACTAGCCACTCCCTACAGGTGAGCCCTAAGAAAACTCAGGATGTGAAACACAGGATACCGGCCCCAGAGAGCTGAGGCGCAGATCAAAGGAATGATTTCAGCTTGAGCCCAGACTCTTGCATCTTCCCATACATAGAAAAGCACTAAACTCCTTAACCTGAGATTTCTGGTTTTAACTAGCATCATATTTTGATGTTCAGACCGCTTGCCCTTTGTTTCAAAACTCCTGTATAACCTGACTCCACTCCTTGCCTGCTCAGAGCAGTTTCTCAGAGCTCTGGAATGCTGTCTCCTGGGCTGCAGTCCTCATTTTGCCCAAATAAAACTTAACTCACCTCTCTCACGTTGTGCGTTTTTTGCTCAGACAGGACTTGTCCTTGTAGCTACTCCAGTAGGTGGGACGTGGGCCACCGAGGACAGCTCAGAGTCTGTGGGCCCTCTTCCTGTGCTGCATGGATTTTGTATCAATCTGAGCAAAGCAGCAGGGCCAGGGACGGAGAGACACTCCTGAAAACATAACAGCAAACGTAGGGCCGCAGACTGTTCTGGGAGCTGGCTGAGTCACTGACCCGCTGCCTCCAGGACTTTGTTCTAGGTTCCTTAAAAGCCTAGCTGACACCACACAGCTGAGCAGTTGCTTAGGGTCTTTGGTCTTTGGGCTGAGGGATGGAGCTGTTCACATGAGGAGATGTACTGGGTTTAAAATCAGCTTTGTAAAACTGTTCTGGAGTAAAACTCAACTGTAAAAGTGGGTGAAATGGCCTTTTCTTTGAATCCTCCAGCTGAGGTGGGAGGGTGCTTGGTGGAGGGGTTGTGGGACCCCAGGGCACCAAGTCTTGATGGGTGCTGAGGCCTTTGAGGCCTGTGTATTTATTTCAAGATGGTGCTTTGGGATGTGGCAAGAAAATATTAGAGCTACTGAATTTATGTAGTTTATTTTTTTATGTAACTGCCCTATCATTTATAGAGCACAAGTTTACTCAACTTGCTTCTCTTTGAAGCTATATACTCACTTTTTATCTTAAAATTTTTTTTTAGTTTTAAATATAAAATACACAGCTTAAAATTTACCATCTTAACCATTTTTAAGGGTACAGTTAATAGTGTTAAACATACCCACATTGTTATGCAACTCATCTCCAGAACTGTTATTATCTTAGAAAACTGAGACTGCTCATTAAACAATAACCCCTCAGACCCTCCTCCTTTCAGCTCCTGGCAACTACCATTCCACTTTGTTTTTGTGTATTTGATTAGATACCTCATATAAGTGAAATCTGACTCGATGGACATGAATTTGAACAAGCTCCAGGAGATAGTGAAGCACAGGGAAACCTGGTGTGTTGCAGTCTGTGGGGCTGCAAAGAGTCAGACATGATTCAACAATGATAAGTGGAATCCTACAGTATTTGCCTTTTTATGTCTGGCTTACTTCATTTAACAAAATGTCCCCAGAGTTCATTGCTGAGGTTGTAGGATGTGTCAGAATTTCCTTCCATTTTAAGGCTGAGTAACATTCATTTGGATGCACATGCCATCATTTGTTTATCCAGCCATCCATGGACAAGCATTTTTTAAAAAATTGTTAAAAATGCGACTGTATCTCTCCAGGACTCTACTTTTGATTCTTCTGGATATACACCCAGGAAAACGGGATTGCTGGCTCGTGGTAGTTCTGCATTTAATTTTTTAAGGGATCTCATATTGTTTTACACAGTAAACTGCACCATTTTACATTCCCACTGGCTACACAAGGGTCCCAATTTCTCCACATCCTCACCAATATATGTTATTGTGATCTTTTTGGTAATAACCATTTTGACAGGTGTGACGTAGTTACTTGTGGTTTTGATTTGCACTTTCCTGATTTAATGTTGAACATCTTTTTCACATGTTTATTGGTATATAGTTTAATTCATTCTTTTGTGTCTGTGTATTTAAAAATGTATTCATTCCACTAGTACAGTTTGATGTGTTTTAAGTTGAACCACATGGAATTGCTATATCTGACTGTTTGAGGTGGTTCCATCTGTGTTATGTAATTTGGGGATTCACATACATATTTTACGGGTTTGTGACAGCTGGATTTCAAAGGCAGATTGCCTGTAGGGACAGGTATGTGACCTACCAATGGGCCAACTGTGGCAGGGTATGTGTCAGCTAAGGTTGAGAGGTTTGCCAGGACTGTCTCACTTTCCTGCTGTCACCTGACCCAAAGAGAGCTGGGGACTTGGTCTGGTTGATGAGTGACACTGTTAAACCTGGGAAGCGTCACCACTAGGAACCCTGTAGCCTATCCCCTGGTTGGAGTCAGGCATTCTTCCGCTAGGCTTTTAGCAGTTCCTGTGTCCAACCTCAGCACACAGTTGTTAATTCAATCGCTCAGTCATGTCCGACTCTGCGACCCCATGGCCTGCAGCACGCCAGGCTTCCCTGTCCATCATCACCCAAAGGTTGCTCAAATTCATGTCCGTTGAGTTGGTGATGCTATCCAATCAGCTCATCCTCTGCTGCCTTCTTCTCTTTTTGCCTTGAGTCTTTCCCAACATCAGGATCTTTTCCAATGAGTTGTCTCTCTGCATCAGGTGGTCAAAGTATTGGAGTTACAGCATCAGTCCTTCCAATGAGTATTCAGGGTTGATTTCTTTGAGGATGGACTGGTTTGATCTGCTTGCTGTCCAAGGGACTCTCAGGAGTCTTCTCCAGCACCACAATTTGAAAGTATCATTTTTTCAGTGCTCAGCCTTCTTTAGGGAGTTACTTTTTCAATGTATGTTCAAGTAGCAAGAATTTTGCATCTCCTCTTAAATCAGGGTAACAATCCTTTATGCATTTGAGGAACAAAAAATCCCCAGACAGTCTGAATTCAAGGAAAAGTTGCTCATTCAGAATGGGAACCAAAGCTTCTAACTCAAATTTGAACCAAGAACACAGGAACAATGCCTCACCCTTTGAACATTTTTCAGTATCTGGTTTTCTTTTTGAGGTCTGTTAAATGAAACTGAATGTCTTTTGGTGAATACATTAAGAACCTGGGGAAATTCCTTTCCAAGCCGCTAATCTTTGTGACAATTTGGAGGCAGTCAGATTTGACAGCTCAAATCTTGTTCCATGTGGATCTGTGGTAGGAAGCAAAAGGGGGGTGATCAACTTACCCCAGTACCTACAGACAATTTCCTCATTAAAGCTGATTCTATTTTTGCCCCAGTTGTAACTCATTTATTCAATAGATACTGAGTGCTCCTTATGTACTAGACATTGTTCTAAAGGGTCAGAGTTCTAGCCTGGGAGAGCCGTCGACTTAAAAAAATATTCACAACCAAAAAGATGAGAGTTATGTTTTATTCAGTGGGATTTTTAGGACTTATACCCACTCCAGTATTCTTGGGCTTCCCTTGTGGCTCAGCTGGTAAAGAATCTGTCGGCAACGCGGGTGACCTGGGTTCAATCCCTGGGTTGGGAAGATCCCCTTTAGAAGGGAAAGGCTACCCACTCCAGTATTCTGGCCTAGAGAATTCCATAGACTGTATCGTCCATGGGGTTGCAAAGAGCTGGACACAACTGAGGACTTTCATTTCAGGCCCAGGAGACGGCATCCCAAGTGGCCACGGCATCCCAAGTGACCCTGAGAGAACTGCTCCACAGAGGTGAGGGGAGAAGCCAGGTTATACAGAGGTTTTGAAACAAAGTTTTGCAAAAAAACACCCACAAGTTTTGAACTTTTGTAACAAAAATTTTGCAAAAGTTTTGGGTAGTCTGAACATCAAAAGATTATTGTTAATTAAAGAAAACCAGATATCCCAAGGGCTTCCCAGGTGGTGCTCGTGGTAAAGAACCCGCCTGCCAATGCAGGTATACGTAAGAGACGTGGGTCCGATCCCTGGGTTGGGAAGATCCCCTGAAGAAGGGCACAGCAACCCAGTCAAGTATTCTTGCCTAGAGAATCCCACGGACAGAGAAGTCTGGCCGGCTGTGGTCCATAGGGATGCAAACAGTTTGACATAGCGTGCATGCATGCACAGATATCCCAAGTTAAGGAATTCAGTGCTTTTCTATGCATGGGAAGATGCAAGAGTCTGGGCTCACTGGAGTCATTCCTTTCATATGCATCTCAGCTATCCCAGGCCAGTACCCTGTGTTCTTTTCACATCCTGAGCTCCCTTGGGCTCACCATAGGGAGGGTGGCTGCCGTCTGATGACTGTTAGACTGTTAGGCACCTTCCTGAGTGCCCTCAGGCTTTACCAGATCACACTGGAGGGCTACCCTGCTGATGTCAGTGACATCCTTGTCTATGGATATGGCAGGAGATACTCCATTTCTCAGAGCATCAGTTCAGTAGCTCTGTCGTGTCTGACTCTTTGCCACCCCAAGGACTGCAGCACATCAGGCTTATAGCCCCTAGGTAATACAGCCAGGCTGGTGGGGGCTCTGCCCAGGCCTGCTTCTCCTTGTCCTCAAACAGTGTCAGCATAGCCAGAGGCAGAGCCCTTCAAAGGCAGGCATGACCGTTTCTGAGACACCCGCTGAGCCGGTGGAGGCCGTAGGGCTCCCTCACTGCCTCCTTGCCTCTGCTGGGTCAGCGGTGGGGGCTAGCCCCCCTTGCGTCCCAACCTTCTCCTGCACTTCCCAGTTAATAACCTCAGTGTCCCAAGAGCCAGTTCTCCCTGCCCCCACGAATGACCTCACAGAGCATCAGATTTGGTGGTGGCTCTGGAAGTTGTGGGACCGTCCCTGGACTCCAGTCCCCAGGATGTTTATTCTCTGGGCAGAGGGTGAGAACCAAGAGACAGATGTTGCAATCTACAACATTCACATCAGCCGCGTCACCTGAGGAGGGGCGGGCTTGAGGGATTAGGTGAAGGGGCAGGGGCAAAGAAAGATGGGACACCCAGACACGGAGCTGGCCACCAGCTTCGTCAGTCCTGACTCTGGCTACTGAGCTCCCCACAGGCCGGCAGCCCTAGGAGATGAGGCAACCCAGCCCACGTGCCCGGCCTCCGCCCCTGACTTCACTTGATAACAAACCAGAAACTGAAACAGGGTCAGGATTCCCGGCTTCAAGTCAGAGATGAGTCACTGCTAAGAGCAACTGCAGTAGCTGAGAAAGGGGCATCAGAGAGGCAGGCAGGTGAGAGCGGGGGACAGGATGGGGGCTTCCAGACACTTCTCCGGGGCGGTGGCCAGGGGTGGTGGTGGGAGGGGGGCATCTTGGTCCTGAGGCTGCCTGGCAGGACCCGGGAGAGGCCGTGGGATCGCCGGGTGAAGAGGCCAGTTGGGGTGGCAGGGATCCAGCTTCTTTCTGTGCCAGGTGGTGTTGTGACAAAGGGCAGGGCAGAGGGTGTAGGCTGCCTGGGAGGTGGCTGAGGACGCCTGGGGCCTCGGGCAGCCTTTCAAGTGATGGCTCTCCTGCCGCCCCCGTCCAGCACATCTGAGCGTCCCGGGGGAACATGGCAAGGAGCGCAGACGTGGTGGCCATGGACTGCGAGATGGTGGGGCTGGGGCCCTTCCGGGAGAGTGGCTTGGCTCGCTGCAGCCTCGTGGACTACCACGGCTCTGTGCTCTACGACAAGTTCATCCGGCCCGAGGGTGACATCACTGACTACAGGACCCCGGTCAGCGGAATCACAGCTCGGAACATGGAGGGGGCCACTCCGTTTGCCGTGGCCAGGCTGGAGGTAAGCGAAGGCCAGATGCCAGCCGGGTGAACACACACACCCACACATACACACTCCTTTGGTGCTTCCCCTGGGTGCTGGATCTGTGACCTGACTCCCCACCACCCCTGCACCTGGGCGTGAGAAACCCATTGGTGTGGCCATCGCATCCCCAAGGATCAGACATCAGACAACCTTAGGCTCGCCTCTGGGAGCAGCCTTCATGGCATCTGGTCCACCTTGCTGGTCTCATGATGGGGACATCCTGCCTGATGCTCCCTGCACACTGATTTGGGGGCTAGATTCCCCATTCTTTCCTCTATGCTGGCTGCCTCCAGGGAGCCCAGCGGGGGAAATGGGGGGTGGATGGGGCTTGGAGGCCCTCACTGGCAGGGGACCCCTCCCTGAGCCCTGGGAGAGCTCGCTTCCAGACCCCCACAGGCCATCCACCCTTCCAGGTGGGTGGGGCGTGCCAAAGTCTCCCAGTCCTCTTGCCCTCCAACTTGCGACACCTCCAGTTTACTTTCTGTTTCTCTGAATCACTCGATGAAAAGGAAACTCAGTCCCTCTAGAAGTGGCATCAGGGTTTAGTCATTTCTGGGAAGGTGAGCTCAATCTGGGGAAGTTCATGAAGAACAACACAAAGGCACAGGGTTCACTTTAGTCCCACGCCCCGCACATGTGTGTGGCTCCCTGTGCCAGAGATGAGGCCACAACAATAGCCACTGTTTTCTGAGCACTCGCTACTCACCGGATGCTCCCCGAGTTCCATCCGGGAGCTCATTCATGCCTCACAAAGCAGCCTGCCAGGAGCGTCCTCTGGAGCTGTTAGGTCAGGGCTGAGGGCCAGGTTTGGATCCTGGCTTTGCGCCTTAAGTGCTAAGTGACTTTGTGCAGGTTCCTTGAACTCTCTGGACCCCATTTCCCCGATGGGCGTGATAACAGTAGCAATCTCACAGGATTATTGTGAGGCTTGAGAGAGGGCTTGAAAAGAGTGCCTATAGAAGTATTAAAAACCCATTAACTAGGGACTTCCCTGGTGGTCCAGTGGTTAAGATTCTGTGCTTCCAGTGTAGGGGGTGCAGGTTCCCTCCCTGGTTGAGGACCAAAGATCCCACAGGCTGTATGGCACGGCCAAAAAATACAAACAGAGAACAGAATAAACCTGTTACTTGTTAGGATTCTTCCCTTGTTCCCATATTGCAGATGAGGAAACTGAGAGTCTCTTGAACTAAATGTTGGTTTGCTAGGGCTGCGGAAACAAAGTACCACAAAGTGGTGGCTTAGACAAGAGAAATGTCTGTTCTCACAGATCCAGAGGCTAGAAGTCCCCCGTCAAGGTGTCAGAAGGCTCCTTCTGAGGGAAAACCTGACCTGTGTCTCTCTCTCAGCCTCTGACGGTGTGCTGGCCATCTGTTTATTTAGTTATTCGTTTATTTTGGGCTGCACTGGGTCTTCGTTGCGGTGCACAGGCTTCTCACTGGCTTGGAGCACAGGCTCTAGGCGCACAGGCTTCAGTGGTTGCAGCACGCTGGCTTGGAAGTTACAGTTCACGGGCTCAGTAGTTGTGGCGAAATGGCTTAGTTGCTCTGTGGCATGTGGAATCTTCCCTGACCAGAGACTGAACCCATGTCCCCTGCATTGGCAGGCAGATTCTTATCCACTGCGCCATCAGGGAAGTCCTGCTGGCCATCTTTGATGTTCCTTGGTTTAGAGAAATGTCACCCCAATCTCCGCCTTCATGTTCACACATGCATGCCTCTGTACCTAGATTTCCCCTTTTTATATGGACACCAGTCGTATTTGTTAGGGCAGCAGTACCAGCCTTTTTGGTGTCAGGGACTGGTTTCATGGAAGACAATGCTTCCATGGATGGGGGCTGCGGGATGGTTTCAGGAGGATTCAAGCTCAGTAGGGTGTGAACCTCTGAGAATCTAACGCTGCCGCTGATCCGAGAGGAGGCAGAGCTCAGGTGGTGATGAGAGTGACAGAGAGCGGCTGTAAATACAGGGGAGGCTTCGCTCGCACCGCCTCTCACCTCCCGCTATGTGGCCTGGCTCCTAACCAGCAGTGCACTGGTAGCCGGGGACCCCTGTGTTACGGAACCAGCACACTCCGTTATGACATCCTAACAATAACACCTGCCATGACCCCATTTCCAAAAAGGTCACATTTTGAAATGGTTGGGGCTAGGGTTTCAACAAGTGGATTTGAGGGGAAACATATTGAACCCATATTACTGAGTATCTCTTACAAGTTCAGAAAAATAGAATGTAGAAGGCTCAAAACTTCTAGACCTGTGTGTCCAATAGAGCATCATCTGTGACTAGTGAGCACCTGAAAAGTGGCTGGTCTGAACTGAGATGTAAATATAAAATACGCACTGGATTACAGAGACATGAATTAAAAAAAGAAACATAAAATGCCTCAATAATGTTTAACATGGATGATATGTTAAAATGATAATATTTTGGTATGTTAGGTTAAATAAAACATATTGAAGGTAATTTAACCTATTTCTTTTAACTTTTAAAATATGGCTGCTGATGATTTAAAATTATACACATGGCTCACATTATGTTTCTTTCTATTGGACAGCACTGTTCTAGAGGAGCTAACAGGATACTAAGGAGCTCGGAGAAGGGGGCGCAGTACATCAGGGTGGTTCTAGGCAGGCTGCACGAGGCTGGTGCTGTTTGCAAAGGGGTGGGAGGATTCAGGGCCTGCAACTCAGTGTCATAGGGAGCCACTGAAGGTTCTTGAGCGAGAGCATGGCTGGATCAAAACCACTGTCAAGAAAACCTGCACTGGGGTGCTGGGGAGACTGGGCGGGAGTGAGGAAGGAAATGACAGTAGAGAGAGGAGTCAGAGAGACTGAGGAGCAGTTGCAAGGATCTTAGTCATCGGCAGCATCCAGAGGATGGGGAAGAAGGAAGTGTTAGGACAGAGAACAAGAAGGGGAGGGGCAACACGAAGGAGAGGTGGGGCTGTTCAGGTGCCAATGGGAGGCCCAGGGACCCTGCGTGGAGCTGCCCACACTCAGACCCCCACGGAGCAGTCAGGTGGGCCGCATGGCATCTCTTCTCCTCCTTCCCTGTCCCTCCCCACCCCAAGGTGGAAGAAAGGGCAGAAGAGTCCAAAGCGGGGGAGAGGAGGCCGCAGAGAAATGGAATTCCCCGGACGCCCTCAGGCACTGGCCTGGGAGTCAGGACACCTTGGTCCTCATCCACACTTGGTGCTGAGATGCTTCTTTTTCTCAGCTGGAGATGATGCCAGGCCCTTCCGGTGTGTAACACGGAGTGCTGCCCAGAGTAGGTACTTAATAGCCATTCAAGAGGGCTCCCCAGGTGTCTCCAGTGGTGAAGAATCTGCCCACCAATGCAGGAGACGCAACAGACAAAGGTTCAATCCCTGAGTTGGGAAGATCCCCTGGAGAAGGAAATGGCTACCCATGCCTGTATTCTTGCTTGGAAAATCCCAAGGACAGAGGAGCCTGGGGGCTATAGTCCACGGGGTCGCAGAGTTGGACACAACTGAGCGTGCGCACGTGTACACACACACACACACACACACACTCTCACACACACACACTCACACACACACACTCACACTCACAGCTGTACGAGGAGGGAGGCGGGGATCCAAAGACAGGGCAGATCTTTGAAACCACCCTGTGGTTCACATTTCCTGCTCTGTCACTGACTGGTTGGTGTGACGTTTGGCAAGTTATTATTGAAACTTTCTGAGGCTCTGCTGTCTCATCAGTGAAGGAGAAGCTAACATGTCCTCCCTGGCCTTGAGAACACTGGGTGTGGTGATGTGGTCTGTAGCTCTAAGCACAGTGCCTGGTTCAGGGTTGATGGTCACTCCATGTGCCCCTGGAGAGGGCAGGGCAGAAACTCAAATTTTACATCCAGTCCCCTTTCCAACTTCCCCTGAGAACCACGGGCTTAGATTCTGGTTCTCGTTTTCTGCACAAGGTAAGCTCCCTGCTCATCTCTCCTACCCGGCTGCCAGAGAAACTTCCCCAGGCCTGGCTCAGATCACAGTCCTCACTCTCATCCCCACCCCCTGGTTCAAATACCTGCAAAGGCTGCCCATTGCCTAGAGTCCCCCTATCCCAACATCCATGGTCCCCCAAACCCCACCTACCTACCTTTTCTTGCATCTCTCTCAGTTCAGCCATCACCCCTCAGTGCTTCAGTCCCATCCCATCCCCCTCCCATTCCCCATTCCTTCCCCTAGAAATACTGTCGTCCTGGCAGGCTCAGGCCAGGGGTGTCCTGTGTGATGCTCTTCCTCACTCCTCACCCTCTCCACCCCCACTCTATCCCCTTGGGAGTCTCACTCTCCTTGCTATAGCCCACACACTCAGCATGCAGGATTTCAATTCTCCCACCAGAGATCGAACCCATGCCCCCTGCAGTGGAACCACAGAGTCCTAACCCCTGGACTGTCAGGGAAGTCCCATAGACCACACACTTTAGAGGTTGCCTGGCCACACACATAGGTCTGCCTAGCTCTGCAGCTCCAGCTGTGTATTTTATCTACCCCAGGTTGGAGACTGTGCTTTGAACATAACAGGTGCCCTGAGAATGTTTGTGGGACTGGAGTTGAATTGATTTTCGTAATACTACAGGAGTCCTGGGGCTTCCCAGGTGGCGCTAGTGGTAAAGAACCCACCTGCCAATGTAGGAGACCTAAGAGACGCAGGTTCAGTCCCTGGGTTGGGAGGAAGATTCCCTGGAGGAGGGCACGGCAACCCACTCCAGTATTCTTGCCTGGTGGGCTACAGTCCATGGGGTCACAAAGAGCTGGACACGACTGAAGTGACTTAGCACGCACAGGAGTCCTGGCAGCTGCATGGACCAGAACTGCCTCTGCCCTCGTGTTGGCCTTTGCTGTCAAGATGCGGTAATACACGCACAGTCCAGGGAGCAGAAGCAAGCACACTGTCTTTAGACTTGGCTGGATGTGGGTCCAGTCCCAGCTCTGCCACCTGATTGCCCTACGTCCCCCAGCTTGTTGCTAAACCTCTCTGTGTCCATGCTCCTCTGTGACGTAGGGCTGATGTGACAAAGTAGCACAGGTGTATCCAGCATCATGACCAGGCCCTGTTCTAAGCGCTTTCAGCACACCACTACTTTTATTCCTCACCACAGCCTGGAAGGTAGTCTCATCACTCCATTTTATAGATGCGCAAACTAAGGCACAAGGCTGAGCAGACTATCCAAGGAAGGGGAGGAACAGAGACTCAAATTCTGTCCCCGGGGCTTCCTCTGGGAAGTTCTGATCCTGTGATCAGTGTGTGGATGTGTGAGTTCACTTAACTGTGAGCGCTAAGTGCCTGGTGGTGTTGTTTAGTCACCACGTCGTGTTCAACTCTTTGCGACCCCACAGACTGTAGCACACCAGGCTTCTCTGTCCCTCACCATCTCCAGGAGTTTGCCCAAGTTCATGTCCACTGAATCGGTGATGCCATCCAACCACCTCATCCTCTGTTACCCTCTTCTCCTCTGCCTTCAATCTTTCCCAGCATCAGGGTCTTTTCCAATCAGTCGTCTCCTCACATCAGGTGGCCAAAATATCAGAGCTTCAGCTTCAGCATCAGTCCTTCCAGTGAATTCTCAGGGTTGAGTTCCTTTAGAATCGACTGGTTTGATCTCCTTGCTGTCCAGGAGACTCTCAAGAGTCTTCTCCATGCCTGGTGTACGCATGGACAGTGTCAGTGCAGCATGAGAGTGAAGCTGAGGGATGAGGCAATTGCCATCATTTTCTTTTTTTTTTTTCAAAAAAAAAGATATATATATATTTTAAATTTTATTTATTTATTTATTTTTGGCTGTGCTGGATATTCACTGTTGCAAGGGCTTTTCTCCAGTTGCAGCGAGTGGGGTCACTCTTTAGTTGCAGTGCAGGGGGTGGGTTTTAGGGTGATCGGGCTTCAGTAGTAGCAGCTCCTGGACTCTAGAGCACAGTCTCAATAGATGTGGTGTACAGGCTTAGTTGCTCTACTGCCTGTGAGATCTTCCCGGATCAGGGATGGAACCTGTCTCCCCCGCACTAGTGGGCAGATTCTTCGCCGCCGAGTCACCAGGGAAGACCCTGTCGTTTGTTTTCATGAATGAAGACATCGAGACACATTGACCCCACTCGTCATCCTCAGTATTTCAATCCCAAAGGCCAGGCTCGCAGAACCTGAGATGTACCAGGGGACTCACAAAAGGGCAGAAGTCTATTAGCCATTTATCAGACCCACAAGGCCAGGTGACACCTCTCAGGTGAGTCAAGGGCTCGCCAAGCCTTGGTTTCTTGAAGGCATTTTCCAAAGGCGGCTCACCAACCTGTCTCTTCCTCCCATGGGAATGGGGAGTGGACCAAGCTAGCAGTGAGCCATCAACCAGGTCGTAGAAGCCAGGTGGCCTCTGAGGAGCCACTAAGCCCGCTAGTCCTCCCGGGACACCCAGGAGCAATGTGGCCACAAGGCACCAAAGCTTCGAGTGGACTCCCCTCACCCTGTTCTCTTTATTTTTTATAATGGTATTATATTGCTTTTTTAATTTATCTTCAATATTTATTTATTTGGCTGTGTTGGGTCATAGTTGCTGCACACAGGATCTTTGCTCTCACATGTGGGATTTTTTTTTGTAGGGGCACACAGGCTCTAGAGCATTTGGGCTCTGTAGTGGAGATGTCTGGGCTCAGTGGTTGTGGCACATGGGCTTGGTAGCTTCACAGCATGTTGGATCTTGGTTTCCTGACTAGGGATTGAACCCATGTCCCCTGCATTGGAAGGCAGATTCTTAACTACTGAACCACCAGGGAAGTTCCGACACTGCTTTTATAATGCAAGGTAATTGCCTTGTTATCTTCTGACACCTGTAGGTCTGACTGTCATCTAACACAGTGGTTCTCAGTGCACCGTGATGCTGCCCCCAAGGGGACATTTTTAGCAACCTCAGGAGGCATTTCTGATTGTCGTAAGTGAGGCGGGGAAGGCTGTCATTAATATTCAATGGCTTGAGGCTAGAGATGGTGCTAGACATCCTACAATGCACAGAACACACACTCACACCAAAGAAGTATCGGGCCCCAAATGCTAGTAGTTCCCAGGTTGAGGACCCTGGTCTACAGAGAGCCCCATAAACCAGACTGTCAGCACAGGAGGGAACCTGTGAGGAGACTGAGGTCCAGAGAGGGGCAGTGACTTCGTAAGGACACACAGCAGGCTGGGCTACAACTCAGTGCTCAGATTCAGAGCTTTCATCTGACAGGTCAATGCTCTTTTTAAAAAAAAAATATTTATTTGGCTGCACTGGCTCTGAGTCAAGACACACGAACTCTTCATTGTGGTGTGTGGACGTCTCTCCAGTTGTGACGCGCAGGCTTGGTTGCCCCTCAGCACGTGGAATCTTAGCTGCCCAAGCAGGGATGGAACCCATGTCCCCTGCATTAGAAGGCAGATTCTTAACCACTGGACCATCAGGGAAGCCCCTCAACACTCTTTTAATTCATGTTTTAATCTAATGATGATGGTCAATAACTTGTAATTCACTTAAAAAAAACCCTAAGTTTTCTATTTATTTGTTTTATTTTTGGTTGCACTGCGTCTTCGTTGCAGTGTGTGGCCTTCTCGTTGCTGTGGTTTCTCTTATTGTGGAGTGCAGGCTCGTGGCACGTGGGCTTAGTACGTGGTGCATGGGCTTAGTTTTTCCACGACATGTGGGATCTTCCTGGAGTGAGGATTGAACCTGTGTCCCCTGCACTGGCAGGCAGATTCTTATCCATTGCAGCACCAGGAAAGTCTGTAACATACTTGTGTAAATAAATGTTCTTCTACTGTTAACTGGTGTAGTGAGTAGCATCTACCCCATGACTGGGATTGGAGAATTATAATGATGCTGTTAGTTCACAAATAGAGAAACTGAACCTTGTGAGTCATCATGGCTTAGGTGGGAAACGGAAAGGAAGCCACAGTGGCTTGTGAGCAGGGAGTGGTTTCAGCTGCACAGTGACATAACCCTTGCCTGGGTCAAGGACCCTGTTGGGGTCCCGACACCTGGCATGTCTTTCTGAGGCTCAGCCAGGTGGAGGAAGACAACTTTGTCATCCAGGTTTTCCGTGGGTTAAGCAGCCTTGTGGGAAGCAGACACAAGCTAGGGGCCAGGACACCCGAAGAGCCTGGCAGGGTTCAGGAGGAAAGAGGGGTACAGGGCCCCTCATGACAATGGCAGGAGGGGACTTCCACAAGGGCAACATTCTTCAGAGTGCCTTATAATCACCTCTCCTGGCACCCAGGCATGGACAGATGGAAAGACAGACATCAGAGCCAGCATTTCCAAACTCGTCAGATGGGAGGAATACCCTGCAACATTTGCTAATGCCCCTCCCTGGTGATGATGCTTTGGCCGGTCTGGAGTAGGGCCCCACCCTCTGGTCTTTTAACAACGGCCCCCGGTAATTTTTTGATCAGGCCCATCCGGTAAATACTTGGACTAGAGGGAAAACACAGTGGAAAGAGGATGCGGGCAGATTCCTGCACCTGGGCCTGTCATTCCCCTAATGAGTGACATGGTACACACCACCCGGCACCCCCTGTCCCTGTGGGTAAGATGCTACGACAATCCCCACCTTATAGGGCCCATATTCCGGAATCAGAAATCTTTACTGAGGGCTGTCACCGGCTCAGCAGCGGAAATTATTAATTAATGTACTTTTTTCTGTTAGATAATATTTTATTTAAAGTTATTACATCACTGTTTTTTTTTTTTTAAGTTTTTATTTTGCATTGTTTAGTTCAGTTGCTCAGTCATGTCTGACTCTTTGCGACCCCATGAACTGCAGCACAACAGGCTTCCCTATCCATTACCAACTCCTGGAGCTTGCTGAAACTCATTTCCATCAAGTTGGTGATGCCATCCAGCCATCTTATCTCTTTATCCATTTAATTTTTTCTCTTCAGTCAGTTCAGTTCAGTTGCTTAGTCATGTCCGACTCTTTGCGACCCCATGAATTGCAGCATGCCAGGCCTCCCTGTCCATCACCAACTCCTCGAGTTTACCCAAACTCATGTCCATTGAGTCGATGATGCCATCCAACCATCTCATCTTCTGTTGTCCCCTTCTTCTGCCTTCAGTCTTTCCCAGCATCAGGGTCATTTCAAATGACTCAGCTCTTCGCATCAGGTGGCCAAAGTATTGGGAGTTTCAGCTTCAGCATCAGTCCTTCCAATGAATACCCAGGACTGATCTCCTTTACGATGGACTGGTTGGATCTCCTTGCAGTCCAAGAGACTCTCAAGAGTCTTCTCCAACACCACAGTTCAAAGGCATCAATTCTTCGGCGCTCAGCTTTCTTTATAGTCCAACTCTCACATCCATACATGACCACTGGAAAAACTATAGCCTTGACTAGACGGACTTTGTTGGCAAAGTAATGTCTCTGCTTTTTAATATGCTGTCTAGGTTGGTCAGAACTTTCCTTCCAAGGAGTAAGCGCCTTTTAATTTCATGGCTGCAGTCACCATCTGCAGTGATTTTGGAGCCCCCAAAAATAAAGTCTGCCACTGTTTCCATTGTTTCCCCATCTATTTGCCATGAAGTGATAGGACTGGATGTCATGATCTTAGTTTTCTGAATGTTGAGCTTTAAGCCAACTTTTTCACTCTCCTCTTTCACTTTCATCAAGAGGCTTTTTAGTTCTTCACTTTTTGCCATAGGGTGGTGTCATCTGCATATCTGAGGTTATTGATATTTCTCCCATTAACCTTGATTCCAGCTTGTGCTTCCTGCAGCCCAGAGTTTCTCATGATGTACTCTGCTTATAAGTTAAATAAGCAGGGTAACAATAAACAGCCTTGACGTATTCCTTTTCCTATTTGGAACCAGTCTGTTGTTCCATGTCCACTTCTAACTGTTGCTTCCTGACCTGCATACAGATTTCTCAAGAGGCAGGTCAGGTGGTCTGGTATTCCCATCTCTTTCAGAATTTTCCACAGATTTTGTATTGGGGTATAGGCAATTAATGGGGCTTCCCCAGTCGCTCATTTGGTAAAGAATCTGCCTGTAATGCAGAGGACCTGGGTTTGATCCCTGGGTAGGGAAGATCTCCTGGAAGAGGGCATGGCAACGCACTCCAGTACTCTTGCCTGGAGAATCCCATGGACTGAAGTGCCTGGCAGGCTACAGTCCATAGGGTCACAAAGAGTCAGACACGACTGAGCATGCGCATAGCCAATTAACAAACAGTGCTGTGACAGTTTCAGGTGAACAATGAAGGGACTCAGCCATACATATGTGTGTATGTGCACTCAGTCCATGTGTGCACCATAGCCCTCCAGGCTCCTCTGTCTGTGGAATTTTCCAGGCAAGAATTCTGGCGTGGGTTGCCATTTCCTCATCCAGGGGACCTTCCCAACCCAGGGATGGAACACGCATCTCTTGCGTTTCCTGCACTGGCTCGCAGATTCTTTACCACTGAGCCACCTGGGGCTAGGAAGCCCTGGCCATACATGTATCTATTCTCCTCCAAATAGACATTATTAATTTCCACTCTGAAATTAATAATGCTAATACAATCCCTAGGTTCTCAACAGATGGTAATAATAACAACTGTAATAATCATGACAGGTTTAGGCAGTTCTGGACACACAGCATCTCAGCAGTCAACTCACCCTCTGTGTGACCTGGGCAAGCCTCTCACCCTCTCTGATCCTCAGCCCTCTCCACTATAAATTGACATTAAGAACATTCTTGTTGTGAGGTCTCATGATGAAGTGAGGAAAGTACCTGACCCAGAGCCAGGCAATGAGAACGAATGGATGAATATCCCCTTCCCCCACCCTCTCCAGTTCTTTCCAGGAACCTGAGCCTCCATCTAGTGCATTGGACACATTTGCCTCACGACCCTGATTCAGGGCAGGTCAGCAGCCAGCAGGTCACACAGCCCAGAGGCCCTGCCAGCTGGCACCTCCACACCACCCTGGATTTCCCTCTCTGCCTTGCCTCAAAAAGTCTGTGGCGCTTACCTCTCCAGGCTCTCCCTTTACAAAGAGGGAAACTGAAACCCAGAGGTGGCCCTTGACCTCCCTGAGACCACACAGCAAGTCCCAGAATCTTTGTCCTGAAGAGTTGACATCTCCCTGCTAAAGAGACAGGTCTCCTTCCTTCCCTGCTTCTTTGTCCTTCTACTTCTTGTTCACTTCATCTTTTATTTGTCTCATGATGAGTCTTATGATCCTGAATGTACCCATGCCCACCCTCCCCCCACCCCCCCCGCGGGGACCCCTGGGCTCGGGAAGTGATGAATTTCCCGGGAATCTATCCTGCGATGACTTGGCCCACTTAGCCTGGGACCGGCTACTGTGGTTGACTCTGGGATGTCACAGCCCCCTCAGGGCTTTGTGTGAACTAGATCTGAGTCATCTCCTAGACAAGAAAACAGGCCCCGCTGTTCAGAAACATAAAAGACGTCAGCAAAGAAAAGCATGTGGGCCCTGGCCGCCCAGCACAGCCACATCCCCCAGCCTGGGCCGCAAGCCCTCCCCTGCATGCTGCCTGAGTCCTTTCCCTCACACATAGGGTTCTCCTCCAGCCTCTGCTCAGAGGTCGTGTGCCCTCATTGCTCAGGGGGCCCACAGACCTCCAGCATCCCCACCACCTGTTAGAAAGGCAGAATCCCGCAGTTGAATCCAGATTTTGGTGAGGTTGACCAGCTGATCCCTAAGCCCAAGTGTGACAAGCACTGGTGTCTCTCAGGAGTGGAGCTTCTTGGAGCTCCTCATTCTTGGAGCTTTTTCTCCGGTCCCTAGGTTGGGCGGTGGTCTGTATGGAGAAAGTGTTAGTCCTCAGTTGTTATCGACTCTGTGTGATCCCATGGATTGTCGCCTCTGTCCATGGGATTCTCCCAGGCAAGAATACTGGAGTGGGTTTCCGTTCCCTTCTCCAGGGGATCTTCCCAACTCAGGGATCAAACCCAGGTCTCCTGCATTTCAGGCAGACTCTTTACCACCTGAGCCACCATTCCCAACAAAACCTCAGTAATGGAGGGGCTGATGGTAGGATGGACCCACCCTGTCCCCAGTGCTGTGACTGTGGAAAGGTCCCCTCACTTTTAAAAAAAATTTACTTATTTGGCTGCATCACATCTTAGTTGCAACACGCAGGATTTTTGTTGCATCATCCAGGATCTATCCTTGCAGAGCATGGTCTCTCTAGTTGATACACACTGGCTTACTTGCACCATAGTGTTTGAGATCTTAGCTCCCCAACCAGGGATCGAACCCACTTCCCCTGTGTTGCAAGGTGGATTGTTAACCACTGGACCACCAGGGAAGTCTCTCACCTCACTTCTGGGAGACTCGGCTTCTCTTCTGCAAAGTGGCCACAAGGGCGAGCAAGTCAAAGGTCCCACTTGATGTCTGGGGAAGCAACTAGAAGCAGAAGCAGGACACGGGAGGGTGTTAGCCACCTGGAGGTTCCTTCCTGGGCACAGAGGAAGAGACGAAGGCTGCTGAAGAGCTGTCCAAGGCAGGCCTGAGATGGCCATGAGCTGCTGCCCAGACGGCACCTGGGACAGCTTGCCCCAAGCACCCCCCGACCCCGTCCTCCCCAGGGGGCAGCCGAGGGAAGGAAAGGTGGCCCCTCTGTGTGGCCAGTGACTGAGGCTCTCTATTTGGCCACCGTGGGAGAGGAGGCAAGAATAGAAGCAAAAGGGGTGGCCTGGGCACATATGCAGGGCTGGGGCACTCTCAGGGTCGCCCCCTGCACCTTGCCTGGGGGGCTGGCAGAGGCTGGGAGCAGGAGGCTCTTCCACATAACGTGGTGTGACCAGCAGGCACTGGAGCCGGCCTGCTGGTTTTGAGGGCTGGCCCTGCCACGAACTAACTGTGTGACTGTCCCAGTTATCAAATGATGCTTAGCAAGTCACCCCAAAACCAAGGGCTCCAGACAATGTCAATGTTTATGTCACCCACACATCTGCAATCTGGGCAGGGCTCGGACAGGGACAGCTGGGCAGCTGAGGCACCCGGCAGGCCTGGGGTTGGATTCACGGGATGAATTCACCCACCTGTCGTGAGGCTGGGGCTCCTTGGGCACAACTCCGTAACTCAGGGTGGTCTCCCCAGCATGGTGGTTTCAGGGTGACTCAGGGATCCTGGAACACCGGCTCCATCGAGAGCTCAGACATCACACAGCCTGGCTCATATTCAAGGTGAAGGGAATCAGATGGCATGTTTTCTTTTCTTTTAAAAATTTGATTTATTTTTGGCTGAGTTGGATCTTCTTCATTCCTGCATCCCAAGTGGGCTTTCTCTAGTTGTGATGAGCAGGGGCTACTCTCTAGTTGCGGTGCACGGATTTCTCCTCGTGGCTTCTCTTGTTGCAGAGCACGGGCTCTGGGCACTCAGGCTTCAGCAGTTGTGGCGCCTGGGCTTAGCTGCTCTGCAGCATGTGGGATCTTCCCAGACCAGGGATCAAACCCATGTCTGCTGCATTGGCAGGCAGATTCTTAATCTCTAGACTACCAGGGAAGTCCTAGGCTCCATCTTTTCTGAGAGGAGTGTCAAGGAATCTGCAAATATTTTAAAATCATCAGAATCACCTTGAGTAAATTATTCCATTTCTTGATAGTTCAGTGTTTTCAACTGCAAAATTCAGTTAAACATAGCCCTCACTCATACCTGTACTGGTTTTCTACAGCTGCTATAACAAAACCAAAGACTGCGTGGTTTAAAATAATGCAAATTTACCGTCTCACAGTTCTGTGGTTCAGAAGCCCAATGGGGGTTTCATTCTTCTGAGACTGAAGTGTCCATAGGGCTGTTTTCATTTCTGGAGCCTCCGGTGTATGTTAGCTGCTAGTCATGTCTGACTTTTTGTGACCCCATAGATTGTAGCCCACCAGGCTCCTCTGTTCACGGAATTCTCCTGGCAAGAATACTGGAGTGGGTAGCCACTCCCTTCTCCAGGGAATCTTGCCGACCCAGGGCTCGAACCCAGGTCTCCCACATTGCAGGCAGATTTGTTACCCTGTGAGCCTCCAGGGAAACCCCGGAGGAGGCTCTGGTGGAGGATTCATTTCCTTGTCTTTCCCAGCTCCTGGCTTCTTGTGTTCCTGACTCCCGGCCCCTTCCTCTACCTCCACAGCCAGAGACAGCCCATCAAGTTCTTAAGTCAGATCTCTCTGACCTTCACATATAAGGACCTTGGGATTATGCTGGGCCCCTCTGGATCATCCAAAAACTCTCCCTGAAAAAAAAAAAAAAAAAAAACACCTCTTCCTAGTTTTGCTTTTCGTTGCTCTGGGTCTTTGTTGCTGCGTTTGGGCTTTCTCTAGTTGCGGAAAGCAGGGGTTACTCTCTAGTTGTAATGCATGGGCTTCTCACTTTTGTGGCTTCTCTAGTTGCAGAGCACCGACTCTAGGTGAGCAGGCTTCAGTAGTTGCAGAACGTGGGCTTAGTTGTCCCAAGGCACGTGGAATCTTAGTTCCTGGACTAGGGATCAAACCCATGTCCCCTGCATTTGGCAGTTGAATTCTTAACCACTGGACTACCAGGCAAGTCTCAGAAACTCCCCCTCTTTTAAGGTCATCTGATTAGCAACCTGAAGTTCATCTGCAACTTTAATTTCCCTTTGCCATATAACATGTTTACAGGTCCTGGGGATTAGGAAGTGGGCATTTCTGGGAGGTTATTATTCCACCTGCCTCAGGAGGGTTGTTGAAAGGATTAAATAACATAATGTATGTGATGAACATGAGTGAGTGCCTGGCTCATGGGACCATTGGCATTGCTATTATTCAAAGTAAACTATTAGTCGCTCAGTTGTGTTCCACTCTTTGTGACCCCACGGACTGTAGCCTGCCAGGCTCCTCTGTCCATGGGATTCTCCAGGCAAGAACAGTAGGGTGGGTTGTCATCCTCTTCTCCAGGGGATCTTCCCAACCCAGGGATCAAACCCAGTCTCCTACATTAGCAGGCAGATTCTTTACTGTCTGAACCACCAGGGAAACCCCCAAGGCAACCACCAAAGAAGCTGGGATAGGCCTTCGGGCGGAACTAAACTGTTGAAGGTGATGAGGGGCCTGCTGCAGGCTCTTTTTCTCCCTGATATATATGTCCCAAGCCCAGGGAGGGACGGTGGTTTGCTCCTGCTCACGGCAAGTCCAGGAGGCGCTGCTCCAGGCCCGCCCCTTTGATGGCACCGAGTTTGTCCCAGACCCACCTGGAAGGGCCCTGGGTGACGTGTGGGGCCCGTGTCTTCCTGGCCAGATCCTGCAGGTGCTGAAGGGCAAGCTGGTGGTGGGCCACGACCTGAAGCACGACTTCAAGGCGCTGAAGGAGAACATGAGCAACTACGCCGTCTACGACACGGCCGCCGACCGGCTGCTGTGGCGCGAGGCGGGCCTGCAGTACTGCCGGCGGGTCTCCCTGCGCGTGCTGAGCCAGCGCCTCCTCGGGCGGCGCATCCAGGTGAGGGCCGCCCCGTTACCTGGCGCGGTGGGCGTGGCGTGGGGGGCTGGCCTTCCCTGCAGGGCTCTAAAGCCCCCCAGTGCCTCCAGAGCGCATGTGTGGCCCCAGAGATGCTCTGCTCACCCCGACTCCCCCACGTGGTCCTGAGAGGCGCGGGCTTTCCCCGGAAGGAGGGCGGGCACCGCGTCCATCTGAGAGCTGACCCGGGAAGCCTGTAGGGTGAGGACGAGGGCCAGGGAAGGGAAGACAGCCCATCGAGGTGATTTAGCTTGTTTTCAGTCAGGCCAGTTTCCCTGCGGGTAACTGAGGCTTCACCCTCCAGCCCACCTCTGGGGGAACGCTGTAGAGCGCAGACCTCGGGCGTCCCCAGGGAGCCGCACCGTTTACACACAGCGCCCATCAGGCCGCAGCTGATGCTGCTCTCGGGGCCCTAACTCCGAGCCCCAGGCGGGGGCAGGCCTATGCTAGGAGGTCACCAGGGCAGAAGGGCCCAGGGAGGCGGGCTGGACACTAGGAGCTGCGGCCACTTGGGCTCAGCGGATGTTTAAGAAGCACTTGCTCAGGGCCAGGCTGGACCAGACGCTGAGGACCCGGGTGAGCAAAGTCCTGCTGGTCCTTGAGAAACTCTTGGTTGAAGGGAGGGAGGCCCATGACCTGTCCATCAATGCATCTGAGCGGGGAGGGCAGGTGTCCTGAGCAGGGACGGAGGACAGGGGGCAGGCAGGAAAACAAGTCCGAGTAGAGGGTGCAGGGTGTGTCTTGGTGCAGGAGGCAGGGGAGGGGCGCCTGAGGAGGGGAGAGCCCGAGCCCCAGTCTGAGGAGTGGCGGGGGGCAGCTTGTCTGGGGAGCAGGAATGTGCAGGAGGCAGGGGATGGGCTTGAGTTTGGGCCCCTCTGCAGGGCTTATGGCCCCAGGGACCCAGGACAGAGTGTCAGCTCCTGGATTCACTTAAGAGTCCTGTTCTCAACGTGCTGAGCAAGGAGCACTCTGGAAACATCTATGTCCATGTTCCCCGGGCCCTGGGCTCCCTGTGAGAACTGCTTGAAGCCAGGCCTGCTCCAGCCACCAGCTGAATCTGTTCTATCAGAGGCTTTGGAGACTCACCCCTGACCCACTTCAGCCCTGGACTCAGGGTGTGAGCAGAGAAGGCCCAAGTCCCATGGCGCCTGGATTCAGCCCCCAGTCCCTTCTCTGTCCTGTGTCTGCAGGACAGCGTGCTGGGACACAACTCGGTGGAAGACGCCAAGGCAGCCATGGAGCTCTACCGCATCTCCAGGAGAATTCGAGATCAGTGAGGGCTGCACGCCTGGTGGAGTTCAGCCCCTCCCCAAGGACTAGGGGCCTTTTGTCTCTTCAGAACAAAAACTCTGTTGCTTTTGTAAAATGCATTTTTAGCAATAAAATAGCTCTATATTTTCTCTACTCCCTTGGATCCTCCTCTTTTTCTTTCTTCTCTCTGAGCCCGGTGTTGGTGGATCCTACCCAGAACTTGAGAGGGCAGCCAACATGAACTGGGATGGGGGCTCAAGTGTTCCCATCACTTAAGGGATGTCAATGTTAAGGAGTGTCAGTTTCCTTAATGTCTTGAGTCTGCGAGTCTGAGAAATCCATGTGACAATTAATACAATTAATTATCTCCACCTGCCTTTCTAGCTGCATTTATGCCCAGAAGGGGGAACTCTTTCCTGAGGATGACACCCAGCTCCGATGTTGTGCAGTAGAATCATCTGCAGAGTTGTTATTTTAATCTCTGACTGGGTCCCTCTTCAGCTTCACTGAACCAGAATCCCTGGATGTGGAGGTTGGGGTGGGGCAGGCACCTGTTAGTATTTTGACCTCCAGAGGTGATTCTGATGCGTAAGACATTCAAGTCACATAAGGTACCTTTTAATCACCCTGGTACTTGAGCATCACCTAGGGGCTGCTGGGCCCCATCCCAGAGTTTATGATTCAGCAGGGCTGGGTGGGGGAAGTCCAGGAATCTGCATTCCCGATAGGTACCCCCTTGATGTCTTGTGTGGATCTGGGGACCATGCTTTGAGAAGCACTTCCCGCATGAGGAGACTGTGTTGTGCAGCCAAGGATGAGCCACTGGCCTCAGGGCTGAGCACCACCAGGGGGAATATGGTCACTGGTCCAGCCTCACCCCCTCCAAGTCCCTCGTCTGCCTGTTCATGCAGAGAGGGCACAGCCCTGCTGGATGTGTCCTCAATGGCCCACTGCAGGGATGAGGGGCTCCAGGTGAGGTTAAAGCCAAGGGATTCAAATCCAGGCCCATCCGACTCTGAACGCCAGGGCTTTACATTCAGACTGTTTTACAATGGCAGCCTCCCATTTGTACCGCTGACATCTGAAAGCCTGGTTAGGGAAGGGGAGGGGGAAGTGCAGCTTGGTCTCTCTGGATTCTCCCCTACCTTGTCTCCCACGTTTTGGAGTCCAGACCTCTGCTGATTGTTAATGAACTTTGGAACATGTTGGGTGCAGCTGCTTGTCTGGCTGTGACTAGCCACCAGGTGGAGCCCTTGGACCATTTCTCTGACTTGCAGGTAGAACCAACCTGAGGGACCCTCTGGCAGGAGGTGTGAGGGGCTGGGTCTTTAACATGGATGGAGGGCAGCTCCAGGGACCCTCTAGATGCCCTCATCAGCTGCTGAACTGAGGCTCAGGGCAGCCAGGGCAGTGGTGCTGCCTGGCGTGGAAGGTGACCCCCAGGCTCCATGACTCCCAGCCCAAGAGTCCTTCCAGGGCTTCAGGCTTTCTTGAAAGAAGATGAGCCAGGGTTCCAGAGGAAAAGCTTTCCCAAAGGAAATCTCTAACCTGATATCCTGCTTCTGACTCTGGGGCTTGGATGCCCCAGTTCAGTTCAGTTCAGTCGCTCAGTCGTGTCCGACTCTTTGAAACCCCATGAATTGCAGAACGCCAGGCCTCCCTGTCCATCACCAGCTCCCGGAGTTTACTCAAACTCATGCCCATTGAGTCGGTGGATGCCATCCAACCATTCTCATCCTCTGTCGTCCCCTTCTCCTCCTGCCCCCAATCCCTCCCAGCATCAGGGTCTTTTTCAAATGAGTCAACTCTTCGCATGAGGTGGCCAAAGTACTGGAGTTTCAGCTTTCAGCATCAGTCCTTCCAATGAACACCCAGGACTGATCTCCTTTAGGATGGACTGGTTGGATCTCCTTGCAGTCCAAGGGACTCTCAAGAGTCTTCTCCAACACCACAGTTCAAAAGCATCAATTTTGCGCTCAGCTTTCTTCACAGTCCAAATCTCACATCCATACATGACCACTGGAAAAACCATAGCCTTGACTAGACGGACCTTGTTGGCAAAGTAATGTCTCTGCTTTTTAATATTGCTGTCTAGGTTGGTCAGAACTTTCCTTCCAAGGAGTAAGCGTCTTTTAATTTCATGGCTGCAGTCACCATCTGCAGTGATTTTGGAGCCCCCAAAAATAAAGTCTGACACTGTTTCCACTGTCTCCCCATCTATTTCCCATGAGGTGATGGGACCAGATGCCATGATCTTAGTTTTCTGAATGTTAAGCTTTAAGCCAACCTTTTCACTCTCCTCTTTCACTTTCATCAAGAGGCTTTTTAGTTCCTTTTCACTCTTTGCCATAAGGGTGGTGTCATCTGCATATCTGAGGTTATTGATATTTCTCCCAGCAATCTTGATTCCAGCTTGTGCTTCTTCCAGCCCAGCCTTTCTCATGATGTACTCTGCATAGAAGTTAAATAAGCAGGGTGACAATTTTTGCCTTGACGTACTCCTTTTCCTATTTGGAACCAGTCTGTTGTTCCATGTCCACTTCTAACTGTTGCTTCCTGACCTGCATACAGGTTTCTCAAGGAGCAGGTCAGGTGGTCTGGTATTCCCATTTCTTTCAGAATTTTCCAGTTTATTGTGATCCACACAGTCGAAGGCTTTGGCATAGTCAATAAAGCAGAAATAGTTGTTTTTCTGGAACTCTCTTGCTTTTTCAATGATCCAGCGGATATTGGCAATTTGATCTCTGGTTCCTCTGCCTTTTCTAAAACCAGCTTGAACATCTGGAAGTTCACAGTTCACGTATTGCTGAAGCCTGGCTTGGAGAATTTTGAACATTACTTTACTAGCGTGTGAGATGAGTGCAATTGTGCGGTAGTTTGAGCATTGTTTGGGATTGCCTTTCTTAGGGATTGGAATGAAAACTGACCTTTTCCAATCCTGTGGCCACTGCTGAGTTTTCCAAATTTGCTGGCATATTGAGTGCAACACTTTCACAGCATCATCGTTCAGGATTTGAAATAGCTCAACTGGAATTCCACCACCTCCACTAGCTTTGTTCATAGTAATACTTTCTAAGGCCCACTTGACTTCACATTCCAGGATGTCTGGCTCTAGGTGAGTGATCACGTCATTGTGATTATCTGGGTCATGAAGATCTTTTTTTGTTCAATTCTGTGTATTCTTGCCGCCTCTTCTTGGATGCCCCAGGGGATGGGAAAGCTGGGGAGACCCCCCCTTACCTCCTAGGTGGCCCCGAGGTGAGGGTCAAGACCCCAGAGGACAGCATGTGCTGTGGCCCCGCCCCCACCCGGGGCCCCTGCCTCCTGCACAGCCAGCTCTCAGGGGAGGAAGCCCAGTCACGGGGAAGGAGAGGCTGATGCTCTAGAGAGACCCCAGCTTCAGTCAGCCCACCTGGCTCCGTGTCTCCCTCTGTGAGATCAGGGTCCCGTCCATCAAAGGGCTGAGAAGGGGACTGAGATCCCATAGACAGGGTGCCCAGCACTGGGCTGGGGGAGGTGGGGACCCATGAACAGCACCGTCACCACTGGTCCTAATAAAGGAAGAACCGCTCCTGATGGCCCTCTGAACCCCTGAACTACCTGGCTCCCCACACACCTGCGGTCGTGCTGGCTGGATTTCTCTCTCCTCCTCCTTACTCTCCTGTGAGATCCTTGGGGTCAGGGCTGCTCTACTGTGATCTCATTATTCCCAGAGCTTGCCGCAGGCCCTGGTGTCTGCCAGTGAGTGAGGAGATGGATGGAGTGATGGAAGGAAGGAAGGATGGAGGGATGAATCCATTCTTACCCGATGCTGGAATAAGAGGTCTCGTGTCTGACCTCAGCATCCTCCTCCTTGAGCTCCCCCACCTGACAGAACCCCTTTCCTTCCCTGAGGCAGTGCCCGTCACGCAGCCCCTCGCAGCACCAGGACCGTGACACAGTGGCCGGCCTTTATCAGGGCTCTCTGGGCACCAGGCACCGTTCTAGGTGCTTCACATGTGTGATCTCGTGTGCAGCAGGGGCTGTTACTCTGCTCACTTTGTGATGAGGAAGTTGAGGTTACAGGGAGGTTGAATAACTTGGCCAAAGTCATATAGGGATTAAGTAATAGGTCCAAGACTTGAATACTATTAGAGGAAAAGATGGTTGCAAATTTCTAATCATGTAGGGAACTGACAAATCAAATCCCTTCTCCTTCTGTGACAGCACAAGTCCCATCCCAGGTTTGACTGGCTGGCCGGCTGAGGAGGGAGCCTCTGGCCGCTGCCTTGGGAGACAGCGAGTCCAGGCCAGGCAGAGAGCAAGGGAACGGCCTGAGGCTTGGGCACTGGGGGCTTCTCCATCGAATGTGTGTGCTGAAGGGCTAGAGAAGGCCATAGCGCCCCTCACTGCCCCAGATCCCTGGACCTAAGTCGCCTCCCTTCCCTCTGCCTTTGGAGACAGGCCTGTGCGGGCATCCCTCAGCTCCTCCCCTCGTCTGTCCATCAAGGCTACAGAGAACATGGAGACCATCTGCCAACCATCCTGCCCTGACCCTTCTTCTCCACTTGGTACATTTTTTTCAAACGTCAGTTTTGTTTTCTTAAAAATATATTGGCATGTTTCAAAATAAAGATACTCTAAAAAAGCCACACATTGAGAAACCTGGTTTTACCTGTGGCTTTATCCACTCTCCGCTCATCTCCCCTACCCCTCCAGGACTGCTGCTCCACTAAACTCTCCAGAGCCCTTCTCAAGCTTCTTAATACAAATCGAGCAAATACAATTGTATTTATTTTTATTTTTTCCTTTTTTATTACATAAAAAATAGCATACTGCACATAGCTTTGTATCTTACTCCTTTTACTTAAGGAGTTAATATCCTGGAGATATTTAGGATCATTATTTGAGAGCATCCTTATATTTCTCCAGCTGTATAGTATTCCCTCTCCTGTCTGTACCTTGGCTTATTAAACAGCATCCTAAAGATGAGTACATGGGTTGTCTTCAACCTTTCCAATCTTATTCTCAAATGAGATTTTGAGTAAGAGATTGATTCAGGCAAGGCTGCTCTGGTTAGAGAAAGTGGTAGGTGAGGTCAACACCTACTTAAAACCCCATTGCGTCTTCAGAAACCTAGGTCTCCAGAGAACACAGCTTAAAAACCACCACTTTAGTCCAATTTTCTTTTTACAAATGGGAAACTGAGGTTCAGATCGGGAACAAGACTCATCTGTGGTCGTGACTTGTCCTGTGGCAGAACTGAAACTAGATACCAGATTTCTTGGCTCTCCAACTACTCAAGGTTCATCCCTGGGGGACCAGACCAGAGCTGTGGGGCCGTTTAACAGGAGGCAGGACCACATGTGACTGTGGATCCATCCGTGGACGCATAATCCTCCTCCCTCTCATTCTGGGCTTCCTCTTCCTCTTCCCCTGCTTAGGGTCAGCCTCTATGTACGTCCAGCAGAAAGGATTTTGCATTCTCTAAAGGAAACACAAGCTCTCCAGACAGGGCACGACCACTCAGGCTGCTGAGCTGAATTCTGAAGTGGAAAGTCAAGGAATGTGCAGGAACAAGGAGTCTGGGAGACCTCAGACTGTGGGGGCATATGGAAGCAGTTCAGGTGTTTCTTTTTTTAAAAATCAATTTATTTTAATTGGAGGCTAATTACTTTACAATACTGTAGTGTTTTTTGCTGTACATTGACATGAATCAGCCATGGGTGTACATGTGCTCCCCATCCTGAACCCCCCCCCCACTTCCCTCCCCATCCCATCCCTCAGGGTTTTTTAAAGTTCTTTTTATTTATTTACATATTTTATTTTTGGCTGTGGTGGGTCTTCGTTACTGTGTGGGCTTTCTCTAGTTGTGCAGAGCAGTGGCTACTTGCTAGTTGCTGTGGGCTGGCTTCTTGCTGCAGTGGCTTCTCTTGTTGCTGAGCACAGACTCAGTAGTTGTGGCCCACGGTCTTAGCTGCCCAGAGGCATGTGGAATCTTCCTGGACCAGGGATCGAACATGTGGCTGCAGGCAGATTCTTAACCACTGGACCAGCAGGGAAGTCTGAAATTTGTGTTTCTGACAAGCATCGCTGGAGACTTGGATCACAGGCAAGTTTGGGCGGAAACATGTTTGTGACAAGTTTGTGACAAGAAACATGTTCACCACCAGCATATCTGGCAGAGGTCATGGGGATGGAGGGGTTCCCTTCTCCAGGGGACCTTCCTGACCCAGGGATTGAACCTGGGTCTCCTGCATTGCAGGCAGATTCTTTACCATCTGAGCCACCAGGGAAGTCCAACATGAGCCCTAACCCTCTGGCCCACCTGTCTTACTAGTCTCCTCAGCCTACAGGAGATGGTTCCCTCCTGTTGCTTCTTCCCGTGTCTAGAGTCACACTATCACAATCATGGATCTTATAAAACTATATATTATATGAATCGTTTGGAGGAATCTAGTCACCGTTATTTTTTTTTATCACAGACTCAATCATAGCTCTGTTAAAGAGAAACAAGAATCTTGTAAAATAAGCAGAATACTAGTAATACAGTTACTGACATTAACCAGGTCCTCAGTAAGTAAGTAGTGTTGTCTTCTAAGGAGTTACATGGCTTGCACAAGGAAAATTCATCTTTATGGAGGTTCAGGTATTTCTGCCCTTGGGGAGTGTTGGTTAAACATACTGCAGATGCAGAATGCACACTAGAGGGGAGGCGGAGGCCCAAAGGGCAGAGGAAAATTTTAGGTTGAAATTTTTCTTGCCTTGCTTTAATATATGAGTTTTATTTCATTGCTTCTTAAGTTTTTCCTGAGGGATCCTGGGAGCCCTCCCCCTTCCCCCCACCTGCCTCTGGGTGAAGATCACATGCTTCATCCCAGTACAGCAGTGGGGGCAGCAGTGGGTGGGGGGGCGGTGGGGGGTGGGAGGTCCTTCCCCTCCCCTCCCCTCCCCCACAGCTCTGCTTGCCTGGAGCCCCTCTGGCCCTGGTGATGCCAGGATGCTGGACTCGGAGGCTTTGTGGCTGAGACCGGGAGACTTGTGGGGCCTTCACTGCCACCAGTTACTGTAAAGGTTGTTGGTCTCAATGCAGGGGAGCACATGGGCACACACACATGTACACACACGTGCACTGAGCATACAAACAGGAACAAACCTTTCTAGGGAGACATCCAGGTGCTGTCATGGCCCCTTTAAGAGTTAGGGGACAGGAAGTTGGCACTGGGGTGGGGCCCAACATCTTGTGTCACAGGCTGGCTCACACCCATAGGCTCTGGTTCAGGGGTGGGTGGGAGTCAGTGGGAGGGGCTCCCAGAGACCCAGGTTTGGGTGAGGGTGGAAATTGGCTAGGACTGTTCTGAGCTCTAGGCAAATCTGGAGCAATTAGAGTATGCAGGTTTTGTTTTGGGGGGGGGGGGGTTATATTTTCTTTCATTTTTATGTTGAGGTTAAAAAGGACATTATAAATGGAGAAAGGATGACAGTTTTCTCTACAGTTGACAGCAGGATCTTTGGGAACCAGAAGCGCCAGAAAAAAATTTAAATTATATGTATTTTATAGATCACGTTGTGTCTGAGTCCCAGAGAATCAAGAAGCTGCAGCAGAAAGCGGTCAGCACACAGAAACACACACGTGTGTGCCCCCTCACATTTGAGCAATGCAGTTTCTTTGACAATGGAAGCAGCAACCCCCACCCCCTACAAAGAAACCTGCCCAAGAGAACTTAAAGAGAAATTTCCCCTTTAAGAACAGAGTCACCCAGTTCATTTTTGCCCTCCTGACCAGAAGATAGGAAAAAAAGAAAAGAAAAAAAATCCCAGGCTAACATCACCTTAAGGCTGCAGTGGCCATGCTCTTCTCCCTGCAGAGGCAGGACCTGCTGTTTTGATCACTGAGGCAGGAGGGCCACATCGCTGCCCCTCACCAACACTGCAGACAGCTGTCTGTGAGTCTCTGTGTTACCTCACCAGCTCCTACTTTGATTCCCCAGAGAGTAGCTGGGATGGACAGTATCTACCCCTGGCTTCCTCTAAGATGGCCTCTAGGCAGCAGGTGTTTAGTGAGCCTGAAAAAATTCTGGAACCAACCTCAGGTGGGGCTGGAGCACCTGACCTGGAGCACCAGTTGGGACCCAGGGACCCAGGGTCTCTTCTTCAAGACTCCTGCCACTGAAAATTATAGACCTCCAGAAATTTTAGTTTAAATTAAAGTGAAGGTGCCCTGTACACTCCCCTCCCATGGGAGATGGGGGGCTGAATCACACAGAAGGCTTTGTGCTGTGGAGTCAGCTCCTTAGGACACGGGAGGCAGGGGTGGGGTGGGCAGAGAAGGAAGGACGATCAGGTCCTGATGGGTCAGAAGAAGGAAAATGGGGAGAGGGGATCAGGACACAGGAGACGAGAAAACCAAGGATGACCAGAAAAGGGGCGGAAAGCAGAAAATGTAGAAAAGATGAGAGAAAGAAGAGAAAGAAGCAAAACAGGATGTGGGAAACTACAGTAAGCAGGAAGGAGACAGAGCAGAAGGAGAGAAGGAAACAGAAAAGAGAGTAAGATGAATGGGGAAGGATGTGAGGAGGGAGAGGGGAGCCAGGAAGAGGGCATCAGAGAACACCAGAGCTCAGTGAGGATACCTCCTGTGAGCAGAGGATCAGGAGTCCCTGGGCTGGTCCTCAGTCCCTACAGAGACCTGGTGGGCCCAGTACACCAGGTCAGCCCCGTAAACCAGCAGGTTGATGGCTGTCAGGATGGCCACAGCCAGTCGCTGGTCCCAGGTGCACATGTCGTAGGTGAGCTCGTCCCTGCAGTCCCCATCACTGGACCTCTGGGGCTGCCCGCCAAACTCCTCGTAGAACTGGTAGAGCAGCCAGAGGACCAGAGCGCTGATGTAGAGGAGGACAGAGAGCAGGGTGAGCAGAAGCTGGAAAATGGGATACGGTCTGGGCAGCCTGTATTCCCATTCGCCCAGGTTCAGCAGGATGGCCAGGGCTGCTGGGATGAAGCAGATGGAGTACACGGCCACACACCACTCCAGGGCTGGCTGATGCAGGTACAGGGAGGTGTTGATGATGAAGGCAAAGATGACATAGGCCACAAAGGTCTCCAGCACCTTCAGCAGGCCTGGCAGGGTGTGCACATAGCAGGGGATCTCCTTGAACCCATAGGCAACCCACGTGCAGGCCACATCTATGGCATACAGCACTGATGCGACACAGGAGAAGGCAGAGGCGGCGATGACCCGGTCCCGGTAAGGACCATCAGGCAGAAACTGGATGTAGGTGATGGAGTAGATGATGGAGGCTGAGAGGCAGAGCAGGGTGGCATAGCAGGCATAGGTCACAGGGAAGTTGAACCAGAAAAACGGAAAGTGGGAATGGAACCCATAGAATTCAACAATGAATACCATGAGGGTCATGGCAAAACAGAAGCACCAGATGGACATGGACCAGTTTCCTACGGCTCCCCGCTCAGTGGCCCTGCCGGCCACCAGGGAGATGGCCACACACATGGAGAACAGCTGCGGCAGGCGGAGGCAGAGGCACATGATGGCCGTGACGTCCGGGTCCGGGGATGTCCACCGGGTGGACATGGTGTTGTGATGGTCAGGCAGGTCACAGTCACCAGGACAGCAGTGGTCTTCACTGAGGACCCATCAGAGAAAGACCCAGCTCTGGAGGTGGAAAAAGTCAGATGCCTGGAAAAGGTTCAGGGCCTTGTGATGGCTGAGGCTCTGGATCTGTGGAGTTCAAACCAGTGGCCCAGACACTCGGGTAACAGCCTGGTGGCTCAGTGGTAAAGCATCCACTTGCAGGGGCAGGGGATACAGGAGACACGGGTTCGATCCCTGGGTTGGAAAGATCCCCGGGAGAATGAAACGGCAACCCACTCCAATATTCTTGCCTGGGAAATCCCATGGACAAAGGAGCCTGGTGGGCAGCAGTCCATGGGGTCTCAGTAGCGACTAAACCACCACCGCGACCACAGCCACTCCAGAATGATTCTCCCCACCCATCACCCTTGACCTCAGGAGACTTGTCTTATCCCAAACCTCACAGCTGGGCTGGGTCTGGCCTCAAACATGAACGTTTTGTATCTCTCTGGGCTGTGTGTGCCATTATCTATGGAGACACGGGGTAGATGGTCCTTATCTTTAATACCAACCCTTCAAGTCTCAACCCTCAATATTTCAAAATTGAAAGGAAATATTTGAAAAATTGTTTTTTAACAAAATCTGACCTGAAGACACATGAGACAAGTTATGATCTTTGTTATTTCACTTGTGACTATTTAAAAGTTCAGTTGTAGAAACACTGATGTGTCTGATTACAAGGTGCTTTCAGATCCCAGTGGGATCTGGTGTCATAGAGAGTAGATGTACCATGTCACCTGTCTGAAGCTGAAAAATTCTGAATTCTAAAGAGTATCTGACCCCACGGGTTTCAGAAAAGGGACTGTGGATTGTGCCGCTAACTCCATTTTACAGATGAGAAAACTAAGGCTTGGTGAATCAAGTGCCTTCCCTAAGGTCAAAAGGCTGGAAGTGGGAACCCCATATGGAAATGCCAAAGCTGTGAGTTTGAACACTTTGCTCTACAGCCCACATGTCAGCAGGGCCCATGGGTGGGAGACCAGGACCGAAGCTTGTGGCTCTGGGATGCAGGACATGCCTTCAGAGTCGCAGCCTCCTTCCTCAGCAACCTGAAGGCACATGTGTCCCGGCCTCACCTCCCCGCAGCATCACTAGAAGGAGCTGCCGTCTGAGGGACACAGCCCCACCCAGAGGAGGGCAGCCTCAGGGCTGAACAGGGAGGAGCCATGGGGTGAGAGCAAGGCCGTGGGGACAGGATGACATAGGAGTAGGGGCTGTTGTGAATCCCCTCCACCCAATTTTGCCTTCACATGTGATGCTTCCTCGTTGAGGAAGGGAGACCCCAACCCAGCACGACTCCAAGGTGGGGAAACATTGAGGAACCATAGAATAAATTAACACAGTGTTGGGCTCCAAAGCTGCCATCGAGGTGGAGTCTGGAAAGATCTAGGAGAAGTCCTACCTGAGCAGGATTCTCCTGGCCTGGGAGACTGGTGAGCAGCTTCCAAGCAGGGAAGAAGGGATTGGAAATGAACAAGGATGCTGTGTCTGATGCTGATGGGGAGCCTTTCAGGGCATCTCAGGGAGGGAATAGGGATGGACAGATGATCGCCCCCTTTTAAGGGCAGAAGCTGAAAGAGGAGCCTCCTGCAGGATCCCTGGGAGGGGACAGCCCTGAGGATGCTCCCAAGACAGGGGCAGGGGTAAGGGGGGACAGAGTGGAGATGACCGGGGCAGGGGGGAATTCCAGGGTCCCAGTGGCCCTGAGGAAGCCCAGTAGGTGTCTTCTGACCCAGAAGGGATGCAGGCATGGAAGCAACCTTCCCATGGAGGAGGGGCCTGGACTGGAACTGAGAGAGGAGAACAGGGGCCTAAAGGGGTTTCAGGGCTGTGACAGGGACACCTTGGATTGTGTCCATATCTTGGCTACTGTAAACAGTGCTGCAATGGATATTCAGCTCAGTCATTCAGTCATGTCTGACTCTTTGCAACCCCATGGACTGAAGCACACCAGGCTTCCCTCTCTATCACCAACTCCCAGGGCTTGCTCAAACTCATGTCTATCGAGTTGGTGGTGCCCTCCAAATATCTCATCCTCTGTCGTCCCCTTCTCCTCCTGCCTTAAATCTTTCCCAGCATCTGGGTCTTTTCCAATGAGTCAGTTCTGCATATATACCCAGGACTGGGATTGCAGGGTCATTGTTATTATTCAGTGGCTAAGTTGTGTCCAACTCTTTGGGACCCCATGGACTGCAGTATGTGCAGCACGCCAGGCCTCCCTGTCCTTCACCACTGCCCAGAGCTTGCTCTAACTCATGTCCACTGAGTCAGTGATGCCATCCAACCATCTCAACCTCTGTCTCCTCCTCCTCCCGCCATCAATCTTTCAGAGTCTTTTCCAATGAGTCAGTTCTTTGCATTGGGTGGCCAACGTATTGGAGCTTCAGCCTCAGCATCAGTCCTTCCAATGAAAATTCAGGGTTGATTTTCTTTAGGACTTACTGGTCACACTCCTCTGTCCAAGGGACCCTCAAGGGTCTTCTCCAGCACCACAATTTGAAAGCACTGATTCTTTGAACTCAACCTTCTTATGGACCAACACTCACAGCCATACATGACTACTGGATAAACCATAGCTTTAACTATATGGACCTCAGTAGAAAGCCATTGTTGACATGTACCCAAGGGACTAACAGTCACTTAGAGAGAAGCCTCTGGAATTTCCCTTCAGATAGGATAGTGGGAGATATCCAATGAGAAACATTTGAAAAAAATGAGAGAAGGACCCTGATCTCAAACCCACAGGCCCCCTTTTCCGTCGCCCCACAGAAGGGGCAGCCATGTGCTGGGGCTGGGAGCTCACTGGAGTGGAGGGGCCTAGGGATGTGGGCTGGACACTAGGAGCTGCGGCCACACATGGGGCTTCCAGTTCAGAGGATGTTTGTGAAGCACCTGCTTGGGGCCAGGCTGGACCAGAGGCTGAAGACCCAGGTGAGAAATGCCAGGCCAGTCCTTGAGAAACTTTTGGTTGAAGGGAGGTAGAGCCATGACCGGACCATCAGCACATCTGCGGGGCATGTCCATAGAGGGAGGGCAGGTGTCCTGAGCAGAGATGGAGGATGGGGAGCAGGCAGGACACCAGGTCTGAGTGGAGGGTGAAGGGTGTGGTTAGTGGAAAAGAACACGAGAAGGGGGGCCCGGGAGGGGAGATCTGGAGCCCCAGCCCGAGGAGTGGAGGGCAGCTTGTCTGGGGAGGAGGAATGTGCAGGAGGTGAGGGGCGGGGCTGAGTTTGGGCCCCTCTGTAGGGCTCGGGGCACCAGTGACTGAGGACAGAATGTCAGCTCCTAGACTCACTGAAGAGCCCTGTTCTCAACCTGCTGGGCAAGGAGCACTGTAGAAACATCTGTGTCCATGTTCCCCGGGCCCTGGGCTCCTGTGGGAACTGCTCCAGCCCCTCTGGGTCTGAGGCCAAGCCTGCAGGGCCCCGCCCCACCCAGCAGATGGGAGCCCCTGGAGGGCACACCCGGCCTCAGGACCTGGATTCTGTGCTGGCCCTGCCTAGGCCCCGGGCTCATGGGTGAAGCCAGGCCGGCTCCAGACACCTGCCAAGTCCAGGGTGTCAGGGGCCTGGGAGACTCACCCCTGACCCACTTCAGCCCTGGACTCAGGGTGTGAGCAGGGAAGGCCCGGGTCCCATGGTGCCTGGATTCAGCTCCCGGTCCCCTCTCTCTGTGCCGTGTGTGTGGTACAGCGTCCTGGGACACAACTCAGTGGAAGACGCCAGGGCAGCCATGGCGTCTCCTGCATCTCCAGGAGATTTCAATTGCGGCCTGAGAATCTTAGTTGCAGCATGTGGGATCTAGTTCCCTGACCAGGGATCGAACCTGGACCCCTGCATTGGGTGTGTGGCGTCTTAGTCCCTGGACCACCAGGAAAGTCCTTACCTTTTATCTTTACATTTCATAGGAAGGAGTCAGTAAAGTTATTCCAAATAAGAAAAGAAACAAGCACCAATATAAGCATGCTATATTGAAATATAGAGGTAACAACCATAAAAGAGAACTAAGTGAGCTGAAACTGCCTACATTTGGGTAGCAATTGTTAAGGACGGGGGGATTTGGTCAGGGGAACAATGGTTTTCTATTATAAGCTTTGGTACATTATTTACTTTAAAAAAATTGTTTGGATGTTATTTTTAGAAGAACTTAAAGTGCAATGGGGCAGATAGGTAAATTGGATTGGAAAGAGAGACACAGGGAGCTTCACTTTGGAAGGTGACAGGTACAGAAGTGATTGTTATATTATTTCTATGCTTCTGAATATCTAAACTATTTTATAGTTATTATTAAACAGCAACAGCAAAGCAATACTGTTCAGAGAGGGTAACTGAAGGTCCAGGATTGTGGACTGTAGGAGACAGGGCAGAGCATAAAAATACAGAAGTCAATCATGGACAGAAGGAAGGACAGTTATGACCACACCAAAAGAAGAGGGGTTAGAAAAGGTGGAGATGCAGAGATATTTTGAATTAAAGTTGGGAGAAGTTGAGAAATTACAAACCCCGACGCAGGAATATAGCTGTAGTTCTGGGTTTCAGCAGAAGATAGGAGAGTTCTGGGAATACATTATAGGAAGTCCCCTACATATGAAGCTTCATGCTGTGAACTAAAGGCACGAATGTACGTTTACAAAGTGAGTTCGTGGTCTGGTGTGCACTGTCACATGCTTGCATCCTCTCCAAGTGCTCGCGCTTCTGTGTCCTTTGCTGTATAGTACACGTCGGGCACCGTCGTGCTGCTGGTGGTGGTTTAGTCGCTAAGTCGTGACAGACTGCTGCGACCCCAGGGACCGTAGCCGGGCAGACTCCTCTGTCCATGGGATTTCCCAGGCAAGGATACTGAAGTGGGTTGCCATTTCCTTCTCCAGGGGATCTTCCTGACCCAGGGATAGAATCTGAGTCTCCAGCACTGCAGGGGGATTCTTTGTTGCTGAGCCACCAGGGAAGCCCAAGGTACAGTAGTACATTATCTTTATTTCAAGTCCAGGATGTCCAGAAGCAAGCATAAACGCAGCAAAGATGTAGCTGGTCCTTGACTGTTCGGTCGGTGCCAGCCTCTCTAATGCCAGCCGTTGTACTGAACTTTTCAAGTTTTACAGTACTTTTCAAGATACAGTACTGTAAGATTAAAAATGTTTATTTTTATGTATGATTGTGTGGCAAGTATTATAAACCTGTTACCGTACAGTACTATATAGCCTCTTGTGTTAGTTGGGTACCTAGGCTAATTTTTCTGGACTCATGATAAAATTGGACTTACAAATGTGCTCTCAGAACAAAATTCACTTATATGTAGGGGACTTACTGTAGTCTCCTAGGGCTGCTGATGCAAGTTACCGTAAACTTGATGGCTTAAAATAGCAGAAAGTTATTCTCTCACCATTCAGGAGGCCAGATATCTGAACTCAAGATATCAGCAGGGTCACACTCCTCTGGAAAACCTGAGGAAGAATCTATTCCTTGCCCTTTCAGCTGCTGGTAGCTGCTGGTGTTCCATGGTGTTCCAGGGCTTCTGGCAACATCACTCCTATCTCTGCCTCCATGTTTACACCACCATCTCCTCTGTGTGTGTTGGGCTATGACCTCCTTCTTTATTGGCCACACCTTGAGGCATGTGGGATCTTAGTTTGCCAATCAGGGATTGAACCCGTGCCTCCTGAAGAGGACGCACAGAGTCTTAACCACTGGCCCACTAGGAAGAGTCCTACATCTCTTTGATAAGAACACTTATTATCACACTCAGGGCTCGCCCAGAAATCCAGGATTAGCTTCTTAGCTCAAGATTTTTATCTTAATCAGATCTGCAAAGTTCTTTCCCCCAAATAAAGTAACTTTCACAACGTACAGGAATTTGACATAGAAATCTCTCTGCAGAATATTTTTTTTTCAGCCTACAAGAGGGACTGATGGCATTTAAGAAAAGAGTATATTTTCTCACTATTCACCAGTAGATGGGGACATTCAGTAAGAAATCAACAAAAGCAGGAAAGAAAGTGCTGAATAAATCTGAAAGTGAAACTGACTTGAATCAACAAGCATGAATTTCTTACTGGACTTGTTCAACAAAATTGATTGGCTCCATTTTGTGTGAAAAAATCCCTCATTTTCTGTGATTCCCTTATCACTTCAGTTGGCCAGAAACCTGGAACATTTGTGTAGATTATGAAAATTTCAGATGTGGCAGGGAATAAAGCAATGTAGAGAAGATTCTTTGGGTAAATGTAAATCAACTAAAGCCTGGGTTACAAATTTAAATTTTGACAAATAGAATTTAAGGTCCCAAACATCATAAGGGATAAGGAAATATTTTATGAATTGATAGAATAAACATAGATGAAGAAGACATGACAAACACAAACATATATGCATCTAACAATATAGCCTTGGAATATATGCAGCAGGGTAGCCCCATAGAACTTTCTACAATGACGGAAGAGTTCGATACCTGCCCTGTCCAATACGGTGCATCCTCAGTGTTTCAGTCATGTCCGACTCTTTGGAACCCTTTGGACTGTAGCGCTCCAGGCCTCTGTCCGTGGAATTTTTCAGGCAGGAACACTGGAGTGAGTTTCCATTTCCTCCTCCAGTCCCATACAGAAACTGCTACAACATGTGGGAATAGGTACTGAAATGTGGCTGGTAGGATTGAGGAGTTGAATTTTTAATTCTGCTTAATTTTAATTAATTAAAACACCATTGAATCACATATTCATTATTTACTAACAGATTTCTTCCACTGTCCTTATGATTCATGTTTTATCATGCTTTGAGCTCTAAAAAATATTTCCCCTTTGGACCTTCGATCAATATTTGGATGTTCCATTGGGTTGAAGTTAACCTATAGTAAATGTCCTTCTGCAAACTTATCATGTAGTTTCCCTTGACCCTTGGCTCATCTCTACTATGACCCTATCTCTCCTTCTCCTCACAGACACTAGCTGCTCCAGGAGAAACCTGTATTTACAGTCTTTCCTTCTCTTTCTCAGTCTCAAATGCACTGGCTTCTGTCCTGAGACTCTCAAAGATTTTCAAATTGTCACATCCAATGAACACTACTCAGTGCTGATCCCACAGGAGCTCTGCTTACCTCTGCAGCATGTAACCATGTTGACCATATCCTCCTGACACTCTCTTCTCTATTATTATTTTATTATTATTTCAATGACAGGAGCCTCTTGATCTTTTCCTCTCAATCCTGCCTGCTTCTTGGCAGATTCCTCCTCTGCCTGCTGCTTAAACATCAGTGTTTTCTCAGTTCTCCCTTCCCAGCCATCTCTGCTTCTCACTCTGCCTAGTCTTCCTGGGAAATTGTACTCATGTCGGTAACTCCAAGTATTTCTTTAGGAGATGACTCACTGCATTTAAGTAGGTTAAGTCATGTCTGGCTCTGTGCAACCCTACGGACAGTAGCCCACCAAGCTCCTCTGTCCATCAGATTCTCCAGGCAAGGATACTGGAGTGGGTTGCCATGCCCTACTCCAGGGGATCATTCCTACCCAGGGATTGAACCTGCGTCTCTTCCGTCCACCTGCATTGGCAGGTAGGTTCTTTACCACTAGCGTCACCTGGGAAGCCTCATGACTCACTAGCCTCTTCTTAAAGTCCTAATCTGTGCAGCTGGACTATCCTCAGGAACTTCACAGTCAGCCTGTCCCACAATTCTGATCTCAGTGAGGCAGCAGGGAGAAGTGGTGTGAAGTGAGATATTCATTCCCTGCCCAGGAATTGAACCCGAGCAGCCTGGCTTCCCAGTGGTAAAGAATCCACCTGCCAGTGTAGGAGATGCAAGCGACACTGGTTTGATCCCCTAGAAGTTCCCCTGAAGTAGAAAATGGCAACCCACTCCAGTATTCTTGCCTGGAAAATCTCATGGACAGAGGAGGCTAGCGGCTACAGTCCATGCGGTGGCAAAGAGTTGGACATGTCTAAGCAACTGAACACAAACACACAGCCTTGATGAAAGCCAGGAATCCTAGCCACCAGACCAGCAAGGGCTAGAGGCTAAAAGCGATTTTCTCCTGGCTCTTGCCCGGAGTGAAAAATGCATTTCTCATGGAAGCAAAAATCTTAAATGCAGGTACAATGTTTATTATTGGAGACATAGCGCAGCAGGAAGCGGAAGAGTACCCTGAGAAACTCTTAGTTTAGCTAAGACGGAAGCAAGGCAGAGATGAACACTCAGAGAGAAAGGATGTCAGCGTCCACCCTAGTGAGGAGGAACACAGGAAAGAGGCGGTTAAACCAGTTCTGTAGGGCAGTTTTTGTCTTCCTTCTGGCCAGATGTCCTGCTTTGACCCCTGGCTGATTTGTCTCAGAACCTTGCCCCTAGGTGTGCACACACCTCTCAACCAGGAGGAACCTTGATACAAAGGCTTCTGGGAGAAGCAGACTCTTTATGGCCTGGCGTTGTCCCCTGACATTTGGCCCCCAAGGAAGCTTTCTGCGCATGTGTAGTGTCTCTCTTGCCCCAAAGAGCAGGTTAATCTCTTGATCCTTTACTCGAACAAGGTTTAGGGCTTCTCTGTTCCTGCCATGAATATTACCTTCAGGTGCCCACTGGAGACAAAGTTGCTTCCTCTGTTTCTGTCGTTACTTCCGTTTCGGAAAGCAAACAGGAGGCTGATGGTAAATGCCAGAGCCCGGAGCCCACCTAAGCCCCATCTCAGGAAATGCAAACAGGAGGCCAGTCCTAAGTGTCCAGCCTGAAGTTCAACTTGTTCTCGTCCCCGAGAAATGAAAACCAGAGACCAGTCGTAAACACCTATCTCTCTCCTGCCTCAGCAGGAAAGTAAAGGGGAGAACAGTGAGATGATGGGACTTGCAGGCGCGACGCCCATGAGGTGTGAACGTCGCATCTCTCAGCAGTCTCCGTCAGGCAGAGCCCACGGGGCCCCATCTGCACGGTGTGCGGTGAGCCTCTCCCTCTTCCGGTCACCTGTCAAGGTGAGCTTCTGCGGGCCGGAGGGAGCGGGTCTCATGGCTGAGAGGAGCTGAGGCAGCTGTAGCTGCCTGATGTCCACCCTCTCGGAAGGACAGGACAGGAATAAGAGAGGACAGGGAGGGGACAGGGCCGAGAGAAAAGTGGAGAGATCGGGAAAGAGGGAAAGGGAAAGCGGAGGGGGAAAGCGTTGCCTGAATGAGGGGACTGAGGGTCCCCAGGGCCAGGCACAGACTTACCAAACTCGGTGATGTTGACACAGGAGGGGTGACGGCCACTTGTCACCCACAGGGAAGCTGCCTTTGGTGGTCTACGAGTTGCCAAACCTTCTCCCCAGAAGGGGACAACTGCCCCACGTTGGGTGCCACAAAATATATACCAACCAGGGTTCTTAGCCCTCAATCAATGGAGATTGACTAGAGGCCAGACGAGAAATTCAGGCAAGAGTTTATTGGGGCCCCTGTAGAAACGGGAGAGTGAGAACAAGTATCAGATTCCCTTGCTCACTCCATGAGGTAGAGGAGGTAGGGAAAGCTTGCTTCTTATACACAGTGAGGGTAGGGATGTTTCCAGGGGTCAGGATGGAGGGGTGGAGGAGGTGGTTTGCACACCCCTTGGGTGGTGGTGTATGCAGGGGGCATGCTCAATAGCCTGGTTTTCTCTCAAGTTCCTCTTTTTGCTCCAGGCTCTTCACAAGTGACAGTTGGGTTTTTTTTTGTTGTTGCTGTTCTCTTTGTATCTTTGTATTGAATTGGCCCCAACTGCACATGCACAAAATTATTTTTAGGGCCCATGCAATTTCTTTGCATTTTGTTGCTGGAGGAGACATGAGTCCATGTGCAGGCATTGCAGCAAAGGGTCTCAGGTCCTAGACTGTTTCATAATCAGGAGGGATGTGACCAGTGCACAGGACCTAGCAGCCAAAAGGAAACAAGCAGAGAGGGTGGACAGATGGGGAGGGAGCCGGCTTCCACCTCCACATCTGAATCTCCAAGACCGACAAGTCCAGGGGCACTGGCAGGGCTGGAAGGGGAAGGAAAGAGAAAAGAGAGTGAGATGAATGGAGAAGGATGTGAGAGGAGAGGGAGCCAGGAAGAGGATGGTAGGGGATGTCAGAAATTGGTGGGGAAACTGCAGTGAAGAGAATTAAGTGACCCCAGGCTAGCCTTGTGTCAAAGTGAAACTGTTAGTTGCTCAGTTGTGGCTGACTCTTTGCGAGCCCATGGACTGTAGCCTGCTAGGCTCCTTTTCCATGGGATTTCCTAAGCAAAACACTGGAGTGGTTGACATTTCGTTCTCTAAGGGATCTTCCTGACTCAGTGAGCAAACACAAGTCTTCCGGTTCGCCGGCAGATTCTTTACCATCTGAGCCACCTACAAAAGCTTCTCGGACTAAATACACCATGTCAGCCACATAAACCAGCAGGTTGATGACTGTCAGGATGGCCACAGCCAGTTGTTGGTCCCAGGTGCAGACAAAGATGCTGATTTGATCACTGCAGCTCATATCGCTGGACCGCTGGGGCTGCCCTCCCAACTTCTCATGGAACTGGTAGAGTGGCCAGAGGATCACGGCGGTGGCATAGAGGAGGACGGAGAGCACAGTCTGCACCCACAGCAAACAGGGGACAGGGAGGGGCAGCTTTTTGTCGTTGTCACAGTCACACCCATTCATGAGGAAGTTCATGGCCCCCAGGATGAAGCAGATCCAGTACACGGCCACACACCACACCAGGGCCGGCTGGTGCAGGTACAGGTCGGTGTTGCAGGTGAAGGCCAAGATGATGTTGGCCACATAGTTCTCCAGCCTCCTGAGCACACCTGGGAAGGTCGGCCAAAAGCAGAACATTTTACCGGGTCGGCGACAGACCCAGGCCACTTCGATGGCATAAAGCAGAGCAGCCACGCAGGAGAAGGCGGTGGCGGTGATGGCGCGGTTCCGGGTGGGGCCTGGAGAAAAGAACTGGATGTAGGTGGGGCCGAAGATGATGGCAGCTGCAAGGCAGACAACCGCGAAGTAACAGCCAAAGGCGTAGAGAATGCCATCCCAAGACAAGCGGAGGTGGTACTGGACCTTATCAGACAAGCGGAGGAGGGACTGTATGTTACATAACGGCAGTTTGAGGAGGCTGCCCAACTCCAGTACAAAGCCAACGAAGGTCAGGGCGAAGCAGATGCACCAGATGAACATGCACCAGTTGATTACCCCCTCCTTCAGAGCGTCCTCGCTGGCCAGCAAGATGGGCACGAGGACGGAGAGGAGCTGCCCCACGCGGAGGAGGAGGCTCGTGATGGTCTTGCAGTCCAGACCTGAGAGCAAGCTCATAGTGCTCCTGCTGGCCAGGCAGGTCAGGGCAGCGGAGTTGTGTGCAACCTTCCTTGTTTTCCACCCAAAGTCTTGTGAATAGTTAAACACGGCTCCGGAGTTGGATGCTGTTTCCTGTTTCACTCAGCCGGTTCAGCGCTCCCTCTGTCTGTTCTTGATTTTTCAGAAGTATACAACCACTGATCTTTAGAACAGATGTGCTAATCTTAACAAAGTAAGGCCCACACTCACGTTCTCAGTCCCCAGCGAGGCGCGCGGTGGTTAATGTCAAGTCTCCAATATGCTCAGCGTGTGGCCCGAAGCTGTTTCCTGCCCCTCTCCTTGCTCACAGCCTGCTTTCACTTTTTATTTAGAGAAGCAAACTGACCTCTGAAGGAGCAGCTGAACTCTTGACTGGGTGAGCAGAGGGTGTGTGTCCCGGGAGCCCCCCATTCCCTCCTGTTTGGGCAAATCCTTTGCCCTTTGGAACTTTGTGGTCAGTTTGGACACCGCAGGAGTGGGGCATGGCTTGTTTATGACTCTGTCTGTGCCTCTCCCGGAAGAAGAATTTATTTATTTGAAATATGTCCTGGAGGAGCAAGTTAAGGGAAGCAAGGAGGCCCTATCTATCCCTTCTAGAAGGCCACTGGGACACATTTTGGCCGATTGGCAAAACTAGAGTATGATTCTGTAACCAAGAAGAAAAATGATGTTTAAATTTTCATACATCCTAACACATGTATGTTTTCTATTCTGAAGAACAGTGTACCCCTTGAATGGATCTCTAAATTCCTCCACTCTTTTGCAGTTAGAACTGATTTGTTAAAACCTGGTAAGTGGGAGGTAATGCCATGGGCAGCTTTCCTATTACTCTATAATAGAGATTCTTCTAACAAGGGCACTAAATTAATGGTATTAATCTCTGGTGGCCTTGTCCTGTGTTTGGGATCCGAACCACTCTCTAGGGGAATAAACAATGAACTGTGACAAACCCCAGGGTCTTGAAGACAGCTGTCTGCAGTGTTGGTGAGGGGCAGCGAATAGCCCTCCCACCTCAGTGATCAAAACAGCAGGTCCTGCCTCTGCAGGGAGAAGGGCATCACCACTGCCAGCATTAAAGGTGATGTTAGTCTGGGTGTTTCATTTGTCTTTAAATTTTATTGTCTCAAGGACAAAAATTACTGGGTGACTATATTTTTGCATGGAAAGTTACTTTTCAAAGCTTTGTTAATGGGTGGTGGTGGATGGGTGGGTATTGCTGAAGCCACAGTCGAGGAAACTATTGCTTGAGTTTGTGCTGCACAAACATGTGTTTCTATGTGTCAGTTGTTTTCTGATGCTGCTTCCTGCTTCTCCAGGACCCACACATAATATGACTTAAATAAATATAAATATTCATGGATTTTTAAAAATTATCTGGAATTTCTGGATACCATCGAACCCTGCTATCAGTCACAGATGAAGCCTTGTCCTTTCTCCTACAACTGTAATGTTCTTTTTTAACCTCAATACAAAGATAAAAGAAAAAACCCACAAACCTGACATATGCTAATTGCCCCAAATTTTCTCAGAGCTGAGAAAGATGGAGCAGATTGTTATTCTCACCCAAGCCCCCATCTAGGGGAGCCCTTCCCAATGTCTCCCCACTCCCACCTTCCCCCAGGACCTGGGGGCATGACCCTGCCCAAAACAACTAGCAGTTGTGTCCCCAGCACTAGACTTTCTGTCCTCTTAGCTCTTAAAGGGCCAGAGCCCAGCTGACTGTATTTAAAGGTGCGTCCTGTGTGCATGCCCAGCATGTGTGTTTGCCTGTGTATGTGCCTGTATGTCTGTACTCACAAGTGCATTTGGACCAGCAGCCTTTATAATAACTGGCGGCTGGGAAGACACCAATACTGTGTTTAGTCTCCTTTCTCAGCCACAAACCCCAGAGCCCAGCATCCTGGTGTCACCAGGACTGGAGGAGCCAGGCTTCAGAGCTGTGGTGGGGGCAGGGGGGTGGGGACAGGGGAAGGCAACCCTCTGCTGCCCCTCACTCCTGTACTGGGATGAAGCTTGAGTTCTTCACCCGGGGGCGGGTGGGGTGGATGGGGAGGGCTCCAGAAGGTGGTTCCCACGGCAGGCACATCGTAAGAAGCAATGAAATAAAATTCATATTTTAAGGCAAGACAAGAAAAATTTAAACAAAATTCTTCTCTGCCTGTTTTGACTTCCTCCCTGCCCTGAATTGTGCAGTGTGACTCTGCAGTATGTGTTAACCAAACCTTCCTGAGGGCAGAAATACCTGACCCAATATAAAGATCCATTTTTGTTCTTCTAACCCCAGCCTTGTGACTTTATACGACACTGCCTACCTATGACCTTATTAATTCACTAGCTATATTACTCGTAGTCTACCACCTTGCAAGAGTGTTGTTTCTTGCATTAACAAATGTGTCATTGTGCCTCTGATAAAAATGGTGATGACCAGGTGACCTTATATACAGTTTTATAAGATCCATGACTCAAAATATGGGAAGAAGCAACAGGAGGGAACCATTTCTGAGAGTCTGACAGACAAGTAAGACAATTGTTCCAGAGGATTTTGGCTACTGTTACCAGAACTAGAATAATAATTGTACATTGAGTGGCCTATCAATGGAATCCTCACCTGACCTGGGAAAAGTCCTCCCAAACCTTGGTTGAAATTAAGATGGAAACAAATAGATTGTGTGATAAGAATGTTGCCCACCACCCAGGTCTTCCAAAATCAAGTCACTATCTGCTGCAATTCACTGACCTACAATCCATTCTGAAAGGAAGTCATGGAAAAGGTCAGGATTGTACTTTGTACTCTGAGAAAACTGGCGGAACCTGCCCTCACATAATTGGATATTTTCAGGAGACTTTTCCATGAACCCAGTTTCTTGCACCTGTCCATACTTAGGAAGCACTAAAAGTATTAACCATGATATCTATTCTTCCTGAGTGAAGCAACCTTCTACCAAGGTATGGGCTGGTTTCATGTCCTTCTTCCCCAAATCACATACACACTGACCTCAAATCCTAACCTCCTCAAAACAGCTCTCAGAGCTTCTTGAGAGACTGTCTCCCCAGTTACACTTCTCAGGTTGGTTCCAATAAAATTTCCAATTTTTTCTTAGGTTGTCTGACTATTGGCTAATTTTTTATCCACAAAAACAAATATGCATTGACCTCTGCATGTCTCAGTGCAGGAATCTCATATTCTTATATTTTTCTAAATCAAATTGAACACAACCCTGGGACTTCAGTTCCCAGGAGGATGGAAATATCTCTGTGCTTCAGTAAAAGAATTGTCCAGGGTGGGCTCACATGAGGGACTTGCTGTCCAAGTCTTGTGCTTCATGGGAGTGGCTACTCAATTCCTCCTTTTGAGAAGTTGGGAAAGGATTTCCAAATCATGAAAGATACGTCAAGGTTGTATATTGTCACCCTGCTAATTTAACTTTAATGCAGAGTAGATCATGTGAAATGCCGGGCTGGATGAAGCACAAGCTAGAATCAAGACTGCTGGGAGAAATATCAATAATCTCAGATATGCAGATGACACCACCCTTATGGCAGAAAGTAAAGAAGACTGCAAGGAGATCCAATCAGTCCATCCTAAAGCAGATCAGTGTTGAACATTCAGTGGAAGGACTGATGTTGAAGCTGAAACTCTAATACTTTGGCCACCTGATGCGAAGAACTGACTCATTGGAAAAGATCCTGATGCTGGGAAAGATTGAAGGCAGGAGGAGAAGGGGACAACAGAGGATGAGATGGTTGGATGGTATCACCGACTCAATGGACATGAGTTTGAGTAAACACCGGGAGTTGGTGATGGACAGGGAAGTTGGCGTCCTGCACTCCATGTGGTCGAAAAGAGGTGGACTCGACAGACAGACTGACTGAACTTAACTGAACTGAGAGGTTAAGGGTCATTTGTCACATTTCCAAGGCCGCTCCTGTCCCCTCACTGTGGTGCTCAAAAGAAAGTGTAATCATCCTGTATTTAGTCGAAACTTCTCGTCATAGGGGCTTCCCTGGTGGCTCAGATGGTGAAGAATCCTCCTGCAATGCAGGAGACAAGGGTTTGATCCTGGGTTTGGAAGATCCTCTTCGGATGGGAATGTCAACCCACTCCAGAATTCTTGCCTGGGAAATCCCATGACAGGGGAGCGTGGTGGGCTGCAGTCCATGCGGTCACAAAGAGTCAGACACAAATGAGTGAGATACGCTTAGTCTTCTCATCTTAGAGGAGGTGCAGCTGGACCCCAGGGTGGGCAGCACTTGTCCAGAGTCACCCTGTGTGTGGCAGAGTCAGAGTCAAGACTCAGGTGTCCTGGCCCCCAAGCCAGTTGACTGTCCACGGCCACACGCTGCTTGTGACAAGTGTGGCAGCAGCATCCTCCAGGCTGGGATTCTGCCCCGTCCACCCTCGTTCTGCACAAACCTGCCCCGTCTTCCCGAGGAGGGCACTCACTGCTGCTGAGTCCATTTCCTCATCTGCTAGATGGGGAAGGGGTGCCAGAGACCCCTGGTCCCTCCCAGCCCGCCTCTTCCCGGGGCCCCTGGACTTGCCAGTCTTGGAGACTCAGACGTGGAGCTGGAAGCCGGCTCCCTCCCCGCTGTCCACCCTCTCTGCTTGTTCCCTCTTGGCTGCTGGGCCCTGTTTATTAGTCACATCCTTCCTGATTACACAGACCCTCCTTCCCCATGACCTCTGCTTGGTGGGGAGCATGTTTCTCTTTCATAACAAGAGTTTCCTCAGTCACTTCCCAGGAGTCCAACTCTCCAGTGATTCTTGTCAAAAACACAAACTGCTTCCAGGAGCCTCAACAGTCTGAGATCTCCCAGACTCCCTGTTCATGCACATTCTTGACTTTCCACTTCTTCAGAGTCCACTCAGCAGCCCGAAAGGTCTTGCCCTGTTTGGGGAGCTCTTGTTTCCTTTAGGAAAAGGAAATTCCTTTCTGCTGGGCATATAGAGGACTGACCATAAGCAGGGGAAGATGAAACAGAAGCCCAGAGTGAAGAGGCATATGTGGGGTCCACAACTGGATTCACAGCCGCATCTGCTCTGAGTCCAAAGCAGACAGGCTGGAGGAGAAGCTGAGAGATGCCCGCACAGGCCAGTCTCCAACGGTAGAGAGAAGGGAGGCGCCTTCGGTCCAGATTTCTGGAGAGGGGGAGCTGGGGCCCCCAAACCCACCTACTGGGTGACCAGGGCCTCCCCCAGCCCTTCACACACACAGTTGATGGAGATGCACGCCCCCGCGGTGCTGAAGCCTCAGCCCCTTCCCTTGCTCCCTGCCTGGTCTGGGCTCCCTGTCTCCCGGGGCAGCGGCCAGAGGCTTCCTCCTCAGCCGGCCAGAGCCTCCCCTGCACACAGTGACTCCAGGTGACACCTCCCAGACTGTGGTCTGAGCTGCAACCAGAACAGAGTCCGGGGCATAGCTGTTCCCATTCTCTGGTCCTAGACCAGCTTCTTGGAAAAATCACAGAATCAGCCTTCCTCAGTCCTCCTCTGAGTGGGGAGAATTGGGGCCATTCCCTCCTGGGCTCTCAGGCACCTGGTTATCTCCCTTGGGTGCCAGTGCAGACGGCCGATCCATGTGGCCCTTGTCTGTGTGGTTGGCTCCTGTCTAAAGGTGCCCGTCGGGAGGCAGGTGAGCTGAGGAGAAATAGGGGGCTTTGATCAACCCCTGTGAAGTGTCTCCCTGCTCTCTCCGGATTTTCGGGCTGGCCTGCCAACAGGAAGTAGTCTGGCTGAGATGGGGGCTCTGCTGTAGGAACTCTGGATGGGGTAAGCCAGCCAGAACAGGACAGACAGAAGCTGGTGATTCCTGGATCTGAGAGAAGAGGGAAGGGGCTCAGCATTTCCTGAGGTTCTTTTACCTGCTGAGGTTTCGGGGAGCAGATCTGTATTCAAATCCAGGCTCAGAGTAACTGTGTGACCTTGAGCAAAAAAGATAACGTGCTCTCTGAGCCTCACTTTCATCATCTGTTAAATGGGGATGACAATAATAATATCCTTGAAAATGAAATGAATTAGAGATAATAAGTCACCTAGTCAGACTGGTGGTGTGTTTTGTCGCTGAGTCATGTCCGACTCTGTGCGACCCCTTGGACAGTAGCCCGCCAGGCTCCTCTCTCCAGGGGGATTTTCCAGGCAAGAATACTGCAGTGGGTTGTCATGCCCTCCTTCAGGGGATCTTTCTGACCCAGGGATCGAACCCTGGTCTCCCACATTGTATGTAGATTCTTTACCATGTTAGCTACCAAGGAAGTGGCTAAAACATTGGTGCTAAAAAAATATTGGCTGTTTTATCTTTCTGGAATACAAGGTACAAATTCATGCCAATCAGAGTTTAAGATCCTGCACCACATGACTGGGTTCAAATCCCAGCTCTGCCACTTCCTACTTGTGTGATCTTGGACTAGTTATCCCCTGTGTGTCTGTAAGATTGGGGACACAGAGTGCATAGTTCATGGGTTGCTGGGAGGGACAAACAAATCCAGAACAGTAGTTACCCTGCAGTGTGTGCTGTGTGTGACACCTCTCTTAACTTTTATGTCTATACCTGCCCTGTTGGCCCATGGCATATGTTTCTTAAGTGAAAATAACAAGTGCTTACAGCTCAGAATGTAGCCTGGACCTACCGACTGGGATGCATTCCATCCCTTCTGCCTTTTGGGGAATTTTTGAGACTCACCAAGTCATGTTTTGTTTCGTTGAATCCTCCTAACAACACTTTACCTTGTGTGATGGACATCGCCATGGAGGGAAACCACTGAGGACCTGAACTCATTGCCATATTTGAGGACAATCACATCATGTGTGCAATCTGGGGACAGCTTGGGCCTGACCCTCAATAAGAAAGAAAAGGAAAGGAAAGTGAAGTCGCTGTCGTGTCTGACTCGTTGGGACCCCATGGACTGTAGCCCACGAGGCTCCACCGTCCATGGGGACTTCCAGGCAAGGTTACTGGAGTGGGTTGCCATTTTCTTCTCCAGAGGCTCTTCCCGACCTAGGGATCGAACCCAGGTCTCCCACATTGCAGGCAGGTGCTTTACCATCTGAGCTACCAGGGAAGCCTCAAGAAAGAAAAGGCCAGATAAATATGGGACCTGCCCCACAAGTGGGGCCTGGACACACAAGAACAGGTGATACACAGAAACAAAGACAGACCAGAATTCCTTCTGCGGGCCTGCAGGAGCATCCACTGTGTGCTTCCCATGACCATGGTGCCTGGATCCACTGCCCTTGGCTGTGACCTGGCTGTCCAGCACCCTCCTTCCTAGTCTCAGCCTGTTCTCAGGCGGGTCCCTCCCTAGTAGTTCTCCAAGCTACCCAGTGTCCTTCTAGTACAGTTGTTCTCTGCTTAGGTTGCCAGAGATGTTCTCTGCAGGGTGCAGTTAACAGCCTTTATGATGAAAAGCAGGAGCTACTCTCTCCATTTTCTGGATGAGCAAACTGAGACTAGAGTTGCAAAGACTGAGCCAGGAACACTGTGTGCCCGGCTGAACTCAGGTCTCACCTCAGGGTGGGGGGTGGTGTGTAGACATATACGGTGAAAGGCTCTGAGATGACCAAGAGAACTGGAAACGTTGTCAGTGGCTGGAGGGAGAGGAGGAGGCTGGAGGGTAGAAAGGTGTCTGAGCTTGCAGGGCTTTGCATGTGGATGACGTTGTGGAGTCTGTGTTCCACCCTAACGGAGCAAACAGAAATCTTCAGAGTATCTTACTTTGAATTTTCTCCAAACCAGTCTTTGAGGGCAAGGATGGAAATAAAGGAAGCATCTGGAAGCTTATGGCAGGAGTGCAGGTGAGGGGATGGGTGGATCTGGACCAGGTGGTCTAGAGATGAAGTAGAGTGGGTGGGTTCAGGAGCATATGGTGAAGAGCGTTTGTGAAGGTGGTGCCATGGATTGAGATGGGAAAGACGAGGAAGGGTCACCAAGTTTCAGGAGTGGGGGATTGAAGAGGTGGGACTGGACATATTGAGTGTGACATGTCCTGAGACATCCGGAGGCAGAGATCAGGAGGCAGGTGTATATGACTCTGGATACCAACAGTGATCATCTTCGGAGACAGGAACTGGAGTCTTCACTTAGCCTACACTCTTCTTTCAGCTTCTTCCTAAACGTCATGTCCACAGAGCAGCCTTGCCCCTCCCCCCGCCAGGTACTCCGATAACTCTTCTCACCCGTGTTCCCTTTATCGTGGCATTTATCACCCACGGACTTGATGTTATATATTGATGTGCTCATATCGTGTACTAGAGTGCAAGCTCCACAAGGGCAGAACTCTTGGTTCTGTTCTCTGCTCTCTGTGCAGTGTCTAGAATAGGGCCTGGCACACACACACTTGGTGAGCAAGAATATTTATTGATGAGTGGAATCTTAAAGTCATCGGACTGGATGAGGACAAAAAGGCTCCCAGAAAAGAGGTGGTCTGGGCCCAAGTCCTGAGGAGATGGTTCCTTCCTGTTGCTTCTTCCCATATCTGTAGCTGTTGTTGTGGTTTAGACGCTGTTGCCTCTGACTCTGTGATGCAATTGCCTGTAGCCCGCCAGCCTCCTTGGTCCATGGGATTTTCCAGGCAAGTATACTGGAGTGGGTTGCCATTTCCTTCTCCAGGGCATCTTCCAGACTCAGGGATCGAACCTGAGTCTCCTACATTGGCAGGCAGGTCTTTTACCACTGAGCCATATGGGAACAGTCACTGCATTTTAATCATGGATCTTATAAAACTATATGTATTATATGAATCATTTCAAGAGGCCTAGTCACCATTAGTTTTCATCACAGACTTAATCACACATCTGGCAATACAAGAAACAAGACATGAATCTTTAAAATAAGCAGAGCACAAGCAATACAGCTAGAGACATTTATCAGGTCCTAAGTAAGTTAGCAGTGCTGTCTTCTAAGGAGTTACATGGTTCCTCTAGAAAATGTCACCCTTATGGTGAAATGGGTATTTCTTCCCTTGAAGAGCTCTGGTTAAGGCACAATGCAGATGAATAATGCACACTAGAGGAGAGCAGAAGGCTGAAACAGACAGACAAACAATGTCATATTTAAGTTTTTCTTGTCTTGTCTTAAAATAGGAATTTTATTTCATTGCTTCTCAAGATTTTCCTGCCACAGGGACCACCTCCTGGAAGTCCTTTCCTTCCATCCAACCTGCCCCTGGGTGAAGATCACATGCTTCATCCCAGGACAGGAGTGAGGGGCAGCAGTGGGGGTCCCTCCCCTCCCCTCCCCCACATCTCTGCTTGTCTGGCTCTTCTGGCCCTGGTGACAACAGGATGCTGGGGTCTGAGGCTCTGTGGCTGAGAGCAGGAGAAGAAGGCTTGTGGTGCATTTCCCGTCACCAGTTCCTATATAGGGCTGTTGGTGTCATTTCAGGGCGGCACATGAGCACACACACACGTACACACACAGGTGCACTGAACATCCATACCGGTACGCATCTTTAAAGAGAGGCCTTGAGGTGTTGTCATGGCTGCTTTAAGAGTTAGGGGGCAGGATGTTGACATTGGAGTGAGGCCCAACCCCTTGCCTCAGGGTCTGGGCCACATCCCCAGACTCTGGTCCAGGTGGAGGTGGAGAGTCAGTGGGAGTGGTTCTCAAAAACATGGGTTTGGGTGAGGGTGAAAACTGACTAGGACTCTTTTGAGTTCTAGGTCAATTTGGGGATATTAGAATATGTGGCTTTTGTTTGGGCTTTTTGTTTCTTTGTTTTTTCCCTCTCATCTTTATATGCATGCTATGTGGCTTCGGTCAACTCTTAGTGACCCCATGGACTGTAGCCCACCCGGCTCCTCTGTCCATGGGATTCTCCAGGCAAGTGTACTGGAGTTGGTTGCCATGCCCTTCTCCAGGGGATCTACCTTACCCAGGGGTCAAACTGGCATCTCTTGCATTGTCTCCTGCATTGCCCATGGATTCTTTATTTCTGAGCCATTGAGGAAGCTCTTTATCTTTATACTGAGATTAAAAAGAACATTATGTGTGTGAGAAAAAGTACAAGGCCTTTCCCGATGCTTGACAGCAGGGGCTGATGGAAACAAAAAGATCTAGAAAAAATTTTTTAATTATATACTTATTATACCTGATTCCAGAAACTCAGGAAGCAGCAGCAGAAAGCAACAGGTACACAGAAACACACATACGTGTCACCTCACACTCGAAGAATGCAATTCCTTTGACAATGGAAGCAGCAACAACCACTCCACCCCACCCCACCCCCAAACCACGTGCCCAAGAAATTCTGAAAAGAAACTGTCTCTTTAAGAACAAGTCACCCAATAATTTTTGGCCTCCTGACCAGAAGATACAAAAAGAAAGAAAAAAAAAAAATCTCAGGCTAACACCAGCTTTAAGGCTGCAGTGGCCATGCTCTTCTCCCTGCAGAGGCAGGACCTGCTGTTCTGATCAGTGAGGCGGGAGGGCCATGTCGCTGCCCCTCACCACACTGCAGACAGGTATCTCCAAGTCCCTAGGGTTCTTCACCAACTCCTTTTTTGATTCTTTAGAGATTGGTTGGGGGTGGAAGCCATCCTAAATTCCTTTAAGATGACCTCTAGGCAGCCAGTGTTTAGTAAACTAGGAAGAATCCTGGAACCAATCTCAGGTGAGGCTGAGCATCAGGTGGGGCCCAGGGATCCAAAATCTCTGCTTTAGGACTCTCACCCATTGGGAATCAGTGACCTCCAGAATTTTCTTTTTCCTTACTTCAAGGCGAGGTGCCTCTATACACTCCCTTCTATTGGGAGAAAGAAGGCCCAAAGCCTTGCTACCCACCCTCACTCCCAAACCCAGAAACACACAGCAACTAAGGCACCCAGGGGGACAGACACGCTTTGGCAAGGAGGCCCCTCCGGAGGCCCAGGGTGTGAACAGCTGCACAGAGGGCTGTGTGCTGTGGAGTCAGCACCTTAGGAGGTGGGAGACATCGGTGGACAGGGAAGGAAAGAGTCTCAGGTCCTGATGGATCAGAAGAAGGAAAATGGGGAGAGGTGGTCAGGACACAGGAGATGAGAAAACCAAGGATAACCCGAAAAGGGGTAAAAAGCAGAAAATGTAGAAACGATGAGAGAAGCAAGAGAAAGAAGCAAAAGAGGACATGGGCAACCAAGGACAATAGGAAGGAGACAGAGCAGATGGAGGGAAGGAAACAGAAAAGTGAGCGAGGTGAATGGGAAGTATGTGAGGAGGGAGAGAGGGAGCCAGGAAGAGGGCATCAGGGGACAGCAGAGCTCTGTAAAGACACATCCTGTGAGTGGAGGGGAGAAGGGGTACTGGGCTGGTCCTCAGTCCCTACAGAAACCTGGCGAGTCCAGTACACCAGGTCGGCCACGTAGATCAGCAGGTTGATGGCTGTCAGGACAGCCACAGCCAGTCGCTGGTCCCAGACGCAGCCATAGTCGATGAGCTCAACAACACAGCTCATATCGCTGTCCCAGTGGGGTTGTCCACCTAACTTCTCATCAAACTGGTAGAGTGGCCAGAGGACCAGAGCACTGACATAGAGGAGGACTGAGAGCACGGTCAGCCCCAGATGGAAAATGCGGAGCGGAAGGGGCAGTCTGTTCTCCCAGCCACCCAGCCGCAGCAGCATGGCCACGGCTACCTGGACGAAGCAGATGGAGTACACGGCCACGCACCACTCCAGGGCCGGCTGGTGCAGGTACAGGGAGGTGTTGCTGAGGAAGACGAAGATGACACAGGCCACAAAGCTCTCCAGAATCTTCAGCAGGCCTGGTAATGTGAGCACATAGCAGGGCATGTTCTCGAACTTGTAGTGTTTCCATGTGTAGGCCACATCTATGGCATAGAGCACACAGGCGATGCAGGAGAACGCAGAGGCAGCGATGGCCCGGTCTCGGGAAGGACCATGAGGCAGGTACTGGACGTAGAAGACGGGGTAGATGATGGAGGTCGAGAGGCAGAGGAGGGCCGCATAGCAGGCATAGGTGATGGGTAATTTGTACCAGAAAAAAGGAAAGTTGCGGTTATAGTAAATGCACTCGAACATAGACATGAAGAAGGTCACGATGAAACAGAGGCACCAGATGGCTAGGCACCAGTCACCTATAGCCCCCCTCTCGTGGCCCATGCTGGCCACCAGGGAGAAGGCGATACACATGGAGATCGTCTGCGGGAAGCGGAGGAAGAAGCACAGGGAGTCCACATCTTCTTTAGCTGGGATTATCTCCCAGGTGGACATGCTGTTGTGAAGGTCCGGCAGGTTAGAGTCACCAGTATGGAGTGGTCTTCACTTAGGTCTCACCATAGAGAGATCCAGATCTGAAGGCAGATTGAGTGAGATGATCAGAAAAGGCTCAGGGCCCTGTGAGGGCTGAGGCTCGGGATCTGTGGAGTTTGAACCAGTGGCTCAGACACTCAGGCAAGATCACAGACACTCCAGAATGATTCTCCCCACCCCATCACCTTTGGCCTCATCAGGAGACTTGTCTCATCTCACAGCTGGGTTGGATCTGGCCTCAAACCACCAACATTTTTATGTCTTTTTGCTGCGTGTCAATATCTACAGAAATACAGGATACCATGGTCTTTTCTACAACCACAAACCTTCAAGTTGGAAAAAGAATTTTTAAAAAATTGTTTGGTAACCAATTCTGAGCTGAAAGCATAGGAGACCATATATGGTTTTGTTTGGCGTTCCCTGATGGCTCAGATGGTAAAGCGTCTGCCTACAATGTGGGAGACCCGGGTTTGATCCCTGGGTCGGGAAGATCCTCTGGAGAAGGAAATGGCAACCCACTCCACTACTCTTGCCGGGAAAATCCCATGGATGGAGGAGCTTGGTAGGCTACAGTCCATGGGGTCACAGAGCGTAGGACGAGACTGAGGGACTAAACTTTTTTCCTTCTTTCTTATTTCATGCGGGGAGCCGGCCTGACTGCTCAGGCCCCTTCTCGGCCCTGAGAGAGATCAAAAGGTCCCTCTCTGTCCCGCCACCCCTGATTTGTTAAAGTGCAAATTGGCCTTTCTCACCTCCCTCAAGGAAATCGCTGCAGCCACCATTTGCCCATTTTCCTGACTCTGATAAGATTATCGGGCTCCTGTGAATGGCTTATGTCTAGGTAGTCTTTACCTGATTGTAAGACGCTGGTGCCATGCTCTGCTGGAGTTAAGATAAAACTCCTGAGCTAAAACTAGTATCTGCAGTTCTGCACGTATGCAAGTCTTTGATCTAAAATTTGGTGAATCCTGTTAGTATATATATGTATGTTACCCCTCAATAAAGTCGTCGGAATCAGTCACAAGCTGACTCCGTCCCTCTCAACCCCATCTTTCCTAGTCTTTTATTTCTCAGGTGCTCTGGTGATTGCGTCCTCGATCTGTTCATCTAGTCGGCAGGCCCAGCAATTTCACTTAGTGTAAATGTTCAAAAGTCCATTTGCTGAAACAGTAATGTGTTTGATCACAAAATTCTTTCAGACCCCAGTGGGGTGTCATCTCCTATAGTGTATATGTATCATGTCACCTGTCAAAACTGAAACATTCTGAATTCTGGAGAATATCTGACCCCAAGGATTCTCAAAAAGGAACTGTTTATTGTTGTGCTAACCTTATTCTACAGATGGGAAAACCAGGAGTCAAGTGCCTTCCCTAAGGTTAAAAGCATAGCGGTGGAAATCCAAGTTAAAAATAAAAAAGTCATGGGTTTGAGCACTTTGTTCTACAGCCCAGCAGGTCAGCCAGGCCCGTGGGTGGGAGCCCAGGACCAAAACTCAGGGCTCTGGGACAAAGGAGACATCCTCAGGGCCACGGCCTCCTTTTATAGCAACCTGAAGACACACATGTCCCCGCCTCACCTCCCCGCAGCCATCACTAGAAGGAGCTGCCATCTGAGGGGACACAGCCCCATCCAGAGGAGGGCAGCTTCAGGGGTGAACCGGGAGGAGCCATGGGGTGAGAGCAAGGCAGTGGGGACAGGATGACATGGGAGTAGGGACTGTTGTGAATCCCCTCCACGCATTTTTGCCTTCACATGTGATGCTTCCTCTTTGAGGAAGGAGCCCAACCCAGCATGACTCCAAGGTGGGGCAACATTGAGGAACCACAGACTAAAGTAACACAGTGTTGGGCTCCAATGCTGCCATCCAGGTGGAGTCTGGAAAGATCTAGGAGAAGTCCTACCTGAGCAGGATTCTCCTGGCCTGGGAGACTGGTGAGCAGCTTCAAAGCTGGGAGGAAGGGATTGGAAATGAACAAGGATGCTGTGTCTGATGCTGATGAGGAGCCTTTCAGGGCATCTCAGGGAAGGGGTGTGGATGGACGGATGATCACCCCCTTTAAAGGGCAGAAGCTGAAAGAGGAGGCCCCTGCTAACCCCTGGGAGAGGACAGTCCTGAGGATTCATCCAGGACTGGGTGGGGTTGGAGGGGGCAGCAGAGTGGAGATGACAGGGGGGATTCCAGGGTCCCAGTGGCCCTGAGGCAGCCCAATACGTGTCTTCTGACCCAGAAGAGATGCAGGCATGGAGCCAACCTTCCCCATGGAGGAGGGGCCTGGACTGGAACTGAGACAGGAGAACAGGTGCCTGAAGGGGTTTCAGGGCTGTGACAGGGACACGTGGCCAGAGTGGCAGAGACCCTGGAGACCATGGAATTGCCCAGGTCACCTGCCCAAGGCGGTCCCGCCAGCCAGGGCTGCAGTCCAGCCCACACAGGGGCTCCTCCAGGGTCCAGTGTGGGGGAGTGAGGCCCCTCCCAGCCCGCCTCTCTTCAGGGACAGCTGCCCTGTTTCCAAGGGACTATTTGCTGAGAGGCCCCCCAGGGCTGAAGGGCCAGCACCCTGAGCCCCAGCCAGCTTCCTGCCATCAGGGGCCTTGTTATTTTTGCTGACAATAAACCCTGGGACAAGCTGAGGTGGAAAGAGAAACACAGAGCAAACCTGAGAACCTCCAGAGACTCACAAAGCTTCTTGAGCCCCAATTCCAGTGGAGACCCGGAGCGTGCTGGCCTCCCAAAGGGCACTGCCGAGGTAAGGAGGGGCATGGGGTGAGGGAGGCAGGGGGTGTCATGCTCTCTGTACCCCAGTTTGATCCCAGTTTAATTACTTGAACTCACCCTGAAATTCCACCTAAGACCAAGAGACAACTTCAATGCATTGAATGCTTTGAATCCATTGAATGCATCAGAGAGCATATGGAGAAGAGGAGGCATGGGGGTTCCAACCGTGTGACCCTGGGTCAGGCCTGTGCCCTCTCTGGGCCCCTGTTCCCCCACCTGGAAAGCAGCAGCTTTGTCTGAGTCTCCCAGCAGCCCCTCCTCCACTCTAGTCTGTGAGCCTGGACGTGGTGCCCCCGTCAGAGCACAGCCTGGGTGTGGCTGAGCCCCGCCTGCCCAGCAGCCAGGCGTGTGGATTGGAAGACAGGGAGCCAGGAAGGTCATGGCTGGGACAGAGGAAAAAAGGAGGAAGTGCCAGAAGGACAGAGAAGGAGGAGATGAGATGGACACTCAGAGAGACAAGGAGTAGAGCCTTCACGGCTGGATGATCATGGCAAGCTACTCAACAGAACCTCAGTTTCCTTATCTGTTCAATGTCTCTATACCTACTTTGTGTCAATTAAATGAATAAAAGCATGTGACGGGTTCATAAGAAGGCCTGTCACATGGAACCCTCAATCCGTGCCAGCTACCTCCCCGCCCCCCCTCACAGAGGACCCAGAAGGTCCTGGCCCCACTCTGGACATCAGCACATGCAGCTTGATTTGCTGCAGATCAGGGGCTGTAAACCACTTTGTACTCGAGGTGGACTCAATGTGTTCAGTTTTCCATCACAGCGTTTTCATGAAAAAATGATGTAGATTCAGTAGTATTACTATTTCTTTCCTGAGTGTTTGGTGGCTGCACATTGCTTTAATTTCACATGAAAATCCAGATTACAGCTCCTTTTCAAGCCTCAGGAGGTACAGTGTCACCTGGTTTGGTTCCCTTGGCAGTGGGGTTGCTGAAGACATGCAGGGCTAGGCTCTTTTCTTTATATTGTTTTCCATCCTCATCTCTGTTTAGTGTTTTCTATATTTCTGTCATTCTCATGCATAATTGACATAAAGCAGGACTACGATCATCTCTCCTCTGACTGGTTTCCTGTCTTTGGCATGGCCAGGCTTCCCGCCTGCTCACAGGAGCGTCCACCCCTCCATCCAGGGAGCATCCATGTCCTCAACCTCAACCTCAGCCTTCAGTACATTTCAAATGCTCTGAAATCATATGTAGACATGTGTGTACATACATGCATACCCATTTGTAGGGAGTATCTCTCTTTTTTCCTGTTTTGTAAGCATGAGACCACGTCTTCCCAGAGCATCTTGTTTTTCTACCACCCCAGACAGGTGCAGCTGGTCCTCTCCAGGGACCCTAGTCCTTTCCATCCCCTTTACTTATTTCCTTCCTTCCTGGCTCCTTGGGCATCAGTGGACCCTCCCCTGTGAGTCTCAGACACTGGGGGACACAGGATATGACAGGGAGTTCTGGGATCCATGTGACCATCATGCTCTGGAGCAGAAGGTCTGGAATCTTTTCTGGAAACTTAAAAAATATGAAAAAAATTTCATCTTCAATTTCTAGAAATTCATCTTGGTCTACTAGGGCTACTGTAGCCAATTATCACAAGACTGATGGCTTAAAACAACAGAAAGGTATTCTCTCACAGTTCTGGAGATCAGTGTTTTGAAACAAGGTGTCAGCAGGGTTTCTCTGTCTCTGATGCCCCAGGGGAGGGTCCCTCTTTGCCTCTTTTAGCTTCTGGAGGCCCCTTGGCCTGTGGCCGTGTACCCAACTCAGGCTTGTCCACTTATCCCTCTGTTAGGGGAAGCATGCTGATTGAAACCACTCACCTTGGCCAGGCACCAGAGTAACCATTTGCATGAGTTGTTTTATGACGGGAGATCCTGATAAGGAATACGAAACTAATAAGCCACCACCAACCAGAAGAGTTCGGGAAAGGTCGAAAGAAGAACTTCGTTTCTGTCCACTTCCCAGAATCCCTCTCACTAGCATCCATCTTGGCTGAGTGATGCGTGCACCACCAGGAAAGACTCTGAATTAGAATGGTTGGCCAAAGACCACCCGGAAACTAATCCCATCACCATAAAACCCAAGACTTTGAGCCACGCGGCAGAGCAGTTCTCCTGGGTTCCCTTACCTACTGCTCTCCACCCGGGTGCCCTTTCCCAATAAAATCTCTTGCTTTATCAGCACATGTGTCTCCTCAGACAATTCATTTCTGAGTGTTAGACAAGAGCCCAGTTTCAGGCCCTGGAAGGGGTCCCCCTTCCTGCAACAAATGGCGACTCTGGTGGGGACTCTCCTTCACTGAGACTGACATCCTGACCACTTGGGGTACTCAAGTGCCAGCTTGCCTGCCAATGAACCAGACCCAGCGGCCGCAACTGGGACCTTTTTGTCCCTGGTCTCCTCCTGACGCGGACAACTGGCCAGAGTGCACCAACCGGTGGCGAACAAGAGACTTTATTGATCTCTCTCCCCTTCCCTCTCTCTTTCCTCTTCTTAACCCTTCCTATCCTTCCCCGTTTTTCTAATCCTCCAGTCCTGGACACAGGAATCTGGTCAAAGGGCCTCAGCCTGAGCTGAGGGTTGGAGACTGATCACCTCTTTTTGGCAGAGAACTCGAATTCTGGTTCTGATTTCTGGTAGGGCCGAGTTCCAGTCCTGCCTTCTCTGGAGGCCCAGGGTAAAGTCCCATAACGCCTAGGTATCTGCAGGTGGCAGGAGACGTCTGTAAGGCCACCCCTTTTGTCCCCCTCTCCCGCCTCCTCTCCCTTCATCTTTCAACCTGGTTCCCTTTCCTCCCTTTGAAATCTTTGAAGACATCTGAAGCTCTGTGTCTCTATAGAAGGTTTTCTGAGAGACTGTATTCTTGTATTTAAGGGAGTGTCTGATGAGGACTGCCAGGTTTATATGTGTGTGTTTTAACTGTGTTCTGTGTTGTGATTTTTGGTGGCCATTTTGCTTTGTCTCACCACCATTTGGTTTAGACCTGCTGCCATTTTGTTAGAACTTGATTTTCTTTCCCTGTGCCTTGAGACCAGGGCTCCCAGGAGCACTCATCTAGACCACCTCTAACTCCTGAGACTGAGGGAAAGGGGGAAAAAGCCTTTAAAACTTTTATTTGTTTCAACTGATTTTTTTTTTTTTTTATAAACTGGTAAATTTTATATTGTAAAATCTAATTCATGACTAAACTTAGAAAATGAAGCTAGATCTTGCACTGTGTCTGTCTAAATATGTCTTGGTATGTCTTCGTCTCTGGGTAATACTTTTGAGGTTAATTTGTAAATGAGCTCTATTTAATTGGCTTAAAAAAAGGTAAGCGCTTACAAATCAAATAATTCTAAATTAAACAATAAATTCCAGGTTCAGGTGAACTGGGAAATATTCAGTATTAAATACCTGATATTAATGTTTGTTTGTTGACCTATCTAATATAGACATGTCTTAGCGTAACTAACATTAAGTAGAATATTTTCATTGTACCTAGGTTTAATATAAGTTAAATATTATATCTGTTACAAGTTTGTCAATAAGGAAATTACCTCGAGTGAAGAAACTTCTAAAAGATGTAAAGGAGATATGAGCTTTTATATAAACTCTATTAAGAATAATTATTCTTTAGGAATATCTGTCTAAAATAGTCTCTCCAGATTGGTGTAACTTGAATTTCTAAGGTTGTGTTAAGTGCTGGAAGTCTATTGAATAGTTGGGTCATTTCCAAATAAAGTAAGATTTTTGAAACATTTACTACTAAACACTAATTTCCCTTTACAGAAAAACTAAAGAGATTTGGGACTATAAATGAAAAATGTTTGGTGCTATCCTAAAATGTTCTAAGAAAGCAAGGGTTTTAGAAATTATCACTGGTATTTATGCTCACCAATCTATAAAATGCTAATATAAAGGTTAGTTCTTAGTTGCTAAAGGAAAGTAGGAAGTGTGTTTTCAGTAAGAAACATACACACACACACACACACATATATATATATATATATGAGAAAATACTAAAAAGAGTTATGCATGATCAGAGTTTTCTAAAATTGGATTACAATTAATTAGATTAATGGATTTTGTTAGGAATGACACGGCCACAAGAAAACTGGTTAGAGCTAACTAAGTCCAAGATGGCAGAACTGACTTTCCGTAGACCTTGAGCCTTGGTATTTATGCCCATTGTGACATATCAACAAGCTACATGATACACCCATCAACACTGACTAAATCTGACCAAATGTTCTAAATGCTTTTAATTTATCTTTTGGATAAAACTTCCTAAATCTAATTCTCTTGAAGTTCCTTTGACCTCTAGCTAACTTTGGGGTGCTTCAGAGGGCCCCTGAAACATCCCAAAGAGAGATATTAAACTGTGTTTACTTGGTTGGTTAAATTACATGAAAAAGATTATCAAATGAGTAATGAATCTGTTCATGTTATAATGTATGGTAAAATTACTAATACAGATATCCTAGAAATTATGTGCAGTTCTTAACATTTTGATATGTCCTGGTATTCTAATGAAAAACCTGATGACTTCACAAAAGTTAACAAAGGACTGAATGCACCAGTGAATATGTTTATAACTTTTATGATTTCTATCTGAAAAATTACAGGTTTGAATCTTGTGTCTTCTGGAGCAGGAAAAACCTTCCTCTCAAACTAATTATGAAAATAATTTGGTAAAATTATATGTTATAAACAAAACAATTATATTTTCTCTCTATCTGACTCCTCCAGAAATTTGAAACTCTTAGATTTCCAGTAAGTTTATCAAATGAGCTAGGAAGGTTATCTCACTAACAGGTACAAAAATCTCAAGGAATTTTTGAGACCTTAAAAAGGGAAGAATTCACTTAGATTTTTTTAGGCAAAATCTGTGATAAGCCTTTGGTGTGTTTCCCAGCCCTGTTTTATATTAAAAGTTCAGTCTGTGACTCTATAAAGGTTTCAGCAAAATAAAAAATATATGATTAATTATGGTTATATAAATCATCAGACCAAAATTAGTGAGAACAGATCTATTTTGCAAACAAGCTAGCCTTAATTTGGTTATATTTGATAAAATTGAGGGTAATTTTAGGGAGAAAAAGATGTTTCAATAAATGTTAAATCCCAGTTTGTTAATGGAGGTCTACCAATGGAGGTAGTAAGACTCATTTCTTAGATAGTTCTTTGCTGTTGTGTGATATTAATGTAAAATTTAATTGAATTCTTAAAGAACACCCTAAGTTTGTTTCTGAAGCTTATCTCAGTAATCTATCCTTGGATGAAGATCAGATGCTTCATGAGCTGCAACCAGGACTGGAAAAAGACATAATTTAAGGGACTGTCTCCAACCTGGATGGAAGGACTTTTTTTTTATCAGGAGAAACTACACTACACCAGGATGAGAAGATGACGACATCAGAGGTAGACTGCTTGCCCAAGATGCTGGACCTGATTCATATGATTATTTATAATGTTTTGTTGACTTCTTAGAGCTTTGTATATAAATCAAATGCTTCTCTATCATAGGCCTGATCCTATGCTAGTTTTAGAAATCAATCCAATTGTTGGGTTTGTGGCCAATTACCTGTGTCTAGTTCTGGGTTACCTTAGTAAATTTCTCTACTACAAGGCTCTAACTGGTTAAAATTATAGTCATATTCAGGTCACTGTGATATTACTAGATGGGATCCCCTCACCAGGCCAATTAATAATGCCTGCTCTGACTCTGGCCATAAATTTGAGCTTTCTTCTATTACTCAAGCTCAATCAGAGCAACAAGCAAAGTTTCAGCAAAGGAGGAAAAATCTCCCACAATTATGGGGTGGATTTATATAGATAACACCAGGCTATGGTAATTTAAGTTTAGTCTCCTCTATGTTGGAAACAATTAAATCATACTAAGGACAATCAGTCTAGTAACACTAGAAAACTGGGCTATGTGCCTTATAGATGGTGCTGCCAGTATATAATTTCCCTGGAAGATAAAGATTCTACAGAGTAGACTAAGTCAGATGACCTGGGATATACTGGGCTACATCTAATGGAAGCTCTTAACTTAAGTCTTACTTGTGACTTTACTAATACTGCTGGCTATGTTATTTGTATTTGTTATTTGTATTCACCTGTTTTACAAAATTGCTGTTTCTTACACTGTCAAATATGTGTCAGGCCTCTAATAGAGACTGATGATGGTAACAGTGTAACCCTAGATATGGGAAGAAGCAACAAGAGGGAATATTTTCCTGGACCAAGAGGCTAGTAAGACAGGTGGTCCAGAGAATTTTGGATACTGTTTTATGGCCTAGTCCAGTAATAGCACATTGAGTGGCCTGTCAGCAAAATCTTTGCCAAACCTGAGAATGGACATTCTCAGCACCATGGGATAAAATGGTCATGAAATGCCCCCCTCAAAATCATGGTCAAATTTATGAGCAAAAAGGTGCTCTGCCAACTGAAGATTGACACTTGCCATCTACATCTACAGAGATTAAATCATGGCCACTGCAACTGCTGACTTTCAATGGCCCTGAAAGGAGTTCAGGGTGAAAATCAGGAATGAGGCACTCTGTGCTCTGAGAAAAACTGGCAGAACAGGCCTTCAGATAGTTAGATCTTTTCAGGAGCAGATTTTACGAGTTCCAATTCTTGCATCTTCTCATACCTAGAAAAACACTGACATCATTAATGCTGACATCTGCTTTGGCTGTTAAAGAAAATTTTACAATTAAAAGTCAAAATAGAGTAGCTATGTTTCAGACATCCTGGGAAATAACCAGGTGTTACTATGGGTGTAATTTCAGATTAGACGTTGTATTGATAAACAGTTGAGTTTTCTGAGTTGTGTCAGGCTTAGATGCCACCATTCTCAAAACAATGTCTGCTGGAAGCTAGTAACTGCAACCTTACTTTTTATAAAACCAGGCAACTGGCAACCTGGCTACAAGTCTGCCTGAAGTGCCACGTTCAGACTGGGTTTCAGGCCTATTCTTCTAAAAAGAAATGAGATTTATTTTGTCTATTAAAATTCCAGTTATCCCTCCTCCAGCTACTAATTGGGTCTGTTACAACAAAATGGCAGACCAAGGGATTGAGATTTTAATCATACAAGACTCAGATCTAGAAGTTGGAACTCAGGAATACGTCCAATTCAGTGTCTCTTCTCCAAGCTAAGGCAATCCTATGCCCCGTTTTGACAGGAAGTTATCACAGTCATAGTTGCCCTGTTCCCTAAATTAAAACTGAGCAGGACTCTGGGGCTCTGGAGTACAGGTCTGTTGTGTGTTTTCCATTTCTTATCTGTAGAATATAGGCGTCATTCAGCCTCCTTGACCTTCCCTGGTTCCAAAGGGTGGATTCAAACAATTGCTAATCGGGAAAGGGAGGGGATACAGAAATAGAGGGGAAACAATCAAATGGTGGTACAGCCTTGAGACGGGGTCCTGGTTCCTACTCAAAAAATATGCATAACAATGTCTTTGAGTTCTTCTACAGAACTGGAGCCCCCACCCAGCTGGAGGATGGTAACTTCAGACTAAACACAAGATTCCTGGAGCACAGCTCTGTTGCTTCACCACCAACCAATCAAAAAAAAAAAAAAAAAAGTCACAAACCCTGCAGCCCTCACCCCAAATGTTGCCCCCTGTTTCTGGGGACCAGTGATGACCATCCCGTTAGGTCTCCTGTCTGGCCCCTGTCTATTTCATCTCTGAGAGGAGCCAACAGTTTCAAACTGAATTGCTGTTGTTACGAGGGTGAAAGCTGATTTCAGATGTGGAACACCCCAACTTAGATCAGGTAGAGAGAGACTTCCCCTCTGCTATGCAGGCCTACGCCCATGCACAAGGGGAAGAAGTTGCAGAAGAAAGAGATCTCCGCCCCAAATCCCAAGAAGTATCTTAAGTATGAAGTCTCTCCGAGGGGGGGGGGGGGAGTTGTTAGGGGAAGTAAGATGATCAAAACCATCGAAACCGCCCACCCTGGCCAGGCACCATAGTAACCATTTGCATGAGTTGTTTTATGACAGGAAATCCTGATAAGGAATAAGCCACCACCAACCAGAAGAGTTCAGGAAAGGCCGAAAGAAGACACTGCGTTTCTGTCCACTTCCCAGAATCCCTCTCGTTAGCATCCATCTTGGCTGAGCGATGTGTGTGACATCAGGAAAGACTCTGAGTTAGAATGATTGGCCAAAGGCCACCCGGAAACCCATCACCATAAAACCCAAGACTTTGAGCAACGTGGCAGAGCAGTTCTCCTGGGTTCCCTTACCCTCCGTCTCCCCACCCGGGTGCCCTTTCCCAATAAATTCTCTTGTTTTGTCAGCACATGTGTCTCCTCGGACAATTCATTTCCGAGTGTTAGACAAGAGCCCAGTTTCGGACCCTGGATGGGGTCCCCCTTCTTACAACACCTCAAGAAGCCAAATACCGAGAGATGAGTGTTGGGCTGTGTCTAGAACAGGGTGCCATTCATCCGCTGTGAACACAATCATCACCCATGTCTGTGTATCAGCCCATGTTGGGCGGTGGGCTAAAAAAAAATACTAATGAACTTTTCCACCATTTTTTTGTGGATCATCTGTGTATAGAGGATCGGTAATTAACCAGTGTAGTAGGTCTGAGGTGGAAAACGAGTATAAATCCGATAATAGTCAACTGTTAGTCCTCTTAACACTCAGACCTCCTGCAGGGAATTGTCTCAGTGGAAATCTACCCCTCCCTGCCCCTCCACCCAATCGGGGTCTTAAAGGGAGAGACTGCTTCAGACTCCCTTTCTTCCTCCTGCTCGGGGGCGCTCAGGCTGTGCCCGCCCCGACACTAGTTCTCCTTCCACAGATTGTAGGGGTGGGGGTGGTTGGTGCAGACCCCGTGGTAGCGCCTGCCTGGGGCATCGGGACTAGAACCGCAGAGGTCAGGGTGGATTCAGTTCCCGAAGAAGCTGACCCCTTCTCCCTCCCTTGCTTGCAGACTCGTCCGTCAAGGAAACAGGCTTTTCACAGTTTAGTTTCTTTTTACCGTTAATTTAGTGCCCTATTGGAAGAACCCTTATTATGGAGTAACAGGAAGACCCCCACACAGAATATCCTCCCACTTACCAGATCGCTAACAAATCAATTCTAACTGAAAAATGGTGGAGTAATATAGAGAACCATTCAGGGGCCACGATTCTTCAGAATCAAAAACATACATAGACCAGGCTGTATTATAATTTAAAAACCCCCTTTCTCTTGGTTATAGAGTCACACCTCCAGGTGTGCCAATCTGCCAAGAGTCGTCCCAGTGGACTTCTAGAAGGGATGGATGTAGATCACCCCACTTCACTTCACTCACTCCCCCAGAGTGGATTTCAAACAAACAAACCAATCCTCACTCAGGGAGAGACTGGTACAGAGTCGTAAACAAGCCATATCCCACTCATGTGGGTCCAGAATGACCCCGAAGTTCCAAAGGGCAAAAATTAGGTTCAAATGGGTGGGGAGGGGCTCCCGGGGCGCACACCCTCTACTCACTCACTCAGCAGCTCGGCTGCTCCTTCAGAGGCCAGTTTCCTTCTCTCAACAGAAAGCAAAAGCAGGCTGTGAGCAAGGGCTGGGGAGGGACAGGGCAAGTTCCGGAATCTAGCAAGTTCTGTAGCTGTTGCAGTTCTTCTGTTGTAGTTCTAGCAACATACCTATAGATCCTCCCCAACCTTCCCAGCCTCACCCCCCTCCTCGTCCCAGGGGGAGATGGAGGGGCCTGAGCCCCGGGGACCTGACTGCCGCTTGGATAGCCAGCATTGTATCCCAGCTCAGCCTTGGCTATTGTTTCTGAAGAAACCAATACTGAAAGAGAAGCATTGGAGAGAAAAAAAGGAGCCTTATGTGAAGGCAGCCGGTCAAAAGGGGAGAAGGTGGATCACTGTGCAAAAGAGCCACCTCCCACCCCTGCAAGATTCAGCCAACAGTTATACAAGGAGGGGAGCAGGAAAGGGCTACAGGCTGCTCGCTGGGGAAACCCCGTGATGCTGTTTGTGGAGACTTTAAATTAACCATGAGGCACCTTGCTGGCTTTTAAACTTGGATGTGGCCCTTACATTTTCCAGATCAGCAAGTCATTTTTCTCGGGGTCAGTGGTCATATATTTCTAGAGAATGAAGAACTAAGACAGAAACTAAGCAAAACAGACACATCAAAACAGGAACCAGTCAATCAAACCCCAGAGCTGTGTTTAACTATTCACAAGCCTTTTGCTGTTAAGCAAACGAGGTTAAAAAGCAGTGCCAGTGACCTGGCTGAGCACAAGATTTACAATGAGCCTCTCCTCAGGCCCCAGCTTCAAGCCCATCGTGGGCTTCTCCTTCCTCCTGGGACAGCTGTTCTTCACCTGTGTGCCCTTCTCGCTGGTGACCAGCATGGACGCTCCGAAATGGGGAAGGGGTGTAATGACGAAGAAGAATTCATAGGGCCTGGACTCCATCTCAGGCCTGTCCGTGCTGATCGTGCTAGGCCGCCTCTCCAATGGACTCTGAACTCTGTGCTTAGCGCCTGTGGGAATGACAATGGAAGGATAAGACCCCCACCTGGCAGGGGAGTCTTGAAGATCACATCCAGGTTACTCATTGCCTAAGAGAAAACAGACCCTAATCACCCCTGCCTATTGAATGTAACCACAGGCTTATTGATTATTAACTGTTTGAACACATAACACGTGAATGATGGGGTTATTGTGATTGTATTTACCCTTCCTTTGTAAGCCTCAAGGGATTTGGGCTGGTGGGTTTGGACATGTACACATGGGGTATAAAAGATTTTCACAAATGCTGGTCAGGGTCCTTGGCTAAGAGGAGACTCTGCCTTGGGCCCGCCTGTGTAATAACCTGCACTCCACTATCTGTATTGTCCTTCTGAGTGAGTTTGTTTCCCGGAAAGCGTGGCCATAACAATGAGTGTCCATCTGGTGCTTCTGCTTTGCTGTGACCTTCACCATCTTTACCACGGAGTTGTGTGGGTTCCAATCCTGTCTCCCCTTCTCTTGGGATGGCTCTCTCTACACTCACGCCTTTTATTTATATCCCTTCTAGAAGTCTACTTGGACACACCTTGGTCAATCGGCAAAACTAGAGTATGACTCTGCAACCAAGAAGAAAAATGATTTTTAAATTTTAATACACCCTAACCCGTGTATATTTTCTATTCTAAAGAACAGTGTACCCCCTGAATGGGTCTCTAAATTTCTCCACTCTTTTGCAGTTAGAACTGATTTGTTAAGGATCTGATAAGTGGGAGGAAAGGCCATGGGCAGCTTTCCTGTTACTCTATAATAAAGGTTCTTCCAACAAGGGCACTGAATTAATGGTCTTGATCTCAGATGGCCTTGGTCTGCAGCAGCTTAGAGCGGTGGTTGGGTTCCCAGTCCAAGATTGAGGCCGGGTTCTGGTCGTGAAAGCACAGATCCTAGCCAGTAGACCAGTGGTCAGTGGCCAGGGCCTGGCCCTTCAGCTTTGCAGAAAAGAATTTCCACAAAGACAGATGTGAAACAGGTCAACTATTTATTAAGAGGAAAAAGAGTACAGTACGGGTGGATAGAAACACAGGCAAAGTCAGGGAGAGTCACTGAGTCACACCCTCGTGGCAGTTTGAATTACTTTTAGGGGGCATTTCTTCTGGATTTCCTTTGGCCAATCATTTTGCTTTGCCTGATTCAGAGTCCATATTTGGTATATCTCAGTATCCTCCCATGTGTGCATGCGTCTCTTAGACAGGATGGATTCTTCTGAAGAGGCCTATGGGTAGCCTGGCATTAGTTAGCATCACTCCCTTTTGACTTCCAAGGAGCTTTTCTGCTCATGTGTGGTCAGGGTGGTCTCCTGACTTTGAGAATGAGAAATATGCAGGGCGCAGCCTCCTACCTTAATAGTTTTGCTACTCTAGTCTTGGAGTTTTGGCCCATAGGGAATGTATCTCCAATCACTTTACCCTGATGGGGTCCATCTACCTCCTGTCTCAGTATGAAAAGGAAACTAAATTGTGAAAAGACTGCCCTCTTTACAGAAGAGTCTTCACAGGCTATGGAGGAAGAAAAGGGGGTCAACTTCTTATGGAACTGAATCCACCCTGACCTCTGTGGTTCCAATCCTGATGCCCCAGGCAGGGGCTGCCCCAGGGTCTGTGCCCACTCCCCGCCAACACCCACCCCCTCGCCCCCAGTCTCTCGAAGGAGGAGGGGTTCTGGTGTGGGGATGGGGCAGAGTCTCAGCACCCCTAACAACATGAGGAAGAAAGAAGGTCTGAGTAACTTTTCCCTTTAAGACAGGACGCTCAGTTTGGCCAGAACAGGGGTGTGTGTGTGTGTATGTGTGTGTTAGTCATGCAGTCATGTCCGGCTTTTGCGACGCCATGGGCTGTAGCCCACCAGGCTCCTCTGTCCATGGGATTCTCCAGGCAAGGATACTGGAGTGGGCTGCCATGCCCTGCTTCAGGGGATCTTCCAACTCAGGGATCGAACCCACATCTCTTATGTCTCCTGTATTGGCAGGTGGGTTCTTTACCGCTGAGACACCTGGGAAGCCCTGAGCTCAAAAGAGTCCTGGCCAAATTCCACTCTCACCTTAAACTAGGTCTCTGGGGGCCCCGCCCACTGACTCCCCACCCACACATGAACCACAGGAGGGATTGTGGCCCAGCCTGCAATACAAGTAGTTGGGCCCCACCACAATGCCAACATCCTGCCCTCCTAACTCTTAAAGGGGCCGTGACACATCGGCTGCCTCTTTATAAAGGTGTGCAGTTGTGTCATTTCAGTGCACGTGCGTGTACATGTGTGTGTGCCCCCTGCTCCCCTGCATGGAGACCAGAGCCCTTTGCAGTAACTATTGGCTGTGAAGGCCCCACCCATCTCCTGTCCTCAGTCACAGAGCCCCCGAGCCCAGCATCCTGGTGTCAGCAGGGCCAGGGGCCAGGCAAGCAGGGCTGCGGGAGAGGGGAAGGGGAGGACCCCCACTGCGGCCCTGGGCTCCTGGAATATGTGATCTTCACCCAGTGGAAGGAGGGGGGAATGGGGAGGGCTCCCATGAGGCGATCCACATCATGGGGAAAATCTTAAGAAGGACTGAAATAAAATCATATTTTAAAGCAAGCAGAGAAAAATTTAAAAAGCAGAGTATTTTTCTCTGCCTGTTTTGACCTCCTCTCTCCCCTCCAGTGTGCACTGTACATCTGCATTATTATTAACCAGCCGTCCCTAAGGCAGAAATACCTGCTCAACCATAAAGATGAATTTTTCTAGTGAAAGTTATGTAACTCCTAGAGGGTATTAGCACTTACTGATGACCTGATTACGTCATAGCTGTGCTACTTGTATTCTGCCTATTTACAAGATTCTTGTTTCTTGCATTAACAGATCTGTGATTGAGTCTGTGATGGAAAATAACAATGACTATGCTACTTGAAACAATTCATGCAACATACAGTTCTATAAGACCCATGATTGTAATAGTATGACTCTAGATATGGAAAGAAGCAATAGGAGGGACGATTTCTCAGAAACAGACTAGTAAGACAGGTGGTCCATAGGCCTTTGGCTACTGTTCCCAGGACTAGATAAGTAATAGCATTTGAGTGATCCATCAAAGAAATCCTCACCTGACCTGGAAATGAGCATTCCTAGCACTCTGAGACAAAATGGTCAAAGATGCCTCCCAAGCCTTGGTTGAAATTAAGACAGAAACAAATGGAGAGGGCTTCCTGGTGGCTCAGATGGTAAAGAATCCGCCTGCAATGCAGGAGACTGGATTTGATCCCTGGGTTGGGAAGATCCTCTGGAGGAGGGTATGGCAACCCACTCCAATATTGCCTGGAGAATCCCCATGGACAAAGGAGCCTGGTGGGCTACAGTCCATGGAGTCACAAAGAGTCAGACACGACTGAGCGACTAAGCACAAATGGAGAGGACTGTGCGATAAACAACGTTTCCCACCACTCAGTCCTACAAGAATCAAGTTATTAGCCCCTGGAGTCACTGACTTACAGTTCACCCTGAAAGGAACTCAGAGCGAAAATCAGGATAAAGCACTTGGCTCTGAGAAAACTGGCAGAGCCAGACCTCAGATAGTTAGATATTTTCATGAGAATTTTTTATGAACTGTTTCTTGCATCTTCCCAAACTTAGAAAAGCACTAAAACCATTAACTAAGATATCCATTCCTCCTAAAGCGCAGTAACCTGTACCAAGTTGTGTGCCCCTTGTCACACACATCTGGGCCCCCTCCTTACCTCTTCAGAACAGTACTCAGAGCTTCCTGAGAGACTGTCTCCCCAGTTATACTCCTCAGGTTGATTCCAATAAAATTTTCCATTTCTTTCTTATATTGACTATTGATTAATCTTTTCATCCACAAAACAAGTATGCATTGACTTCCCCAATTCTGGGAACAGGAATGTCATATTCTGCTATTTTCCTGAACCAAACTGAACACAGCCCTGGGACCTCACTTCCCAGTGAGGGAAGGATGGAGATGCCTCTGTGCTTTAGCAAAGATTTGCACAGGGTGGGTTCACTGTCCAAGCCTTGTGGTTCCAGAGGGCTGCTGCTTCATCCCTCCTGTTGGGCGTTGAGGGTCATTTGTCACAATTCCAAGGCTGGTCCAGGCCCCTCACTGTAGAACGCAAAAGAGAGTGTAAAGTTCCTCCACTTAATTCAACCCTCTCATCATAGAGGAGGAGCAGCTGGACCCCAGGGTGGGCAGGACTTGTCCAGATTCACCCTGTGTGTGGCAGAGTCAGAGTCAGGACCCAGGTGTCCTGTCCCCAGACCAGCTGTCTGTCCACGGCCCCATGCTGCTTGTGACAAGTGTGGCAGCAGCATCCTCCAGGCTGGGAGTCTGCCCCGTCCACCCTCATTCTGCAAAGACCTGCCCCATCCCCTTGAGGAGGGCACTCACTGCTGCTGAGTCAGTTTCCTCATCTGCTAGATGGGGGAGGGGTGCCAGAGACCCTTCGTCCCTCCCAGTCCCCCTCTTTCCGGGGCTCCTGGACTTGCCAGTCTTGGAGACTCAGACGTGGAGATGGAAGCTGGCTCCCTCCCCTCTGTCCACCCTCTCTGCTTGTTCCCTCTTGGCTGCTGGGTCCTGTTTATTAGTCACTTCCTGATTACACAGACCCTTCTCCCCCACGACCTCTGCTTGGTGGTGGACACGTCTTTCATAACACGAGTTTCCTCAGTCACTTCCCCGGGGTCCAACTCTCCAGTGATTCTTGACAAAAACCAAACTTCTTCCAGGAGCCCCTACAGTTTGAGGTGTCCCAGACTCACTTATTCCTGCACATTCTTGGCTTTCCACTTCTTCAGAGTCCAGCTCAGCAGCTTGAATATGCTATTGGCCTAATTGGGGAGTTCGTGTTTCCTTTACGGAACACAATGTTCTTTCTTCTGGGAGAACAAAGGGACTGATCCCAAGTAGTGAAGGAGGAAATGGAAACCAGAGAGAGAGACAGATCCAGTATCCACGGTTGTATCCAAAGTTCTGCCTGGTCTTGATTCCAGTCAAGTGGCCCCCCCATCCCTGGTCTGATTTCCCTGGGAATGAACCGTGATTCATATGGTGAGCAGAGCCCAAGAGATTTGGTTTCTAGCTCCAATTCTGCCATGTTGCTGCTGCTGCTAAGTCGCTTCAGTCATGTCTGACTCTGTGTGACCGCATAGATGGTAGCTCACCAGGCTCCCCCGTCCCTGGGATTCTCCAGGCAAGAATACTGGAGTGGGTTTCCATTGCCTTCTCTGTCAATTCTGCCATAGCATAGCTTATAACCACAGATGAGTCTTGTCCCTGATCTGAGTGTCAGTTTCACATTCATTAAAGGAGCAGATTGTGCTAAAATTGTGGATTTTGAATTTTTCCCTTAGGAGCCCTAGGTTTCTGTTTAGGTGGTGGCCATTAATTGCAAGTCAATTAATGGCCTCACCCACCTCTTTTCCTAACCAGAGTAGCCTGGCCTGAATCATGCTCCAACTCAAGATCTCATTTGAAAATAAGATTGGATAGTTTTAAAATAACTCACATGCTTTTCTTTAGGATATGTGTTAATAGACCATGGTGTTAGCCACCAGAGGGAATACTATACAGCTGGAAATATGAAGATGCTGTCAAGTAATGAAATGGAGATATCTCCAGGATATATTTAGTAAACACAGTAAGATGTAGACTGATGAATATGAAGTTGCTTTTAAGTAATAATAGTAGTGGAAATAAAAAGAAATATATCTATATTTGTTTTATTTGCATCAAGAAGCCCAGGAAGGACTCTCTGGAGTCCAGTGGAGGGATTGTCTGCCCTGGTGGGGAAGGGGAGCTGAGGAAAGAGTGGATTGAGCCATAGGTAGGAGTACAGTTTCTCAGTGTGTGACTTTTTGGAGCATTTTGACTTTGAACTATGAAAATATATTACACTCTTAAAAAAAGAAGCTTTATGTTTGAAAATATACCAAGTGGACAAGAAGGGTCAGAGGAGGGATGGTTAGCCAATGGTCTCCATATTCCCTGCAGCCTTGATGGACAGGCTGGGGGAGGAGCTGAGAGATGCCCCCATAAGGCCTGTCTCCAAGAGTGGAGGGAAGGGAGGCACCTTGGGTCCAGGTGTCTACTCTGGATGGTCAGGGCCTCCCCCAGCCCTTTAGCACACACAGTTGACGGAGAAGCCCCCCCAGTGCCCAAGCCTCAGGCCCTTCCCTTGCTCCCTGCCTGGCCTGGGCTCCTGGTCTCCTGAGGCAGTGGCCAGAGGCTCCCTCCTCAGCCAGAGCCTCCTCCCCGCAGGGTGACTCCAGACTGTGGCCTGAGCCACAGCCAGAACAGAGCCCGGGGTACAGATGTTCCCATCCTCTGGCTCTGGACCAGCTTCTTGGAGAAATCACAGTGGTGGCCTTCCTCAGTCCTCCTCTGAGTGGAGAGAAGTGGGACCATCCCCTCCTGCAGTCTCAGACACCTGGCTATCTGCCTCACGACCCAGCGAGGAGGCCATCAACACGGCCCTTTGTCTGTGTGTCTGGCTCCCGTCTGAAGGTGCCTGTAGGGACTCAGCTTAGAGAGGAGAAGACGGTCAGGCATCATCAGCTCCTGTCTAAGTTCTCCACACTCTCTGGCGTTTTCTGACTGCGTTGTCAACAGGAAGCCATCTGGCTGATATGAGGGATCTACTGCTGGACCTCTGGGTGGGGCATTGCGGTTAGACCAGGACAGACAGGAGCCAGGAGATGATTTCTGGATCTGAGAGAAGAGGGAAGGGGCTCAGCATTTACTGAGGTTCTATTACCTGCTGTACTTTGCAGGGAGACAGACCTGTATTCAAATTCAGGCTCTGAGAGGGAGTAACTGTTGACCTTGAGTATATGTCCTCTCTGAGAGTCAGTCTCATCATCTAGAAAATAGAGATGACAACAGTGATATCCCTGACGAGGAAACGATGTGGAGGTAATAAGTCACTTTGTCAGTCTGCTGCTGCTGAGAAAATGTTGGCTTCTCTATGTTTATTGGATATATGATACAATGTCAATGGTAATCAGAGGTTAAGATCCTAAACCCAAGTGCCTGGGTTCAAATCCCAGTTCTACCACTTACTACCTGTGTGATCTTGGGCCAGCTGACCTCGTTGTGCCTGTGAAAAGGAGAACAGTGAGGACATAGTTCAGGGATTCTGGGAGGAACAAATGAATCCAGAGTAGGACCTGTCGTGCAATGAGCACTGTATGTGATACCTCTTATAACTTTTATGTCAGTAACTGCCTCGTGGGGCAGGCACATGGAAAGTGTTTGCTGAATGAATATAACACGAGCCTACAGCCTCATGGTCCAGACTGGACCTCCTGACTGGCCTCTATTGCCTTCCTGGGAAATTTTTGAGAAATGTTGAGAATCACTGAGTCATGTTTTATCTCATTGAATCCTGCTAACAACCCCTGGCCTTGTGTGATGGACATCTCCATGGAGGTCCTCCGCTGAGGACCTGAATTCATCATTATATTTGAGGATGTTTCTATTGTGTGAGACTTGGGGGGAAAGTTATAAGAAACTTAAAAGTCCAGATAAATCGTTGACCTACCCCACAAGGGGGGCCTGGACACACACCTGAGGAAGAGGTGACATATAGCCCTCAGGTCAGATCAGAATTCCTTCAGGAGCCAGTGTGTGCTTCCAATGGCCACGGTGCCTGGACCAGCTGTCCTTGGATGTGCCCTGGCTGTCCAGCACCCTCCTTCCTGGTCTGAGTCTCCTCTGAGACTCCTCCCTCCTTAGTAGTTCTCCAAGCTACCCAACATCCTTCTAGTACAGTTGTTCTCTGCTTAAGTTGTCAGAGATGTTCTCTGCAAGGTGTGATCAAACGCCATCACGTCTAAAAGCAGGAGCTATTACCTGCCGGGCCAGCCGGAAGATTTCAGCGAGCAACACGACGCGTTCCTTTAGGCTAAGAAATAAAGACACAGAACAGATGGGGTCGAGAGGATCGCTGCAGTCAACGATGATTCTTTATTTCTCAGGGTTACATATATACTAAACCAAGAAGAGAGGCATCCCAAAGAAAATTCTTCCCCATGTACATCATCTTTAAGATAACAATCACCAGAGCTCTCTCAAGGCACCAAGGGATAAGAAAAGGCATCCTACTTATCTTAAGGGCAGTCGTGCAAAGCCATCTATCTGCATCTTGTGTGCATTCAAGGCTTACTAATGTTCTGTTAGGAGTTAACTTGGATAGTAAATTCCAGAGAGGTGGCGGGACAGAGAGCTATGTCTGCGAACAGACCCTTGATAATCAATCAAGGCAGCTCCCAGAGTCAGCTCTTTCAAGCCGCTCCCCGCAATTACCTGCATTTTCTGGATGAGGAAACTGAGGCTTAGAGTGGCATAGACTGAGTACAGGACTTCTGTGTGCCAGGCTGAGCTCTGGTCTCCGTTCAGGGCTGGGGGTGTGGAGACATGCCAGGGGAAAGGCCCTGAGATGACCCAGAGGAACTGGAAGACGTTCTCAGTGGCTGGAGGGAGGGAGTTGAAGAGGCAGGAAAAGTAGAAAGGGGTCTGGGCTTGAAAGGCTTGGCAGCTGATGTTCTGGAGTTGGTGTTTCATTCTAAGGGAGCAAAGAGGAGCCTTCAAAGTATCTTGCTGCTGCTGCTGCTAAGTCGCTTCAGTCGTGTCCGACTCTGTGCGACCCCATAGACGGCAGCCCACCAGGCTCCGCCGTCCCTGGGATTCCCCAGGCAAGAACACTGGAGTGGGTTGCCATTTCCTTCTCCAATGCATGAAAGTGAAAAGTGAAAGTGAAATCGCTCAGTCGTGTCCGACTCTTCACCACCCCATGGACCGCAGCCTACCAGGTTCCTCAATCCATGGGATTTTCCAGGCAAGAGTACTGGAGTGGGGTGCCATTGCCTTCTCCATCAAAGTACCTTAGTTTGACTTTATTCCAAACCAGACTTTGAGGAAAGGATGGAAACAGAGGAAGCAATGAAGCTTATGGCAGGGGCCCTTTCTGGTGGTCCGGTGGTTAAGAATCTGCCTTCTAACACAGGGGAAATGAGTTTGATCCCTGGTTTGGGGACTAAGAGCCCACATGCCACAGGGCAACTAAGCCTGCATACTGCAACTAAGATCCCACGTACTGCAACTAAGACCTAATGCTGCCAAAAATAAAAATAACTAACTAACTAAATAAAAAGAAACTATGGCAAGAGTGCAGGTGATAGGGTGGACAGATCGAGACCCAGCGGCAACTCTAGAGTAAGTGGATACACAAGTATTTTGTAAAGAGCACCTGTGAAGTTTCTGTCATTGACAGAATGGGATAGATGAGGAAGGGTCCATAAGTGTTGGGGTGGAGGATTCAAGAGGGAGGACTGGACATGTTGAATGTGGGGTGTCCTGAGACATTCAGAGGGAGATATCAGGAGGTAGTTGCATAGGATTCAGGGTCTCTGTAGAGATCAGCTCCACAGGCATGGATTGGAGAGTTGTCATCATATGGTCTGTTCACTGCATTCAGTATCTTCCTAAATGTCACATCCATAGCGCAACCTGACCTCCATTCGCCTAAAATAGCAATCTTGCCACCCCGCCTTCCCCCATTCCAATAACTCTCTCTTCACCTGTTTCTCCCTTTTCATGGCATTTATCACCAAATGATATATGTTGATGTGCACATTTTCCATATCCTGTACTAGAGTATAAGCTCCATGGAGACAGAACTACTGGCTTTCTTCTCTGCTCTCTGTCCAGTGACTAGATCAGTGCCTGGGACACACTCGGAGCACAAGAATATTTGTTGACTTAAAGTCATCAGACCGGATGAGCATGAGAAGGCACGCAGAGAAGTGGCCCAGGCTCAAGTCCTGAGGACCTGAGACCCTCAGATGATGGGAGAGGAGGAGGAGGAGTTAGCAAAGGAGGGAGGAGAGGCTGAGCAGCAGGAGGATCATCACTGCAGAGAAGTGTTCCTATGCAGGTGACCTGTGGGTAGAGGCCTCATTATGAGAAATAGTTGCCAACATGGTGCTCACTTGTGACCTGGTGAGAATGGTTTCCATGGAGAGGTGGGAACAGAGGGCAGGGTGGGGGTTAGAAAGAGTGAGAGGAGGGAAGACGGAGAGGGGGTGTAGATCATGTTCAGGATGCTCGTGGAGAAAGAATGCAAAGGACAATAGCTTAAAGTCTGGTTAAAGATTGCCTTGGAAATGCTTTTCCTTATGGGAATCCCCGCCAAGAGAGGATGACAAATACATGAGGCAACACGAGGACAAGTAACAATTTTTTGTTTTTTAACATCTTGAATCCTGTGGGTCTAAGAAGCCCTTGTGATTTAATTATTATCCCTGCCTCAGCGCCACCTCTCTTTTTCAGGTGTACTTATGCCCAGAAGAGTGGAATTAATTGTGGGTGTGACATCTCGCTGAAGGGTCCATTCGGCCCATCTTGAAATTGGTGCCACAGAACTGGGAGCTTCCAGGCAAAGGTACGGAATGGGGATGGTCAGTAGGTGGGAGGGATGTCCAAGATGGAGAAGATACATGTATACCTGTAGCTGATTCACTTCACTGTACAGCAAAAGCTAATTCAAAATTGTAAAGCAACTCTGCCCCCAATTAAAAAATACATAAAAATAAAACTAAAAAATTCTACGTCAAGTTAAAAAAAAAAAAAAAGATACAGATTTGATGGGTGCCCCGCAGGTGACCTTCAGCAATTCTTACCTCTTATTTGTAAAACAAATTCATCAAAGGTGGTGGACTCTGGAGCCTGAGGGTACTAGGTTGGAATCTATGTTCTGCCATGGGGTAGCGGGATGATCTATGGGAAGTTACTTAACTTCTCTGTGCCTCGCGTTCTCCGTCTGTAAAGCAGGGAATTCTAACATTTCACAGGATTCTTGTGTCCAGCACCATGATTGTCACAGATGGGGCAGCCACCAAATTCAATGCCTGGTGATTGTTCTCTGCACAATCGCTGGATTAGGAGCTAGCCACAGGGCCTGGCTGTGAAGGAGGGGCCTGGGTCTGGTATGCAGTGGTGGTGGCTTAGTCGCTAAGTTGTGTTCGACTCTTGGCGACTCCATGGACTGTAGCCCACCAAGTTTTTCTGTCCATGGGACTTTCCAGGCAAGAATACTGGAGTGGGTTGTCATTTCCTTCTCCAGGGAATCTTCCCCACCCAGGGATGGAACCTGGGTCTCCTGCAATGTAGGCGGATTCTTCACCAACGCTGATACCAGGGAAGCACAAGGTATGGAGGGTCCAAACCAGAGTGGTGACTGTGCCTTAGAATCAGGTGCAGAGTTGCTATTTTAATCTCTGCCTGGGTTCAGCTCCAGTGAATCAGAATCCCTTGCTGGGGGGTGGGGAGGAGTGGGGCAGTGCGGGTGGGGCAGATCCCTGTTAGTATTTTCACCTCCAGAGGTGATTTTGATGCGTAAGACACTCAAATCACATAAAGTGCCTTCTCAGCGTCCCCTGGTACCTGAGCACAGCGTTCTCTCACTGCACCCAGTTCAGCATCACCTGGGGGCTGCTGGGCCCCGTCCAGAGTTTCTGACTCAGCATGTTGGGGGTGGGGGAACCTAGGAATCTGCATTCCCAACAAGTTTCCCTTGTTGTATGGCTGCTGGTCTGGGGGCCACAGTTTGAGAAGCACTGTCCACAGTAGGCGACTGTGCTGTGCAGCCACGGATGAGCCTCTAGCCTAAGGGCTGAGCACCACCCGGGGGACCTCTGTCTCCATCCAGCCTCGCCCATGCCATCTCCCTGGGCTGCGTGTTCATGCAGAGAGGGGGCACAGCTCTGCAGGACGATTCCTAACAGCCCAGCGCAGGGATGAGGGGCTCCAGGTGAGTTAGACACCGGAGATTCAAATCCAGGCCCTACTGACCCCAAACTCCAGCACTTTGTACTCAGACTGCTAAATATTGGCTGTACCTTCCATCTGCACCACTCACCTGTGAAAACCAGTTCTGGGAGGGCCAGGAGGGCCAGCTACACCTCTCTGGGTTCCTCTCCTGCCCTCTCTCCCTGTTAAGGATTTTTATGAACTTTGGAAGTTGCTGGATGGGGCTGCCGGTCTGGTCATCACTGGCCACTAGGTGGGGCGCTTGGGCTGTTTATCCCACAGGCTGCCTTGCAGGCTGGACCAGTCTGAGGTCAGGGCTGCTCCACTGTGATCTCATTATTCCCAGAGCTTGCCACAGGCCCTGGTGTCTGCCAGTGAGTGAGGAGATGGATGGGGTGATGGAAGGAAGGAAAGATGGAGGGATGAATTCCTTCTTACCCGATGCTGGAATAAGAGGTCTCATGTCTGACCTCAGCTTCCTTCCTCCTTGAGCTCCCCCACCTGACAGAGCTCCTCTCCCTCCCTGAGCGAGTGCCCGTCACACAGCCCAGCGCAGCACCAGGACCGTGACACGGTGGCCGGCCTTTATCAGGGCTCTCTGGGCACCAGGCACCGTTCTAGGTACTTCACATGTGTGATCTCATGTGCAGCAGGGACTGTTACTCTGCTCACTGTAAGATGTGGAAGCTGAGGTTCAAGGCAATTGAGTAACTTGGCCAAAGTCATACAGGGATTAAGTGGTCGGTCTGGGACTTGAATTCATATCAGAGGAAAAGATGCTTGGGAATTCCTCATCGTGTAGGAGAACTGACAGATCAAATCTCTTCTTCTGTCGCAGCACAAATCCCATTCCTGGATCGGAGAGGAAAGTATCCCAAGCCAACGGGAGAATGAGAGTCAAGCAGTCAAGAGTCCTTGGTTTCAGCGCCAGCACTTGAAAATGAAATTTAACCCATATTCATCAACACCAAGTATCTGCAAGCCATATCTAGTGTCTGCAAGCCGTACAGTAGTGTCTCACAGTTTAAAACAAAATCCCCAACCTTACACCTGCCGAGCTACTCTCCTTTGCACGCTTTCTCCACAAGCTTCATAAACACGGTCTACACCCACCTCTCCATCTTTCCCCCTCTCATTGGCTCTAAGCCCCTCTGTGCCTTCTGTTCCCATGTCTCCATGGAAACTGTTCTCACCAGGTCACCAGTGAGCACCATGAGGGCAACTCAATATGCATGTACCTTCTCATCATCAGTTCTCTCAGCACAACTCACCTGCGTCAGGAGCCCTTCTCTGGTGAGCCCTCACCACAAACCCAACTCCTCTCATTCTCTTGAACACACTCCAGTCAGGATTTTGACTCCTGCTCTTGGTTTTCCTGCTGCTCAGCCTCTCCTCTCTCTTTCTCAGCCTCCTCCTCCTCTCCCATCGTCTGAGGGTCTCAGATCCTCAGGACTTGGGTCTACACCACCTCTTCTCGGGCACCTTCTCGTCCTCATCCAGTCCGATGGCTTTAAGATTCCCCTCAGTTGACAAATACGCTTGTGCACCAAGTGTGTGCCAGGCAGTTTTCCAGACACTGGACAGAGAGCGGAGAAGATAACCAGCAGTTCTCCCTCATGGAGCTTATCCTCTAGGACACAAGATGGAAAATCTGAGAACCAATATACAATATCAGGTCAGTGGGTCATAAATACTATGATAAAGGGAAAACAGGTGGAAAAGAGAGTTATTGGAATGTAGGGGTGAGAAAGCCTGCTATTTTAGGTGGGTGGAGGTCAGGCCACTCTATGGATGTGACATTTAAGAAGATACTGAATGCAGTGAATTGTTTGTATGATGATAACTCCCCAATTCTGGCTTTCAGAGCTGATCTCCACAGAGACCCCGAATCATATGTAACTGCCTCCTGATCACTCCCTCTGGATGTCTCAGGACACCTCACACTCACCATGTCCGGTCCCATCTCCTGAACCCCCCTACCTCTGACACACACAGACCCTTCCTCGTCTTTCCCATCTCAGTCGATGGCATTACCTTCACAGGTGCTCTTCACAAAATACAGTGAATCCACACAGCGCGCACACACACACAGACACGCACACGCGCACACAGACACACACGGACACAGACAAACACACACATGCACACACACACACTCAGACACACACACACACATGGACACAGACAAACACACACACAGACTCACACACACGCACACACTCACACACAGACACACACAGACACACACGCGCACACACACACACAGACACACACACACACAGACACACAGCACACACAGACACACACACGCACACACAGACACACAGATATACACACAGCACACACACACAGACACACACACAGCACACTCACACACACACTCACACACATGCACGCGCACACGCATACACACACACACACACACACACACTCTCTCTCTCTCTCTTTCTCTCCCTCCTCTCTAGAGCATCCACCTGGTCCTGGTCCGGACCCATCCAGCCCTCTCGCCTGGGCTCCTCTCACAGGCTTCTCCCTGCTGCCTCTATTTCCATTCTTTCCCGCAAAGTCGGCTTGGGCTCAACTCAAACTAAGGCACCTTTGAAGGCTTTTCTTTGCTCCCTCAAACTGCACAATGTCACCTCCAAAGCCCTGTAGGTTCACACCCCATTCTACCTCTCTAGCTTCATCGCCTCCCTCCCTCCAGTCACTGAGAATTACTTCTAGTTCCTCTTGGTCATCTCAGGGCCTTTCCTGCTACATGTCTACACACGCCCCAACCCGGAAGGGAGACCAGAGCTCAGCCGGAACATAGTAGTCCTGTGTTCAGTCAGTGTCACTCTGAGCCTCAGTTTCCCCATCCAGAAAATGGAGACAAAAGCACCAGGTTTTTAAAAAAATTTGTTTATTTTTTATTAAAGGATAATAGCTTTACTAATAGCACCATATTTTTAAAGGTGAAGATTCTTGATTGCATCCTGCAGAAAACACCTCTAGAAACTTAGGCAGAGAACGACTGTACTAGAAGGCTGCTAGGGAATTATTAGGGAGAGACGGGTCTGAGAGCAGGCTGAGACCAGGAAGGAGGGGTGCTGGGCAGCCGGGGCACAGGCAAAGCAGCTGGTCCAGGCACGGTGGCCACTGGCAGCAGACACTGCATGCTGCTGCAGGCCCCAGCAGAAGGAATTCTGATCTGACCTGTGTCTGTGTATCACCTGCTCTTAAGGTGTATGTCCAGACTTCACATGGGGACAGGTCAAATATTTACCTGACCTTTTGAGTTTCTTATTGAGGGTGAGGTGCAGTTTCTCATCAAGATTCACAGGATGGGGACATCCTCAAATATGAGGTGGGGGCAGGGGGAGTTCAGGTTCTCAATTGTTACTCTCCCTGGAGACTTCATCATACAAAGCCATGGAGAAGTTGGGAGAATTAAATGAGATAACAGAGGAATCACTGATTCTCAAACATTTCCCCTAAAGGCAGAAGGGATGGAATGTATCCTGGTCCAGAGGTCCAAGCAGGAAGGAGCCTGAGGTCGTAAGCTCCTGTTAATACTTATTCAATAAACTCCTGCAATGTACCAGGCCTTCTTCTCAGCACTGGGAAAGCATCAGTGAAAAAAGAAGAAGATACCTCTACTTTGTGGATCTATATTCTAGTGTTTATCATTGAAGCCTCATGTTTTACATGAAAGTAAATGTGGGATATTGCATTCTTTTTTTATCATACCCCATAATAATATACTCATAACATATCAGACTTCTTTCAATACAAAAGTAACAGCTTCCTACTAATGGGGCTTGTGGCTGAGTCATCCTATTTGCTTTAAGATACTAGAAGATAAGGTCCTTAGGTGCCTATATTTAAGCATTCTGGTTGACACATGAACAAAGCTGGATTTGAATTCATGTGATGAGGGAGTAGAAAACTGGGGAGCCAAGACCCTGTGGGAGAGGGTCACAGGGTCAGAGAGATGATGGAGGGTTCTGGGATCCTGCCAGCCTCTGACAAGGCCCAGGAACAGAATATTCCAGAAGCATTTCCTAGCTGATGTAGCAGAAAGAACAGCAGGCTTTCTTTTAAGGGTTTTGCATAAGGAGTGGTCTCACTCTAGCAATAGGAGTGTTACTAGGGACAGTGGTCTGGGCTGATGGGCAGCTGGCCCCGGCTCAGCATGGACTTGGACCACTGCGGTCACCAGATGACCTGAGGGATGGCATGCTGCAGACAGCAGTGGGCAGCCAGGAGCCCAGGGGCAGGGGGTCTATAGTGGAGACCAGGGAAGTGACTTCCCTTGACAGTAGTGCTGAGAGGGTATCATTGGCCCTAAGGCTGGTCAGGGTCTATGTAGAAGGGGAGGAGGCCCTTGTCTGTGTCACTGCATGACACAGACAAGTGTCATGGGGTGAGGGACCCCCTACCCCATGAGCAGCTTGGTGGCCAAGATGGGTAGTTTTGGGGAACTTTGTTCCCTGAGCAAGCTCACCTTCCTTCCAGGCAAAGCACTGGAGAGATTTATGGGAACAGATACTGGTTGGAGTCGGGGGTGAGGGGATGGGCTTGAACTAAGCTCCCCCATTTCCACCACTTCTCCATCCCTGGTCAGAAGCAGACCCAGAGAAGAGCAACTGGACAAACCCTCACCAGCCCAGCCTGGCTCCAGAAGAGACCTCAGATGACAGCTCACAGGTTCTGTTGGCTGAGAAAGGGGCCTGAGGACTGGGCTGCAGCGGGGCTGCTGTGGACACAGCAGTTACGTGAGGTCGTATATGTTGTGCTCACTGCAGGTCGAGCTCTGCTGTGATTCATTTGTTCCTCCCAGCAGCCCCTGAACTATGCACTCACTGTTCCCATTTTCACAGGCACAGAGGTGTCAGCTGGTCAAGATCACACAGGTTTAGGTGGCAGAGCTGGGATTTGAACCTAGTCTTGTGGGTTTAGAACCTTAAAATCTGCCTTGGTTTGATTTGTACCTTAGACCCAAAGGGAGAGAGTGGCCAATATTTTTTCCAGCACCAACAGACTGACTTGGTGACATCACCTCCATTTCATTCATCTTCAGGGATATTATTATTGTCATCCCCATTGTACAGATGATGAGACTGAGGCTCAGAGAGTGTGTCATGTTTTTTGCTGAAGTTCACACAGTTACTCCCTGTCAGAGCCCAGATTTGAATACAGGTCTGTCTCCCTGCAAAGCTCAGCAAGTAATAAGCAGGGGGAAAAAAGCGTTAATTGCTCAGTCGTGTTTGACGCTGCGACCCCACAGACTGTAGCACCCCAGGCTCCCTCTGTCCATAGAATTGTCCAGGCAAGAATACTAGTGTGGGTAGCCACTTCCTTCTCCAGAAGATCTTCCCAAACAGGGATCAAACAGGAATCAAATGCAGGTCTCCTGCATTAAAGGCAGATTCTTTACTATCTGAGCCACCAAGGAAGCCCCAGCAGGTAAGAGAACCTCAGTAAATGCTGAGCCCCTTCCCTCTTCTCTTGGGTCCAGGATTCATCTCCTGGCTCCAGTGTGTCCTGGTCTGGCTCTAGTGCTCCACCCAGAGGTCCTGTGGCTGAGTTCCCATCCCAGCCAAACCACTTCCTGTTGGCAAGCCAGTTAGAACATGACAGAGGGGATCCAGACACTAGAGAGGGACTGATTGGAGCCTGGCCTGAATCTCCTCGGCCCATCAGTCTTTCTAGAGACTTTTCCACCGGAGACACTGACATAGACAAGGATCACACGGATTGGCTGTCGATGCCTGGCTCCCAGGTAGGTGCCTGGGGCTGCCTGAGAGCAGAGTCCCTTCTCTCTCCACTTAAAGGTAGACTAGGAAGGCTGATTCTGTGATTTTTCCAAGAAGCTGGCCAGAGAATGGGAACATCTGTGCCCTGGGCTGTGTTCTGGATGCGGCTAAGGACACAGTCTGGGGTGCATCAGCTGGAGTCACCTTGCCTGGAGGAGGCTCTGGCTGAGGAGGGAGCCTCTGGTCACTGCCCCGGGAGAGAGGCAGCCCAGGCCAGGCAGGGAGCAAGGGAAGGGTCTGAGGCTTGGGCACCGGGGGTCTTCTCCATCAACTGTGTGTGCTAAAGGGCTGGGGGAGGCCCTGGCCACTCAGCAGGGGCTGTTGGGGACCACAGCTCCCCCTCCCCAGACCCCTGGACCCAAGGTGCCTCCCTTCTGACTGCTTTGGAGACAGGCCTGTGCGAGCATCTCTCAGCTCTTCCCGCAGCCTGTCCGTCAAGGCTGCAGGGAGCATGGAGACCATCTGCCCACTATCCCTCCCCTGACCCTTCTCCAGTTGGTATGTTTTTAAAAAATAAATTTTATTTTTTTAAGAAGGGAATATTTACATGGTTCCAAATAAAAATATTCTGAAAAAGCCATATTCTGAGAAACTTCACTACTACCTGTGGCTCCCTCCACTCTCTCCTCAGCTCCCCTCCCCAACCCGGACCAGGTAACTATTCCAGTGCACTCGGGGGAGTGCTTCCTGTGCTTCTTGATGCAAATCAAGCACATACAGGTGTATTTAATATTATTTCCCCTCATTTTTATATATAAAATATAGTATGTTCCATGTTGACTTATATCTTAACTATTTTTATTTCATATATCGTGGGGATATTTACTTATCACTGTTGCAGAATATTCCTTCTTGTACTACATCATTGTTTATTAATCCGCATCCTAAAGATGAACACCTGGGTTGTTTTCAATCTTTTCTATCTTACTTTTGAATTTGATCTCGAGTGGGAACTTGATTTATGCCAGGCTGCTCTGATCAGGAGAAGGTAAATGGGGAGAGGTGGTCAGGACACAGGAAATGAGAAAACCAAGGATGACCAGGAAAGGGGCAAAAGGTAGAAAAATGTAGAAAAAAATGAGAGAAGCAAGAGAAAGAAGCAAAACAGAATGTGGGCAACCACACAAGACAGGAAGGAGACAGAGAAGGAGGGAAGGGAACAGAAAAGAGCATGAGATGAGTGGGGAAGAATGCGAGCAGGGAGTGAGGAGAGCCAGGAAGAGGACATCAGGGGCTGACAGAGCTCTGTAAAGACACCGCCTGTGAGTGGAGGGGATCAGGAGCACTGGACTGACCCCCAGTCCCTACAGAAACCTGGCGGGCCCAGTACACCATGTCAGCTACGTAAATCAGCAGGTTGATGGCTGTCAGGATGGCCACAGTCAGTCTCAGGTCCCAGAAGCACATGTCGTAGGTGAGTGCATTGATGCAGCCTATATCACTGGACCGCTGGGGGTGTCCGCCAAACTCCTCATTGAAATGGTAGAGTGACCAGAGGATCAGAGCACTGACATAGAGGAGGAAGGAGAGCAGGCTGAGCACAAGCTGGAAGAGGGGGAAGGGCCCAGGCAGCCTGAGTTGCCATTTGCCCAGGTTCAGCAGGATGGCCAGGGCTGGTGGGATGAAGCAGATGGAGTACACGGCCACACACCACTCCAGAGCCGGCTGGTGCAGGTACAGGGAGGTGTTGCTGAGGAAGGCAAAGATGACACAGGCCACAAAGGTCTCCAGCATCTTCAGCAGGCCTGGCAAGGTGTGCACATAGCAAGTGACATCATCGAGTTCGTACCATGTCTTCAAGAAGACCGCTTCCAAGGCATAAAACACAGTTGCGATGCAGGAGAATGCAGTGGCAGCAATGGCCCTGTCCCGGTAAGGACCATAAGGCAAGAACCGGACAAAGGTGATGGAGTAGATGATGGAGGTCGAGAGACAGATGAGGGAGGCGTAGCAGGTATAGGTGACGGAGAAGTTGCACCAGAAGAAAGGACTGTGCTTCCGAGGCTTACATAAGTTGACTATGGAGATGATGAGGGTTACAACGAAGCAGACGCACCAGAAGGACATGGACCAATTACCTATGGCCCCTCTCCAAATGCCCATGTTGGCCACCAGAGAGAAGGCCACGCAGGTGGAAAAGAGCTGCGACAGGTGGAGGTAACACATGACGTAAACGGAGCCCTTGTCTTGAGATGTCAGCCCGGTAGACACAGTGCTGTGATAGTCTGGTGGGCCACGATCACTGGTATGTGAGTGACCTTCTCGGAGGACCTATCAGAGAAAAATTCAGCCTTGGAGGTGAATTAAGTCAGGTGCCTGGATCAGATTCAGGAGCCTGTGATGGCTGAGGTTCAGAATCTGTGGAGTTGGAACCAGTGGCTCTGACACTCGGGTAACCGCACAGCCACTCCACAATGTTTCTCCCCACCCATCAGCCTTGGCCTTGTCAGGAGACTTGTTTCATCCCCAAAATCTCACAGCCATACTTGGTCTGACCCCAAACCATTTTGGGCCTGTTGTACTGCGTACCATTATCTATGGAGATTGCAAGGTAGAATGGTCCTTATGTACAATCTCAAACCTTCAAATCTCTCAAAATTGAAAACAACTTTTAAAAAATTCATTTGGGAACAGAATTTGAGCTGAATGTCTGTGAGGCAAGTTATGGTCTCACCGTTCTCCGCCTCCCCCTCCGAGAGGACCCAGAAGGCCCTGGCCTTCCTCTGGACATAACCCCATGCAAGCGTGGCTTGCTGCACATTAGGGGTGCAAACTGGTTTGTACTGGAGGTGGCCCCGAGGATTTGTTTTGTTTTTCTTCATGGTGTTTTCTGGAAGACATGGTGTAGAATCAGTATTGTTTCTTCCCCAAGAGTCTGGAAGCTGCAGTGTTTTAATTTCACAAGAAAATCCAGATTTCCTGCTCCTTTAGAAGCTGCAGGATATCTGGTGTCACTGGGCTGTGTGCCCTTGGGGGGAGATAAAGGGGGTGGTTGGAGCTGAGCAGCTTCTGTGCCCTCTGTATTGTTTTCCATTTATATCTTTGTGTAGTTTTCTATATTTCTCTTATTCTCACGTATAATCGACATAAAGCAGGACTATGATCATCTCTCATGTGCCTGGTTTCCCCTCTTGGGCATGCTCACAGGAGCATCCAGCCCTCCATCCAGGGAGCATCCGTGTCCTCAACTTCATGTACAGCCTATCTGTATCTTTTTTTTTCGATTTTATAGACATGAGGCCATGTCATGCACAAGGCATCTTGCTTTTTTACCACCATGGAGAGGTGCAGCTGATCCTCTCCAGCAGCCCTAGTCCTCTCCATCCCCTTTACTTCCTTCCTTCCCTGTGGCCCCTGTGGGTGTTTGGACCAACCAGCCTTCTCTAGATCAGTGGATCCTCCCTTGTGAGTCTCAGACACTGGGGGACACAGGATATGACAAGCGGTCCTGGGATCCATGTGACCACCATGCTCTAGGGCAGGAGGTCAGCAAGTTTTTCTGAGAAATTTTTTTAAAAATATGACAAAGAATATATTTTTCATTTCTGGAAATTAAATCTGGTTTCCTAGATTTGCAACAAATTATCACAAGCCTGGCAGCTTAAAACAGCAGAAATGTGTTCTCTCACAGTTCTGGAGATCAGCGTTTTGAAACAAGGAGTCAGCAGGGCTGCTCTGTCTCTGATGCCCCAGGGGAGGGTCCCTCCTTGTCTCTTTTAGCTTCTGGAGGCCCTTTAGCTTGTCCCATGTTACTGAACCCAGGCTTGTCTGCTTATCCCTCAAGAAGCCGAATACCAAGAGATGAGTGTTGGGCTTTGTCTGGGATGAGGTACTGCTCCTCCACGGTGAACACAATCATCACCCACATCTGTGCATCAGCCCATGTTAGACGATGATTTGAAAAAAATGCTAATGAACATTTCCACCATTTTTTGTGGATCAACTTGGAAGATTTGTTTTTTTCCAGTTTAGTAGGTCTGAGGTGAGAAAAAGATTGTATGTCCAATAACAGCCAAGGACTCTTCTCCTGCACTGAAACCTCTTGCAGGGAATTGTCTCAGTGGAAATCCACCCCTGGCGCGTTCCCCTCCCCCCCCCCCCACCGCGCCCTCCCCCCCCTACCCCCAGGGGACATACTGGCCAAATCAAGTGATCTGTCAGGTCTTAAAAGGAGAGACTACTTCAGACCTCCTTTCTTCCTCATGCTGGGTGATGCTAAGGCTGTGCCCCGCCCCCACACTAGAACCCCCCCTCCTTCCAGAGACTGGAGTGGGAGAAGGGGGCGCAGATCCCGTGGCAGCCCCACCCTCGGCCATCAGGAATGGAACCACAGAGCTGGGGCTGGATTCAGTTCCCTACAAAGCTGACCCCCTCTTCTCACTCCCTTGCCTGCAGACTCCTCTATAAAGGGGGCAGGCTTTTCACAGTTTAGTTTCCTTTTTGCCTTTAATTTAGTGCCCTTGTTGGAAGAATCCTTATTATGGAGTAACAGGAAGACCTGCACATGGAGTTCCCTTCCACTTACCAGATCTTGCCAGAAGAGCTCTAACTGCAAAATACTGGAATAATTTAGAGATCCATGCAGGAACCAATGTTCTTCACAACTGAAAACATACATGGGCCAGGTTGTATTAAAAGTAGAAAACCATTTTTTTCTTGATTACAGGGTCATACTGTTAGGGGAAGCACACGAACACAACCACCCACCCTGGCCAGGAACCCTAGTAACCACTTGTTTGAGTTGTTTTACGACAGGAGGTCCCGGTAAGAAACATGGAACTAATAAGCCACCACCAACCGGAAGAGTTCGGGAAAGGTCAACAGGAGACACCATGTGTCCGAACACCTCCTGGAAACCTCTCTGGCGTCCATCTTGGCTGAACAAGGCACCAGGAAGGACTCTTGAGTCAGAATGATTGGCTAAAGACAACCTGGAGACTAATCCCATCACCATAAAACCCAAGACTGTGAGCCATGTGGCAGAGCTGTTCTCCTGGGTTCCCTTACCCTCCTGCTCTCTGCCCGGGCGCCCTTTCCCAATAAAATCTCTTGCTTTGTCAGCACATGTGTCTCCTCGAACAATTCATTTTCGAGTGTTAGACAAGAGCCCAGTTTCGGGCCCTGGAAGGGGTCCCTCTTCCTGCAACAATACCTCTAGCTTTGACAATCTGCCAAGATGTGTGCCAGTGGACTTGTAGAAGGGATGGATATAGATCCCCTCCCCCCACTTCACTGGCTCCCCTAGAACAGATTTAAAACAAGCAAGCAATTCTTCCTTGGGAAGAGAGTGGTACAGAGTCACAAACAAGCCATTCCCACTTCTGCAGTCTCCAAGTGGCCCCAAAGTTCCAAAGAGCAAAGAATACACCCAAAAGGGTGGGAAGGGGGGCTCCTGGGGCCCACACCCCTCTACTCACTCATTAAGACGTCGGTGCTCCTTCAGAGGCCAGTTTCCTTCTCTTAACAAAAGCGAAAGCTCACTGTGAGCAAGGTGTAGGGAGGGACAGGGCAAGGTCCTAAAACTAGCAAGTTTGGCAGCTGCTGGAAAAGACCTATAGATCTTCGCTGGGAATATCCGGCACTCCACCCTATCTTCCCAGTGGCACTCTGCTCCTTGCGCTAGGAGGAAAGGGAGGGGCTGGAGACTCAGGGGCCTGACTCCAGCCTGGACACTCAACATTGTCCCCCAAGTCAGGCCCAGCTGCTTGTCAATGAAGAAGCCAGTACAGAGAGCTAAGTCTTGGGTTTAAAAAAAGTAGCTTTATCTTAAGGAAGCTGGCAACCAAGGAGAGAAGGTGTTTTACTGCTCAGAAGAATCAACTCCCAACACAGCAAGGCTCAGCCAGGATTTATACAAGGAGGGAAGCTGAAACGGCTGCAGGCTGTGTGCCAGGGGTGCGCTGGGCTTCTATTTGGGGAGACTTTACATTAACCCCTGGGCTGCCTTGCTGGATTGAGAAGGTGAGTGTTAGCCTGGGTGTTATATTTTTCTTTAAATTTTATTGTCTCAAGGACAAAAATTACTGGGTGACTATATTTTTGCATGGAAAGTTACTTTTCAAAGCTTTGTTAATGGGTGGTGTTGGATGGGTGGGTATTGCTGATCCCGTAGTCGAGGAAACTGTATTGCTTGAGTTTGTGCTGCACAAACGTGTGTTTATGTGTCAGTTGTTTTCTGATGCTGCTTCCTGCTTCTCCAGGACCCACACATAATATTATCTAAATAAATGTAAATAAACATGGATTTTTTAATTCTCTGGAATTTCTGGATACCACTGAACCCTGTTATCAATCATAGGTGAAGGCTCGACCTTTCTCCTACAACTGTAATGTTCTTTTTTAACCTCAATACAAATATAAAAGAAAAAACCCACAAACCTGACATATGCTAACTGCCCCAAATTTTCTCAGAGCTCAGAAGGATGGAGCAGATTTTTACTCTCACCCAAGCCCCCATCTCTGGGATGGGCTCTGGGAGCCCTTCCCAATGTCTCCACACTCCTGCCTTCCCCCAGGACCTGGGGGCATGGTCCTGCCCAAGACAACTAGCAGTTGTGTCCCCAGCACTAGACTTTCTGTCCCCTTAGCTCTTAAAGGACCAGAGCCCGGTTGACTGTATTTAAAGGTGTGTCCCTGCCTGCATGCCCAGCGTGTGTGTTTGCCTGTGTATGTGCCTGTATGTCTGTGCTCACAGGTGCATTTGGACCAGCACCCTTTATAATAACTGGTGGCCGGGAAGCCACCAATATTGTCCTTAGTCTCCTGCTCTCTGCTGCAAAACCTCAGAGCCCAGCATCCTGGTGTCACAGAACCAGAGGGGCCCCAGGCATCAGACCTATGGGGGAGGGACAGGGAAGGACCCCCACTGCTGCCCCTCACTCCTGTACTGGGAGGAAGCATGTGATCTTTACCGGGGGCGGGTGAGGTAAATGGGGAAGGCTCTAGGAGGTGGTTCCCATGACAGGCAAATCTTAATAAGCAATGAAATAAAATTCATATTTTAAGGAAAGACAAGAAAAACAAAGTTTTTCTCTGCCTGTTTTGACTTTCTCCCTCCCCTGAGGTGTGCAGTGTGCGTCTGCAGTATGTGCTAACCAGACCTACCTAAGGGCAGAAATACCTGACCCATTGTAAACATCAATTTTTGTTCTAACCCCAGCCTTGTGACTTTATATGGCACTGCCTACCTATGACCTTGTTAATGTCACTAGCTATATCACTTATAGTCTGCTGTTTTACAGGAATATTGTTTCTTGCACTAACAAATGTGTCATTGAGCCTCTGATAAAAACAGTAATGACCAGGTGACCTAATATACAGTTTTATAAGAACCATGATCGTAATAAGGTGACTTGAGATATGGGAAGAAGCAATAGGAGGGAACCATTTCCAAGAGCCTGACAGACAAGTAAGACTGTTGGTCCAGAGGATTTTGGCTACTGTTACCAGGACTAGATGAATAATTGCACATTGAGTGGCCTATCAGTGAAATTCTCACCTGACCTGGGAAAAGTCCTCCCAAACCTTGATTGAAATTAACATGGAAACAAATATATTGTGTGATAATGAATGTTGCCCACCACCCAGTTCTACAAGAATCAAGTCACTAGCTGCTAAAATTCACTGACCTGCAATCCACTCTGAGAGAAAGTCATGGAAAAGGTTAGGATTGTACTTTGTACTCTGAGAAAACTGGCAGAACCTGCCCTCAGATGCTTTGATATTTTCAGGAGACTTTTCTATGAACCCAGTTTCTTGCATCTGTCCATGCTTAGGAAGCACTAAAAGCATGAGCCATGATATCTGTTCTTCCTGAGTGAAGGAACCTTCTACCAAGACATGGGTTGATTTCCTGTCCTTCCCCCAAATCACACACATACTGACCTCCAATCTTAACCTCCTTGAAACAGTTCTCAGAGCTTCTTGAGAGACTGTCTCCCCAGTTACACTTCTCAGGTTGGTTCCAATAAAGTTTCCAATTCTTTCTTAACTTGACTATTGGTTAGTTTTTCATCCACAAAAGCAAGTATGTGTTGGCCTCCTCAAGTCTCAGTGCAGGAACCTCATATTCTTATATTTTTCTAAGTCAAATTGAACACAACCCTGGGACTTCATTTCCCAGGAGGATGGAAATGTCTCTGGGCTTTAGTAAAAGAATTGTCCAGGGTGGCTCACCTGAGGGGCTCGGTGTCCAAGCCTCATGGTTCATGGGGACGGCTCTCAATTCCTCCTGCTGAGAGGTTAAGGGCCATTTGTCACAATTCCAAGGCTACTTCAGTCCCCTCACTGTGACGCTCAAAAGAAAGTGTAATCATCCTGTATTTAGTTCAAACTTCTCGTCATAGGGGCTTCCCTGGTGGCTCAGATCGTAAAGAATCCTCCTACAGTTCAGGAAACCTGGGTTTGAACCCTGGATTGGGAAGATTCCCTGGAGAAGAGAATGTCAACCCACTCCAGTATTCTTGCCTGGGAAATCACATGGACAGAGGAGCGTGGTGGTCTGCAGTACATGGGGTCACAAAGAGCTGGACACGACTGAATGAGATAAACGTAGTCTGGTCATAGAGTAGGAGCAGCTGGACCCTAGGGAGGGGCAGGACGTGTCCAGAGTCACCCTGTGTGTGGCAGAGTCAGAGTCAGGACCCAGGTGTCCTGTCCCCAGGCTGGTTGTCTGTCCATAGCCCTACGCTGCTTGTGACATGTGGGAGCAGCATCCTCCAGGCTGGGATTCTGCCCCATCAACGCTAGTTCTGCACAAACCTGCCCCGTCCCCGAGGAGGGCACTCGCTGCTGCTGAGTCCCTTTCCTCATCTGCTTGATGGGGGAGGGGTGCCAGAGACCCCTGGTCCCTCCCAGCCCCCCTCTTCTCGGGGCCCCTGGACTTGCCAGTCTTGAGAATCAGACGTGGAGATGGAAGCCGGCTCCATCCCCTCTGTCCACCCTCTCTGCTTATTCCCTCTTATTCCCTCTTGGCTGCTGGGTCCTGTTTATTCATCACATCCCTCCTGATTATACAGGCCCTCTTTCCCAATGACCTCTGCTTGGTGGTGAACGTGTTTCTCTTTCACAACCTGAGTTTCCTCAGTCACTTCCTAGTGGTCCAACTCTCCAGTGATTCTTGTCAAAAACACAAACTGCTTCCAGGCGCCCCCACAGTCTGAGGTCTCTCAGACTCCCTTGTTCACGCACATTCTTGACTTTCCACTTCTTCAGAGTCCAGCCCAGCAGCCCGAATGCTCTTGCCCTGTTTAGGAAACTCGTGTTTCCTTTAGGAAAAGGAAATTCCTTTCTGCTGGGCATATAGAGGGCTGACCATAGCAGGGGAAGATGAAACAAAAGCCCAGAGTGAAGAGAGAGGCAGATGTGGGGCCCACGACTGGATTCACAGTCACATCTGCTCTGACTCCAAAGCAGACAGGCTGGGGGAGGAGCTGAGAGATGCCCACACAGGCCTGTCTCCAAAGGCAGAGAGAAGGGAGGCGCCTTGGGTTCAAGGGTCTGACTCTTTGCAACCCCATGGACTGCGGAACGTCAGGCTTTCCTGTCCATCACCAACTCCCGGAACTTGCTCAAGCTCATGTTCATCGTGTTGGTGATGCCACCCAATCAGCTTGGATGGGGAGGGGGAGCTGTGGCCCCCAAACCCACCTACTTGGTGTCTAGGGCCTCCCCCAGCCCTTTAGCACACACAGTTGATGGAGATGATCCCCTATTTGCCCGGTGCCCAAGCTTCAGCCCCCTTCCCTTGCTCCCTGCCTGGCCTGGGCTCCCTGTCCCCTGGGGCGGTGGCCAGAGGCTCCCTCCTCAGCTGGCCAGAGCCTCCTCTGCACACGGTGACTCCAGCTGACGCCCTCTGGACTGTGGCCTGAGCCGCATCCAGAACAGAGCCTGGGGCACAGATGTTTCCATTCTGTGGTCCTGGACCAGTTTCTTGAAAAAATCAGGGATTGCCCTTCCTCAGTCCTCCTCTGAGTGGGGAGATTTGGGGCCATTCCCTCCTGCGGTCTCAGGCACCTGGTTATCTCCCTTGGGTGCCAGTGCAGACGGCCAATCCATGTGGCCCTTGTCTGTGTGATTTGTTCCTGGATCTGAGAGAAGAGGGAAGGGGCTCAGCATTTCCTGAGGTTCTTTTACCTGCTGAGCTTTGGGGGAGACAGATCTGTGTTCAAATCCAGTCTCTGTTAGGGAGTAACTTTGTGACTCTGAGCTAAAAACATAATGTACTCTCTGAGCTTCAGTTTCATCATCTGTTAAATGGGGATGACAGTAATAATATCCCTGAAGATGAAATGAAATAGAGGTAATAAGACACCTTGTCAGACTGTTGGTGTTCAAAAAATATTGGCTGCTTTATCTTTCTGGAATATAAGGTACAAATCAATGCCAATCAGAGTTTAAGGTCCTGTACCCACATGACTGGGTTCAAATCCTAGCTCTGACACTTCCTACTTGTGTGATCTTGGGCTAGTTACCCTCTGTGTGCTTGTAAAAATGGGGACACATTGTGCATAGCTCATGGGTTGCTGGGAGGAACAAATGAATCCAGAGCAGGGCTTGACCTGCAGTGAGTGCTGTGTGTGACACCTCTTAAAACTTTTATGTCCATAACTACCCTGTTGGCCCATGCCAAGTGTTTCTTAAATGAATATAACAAGTGCTTACAGCTCAAACTGTAGCCTGGACCTACCAGCTGGGAAACATTCATCCCTTTTGCCTTTTGGGTAAATTTTTGACAATCACTGAGGCATGTTTTGTCCCATTTAATCCTCCTAACAACCCTTGGTCTTGTGTGATGGACATCTCCATGGAGGGGAACCACTGAGGTCATGAACTCATCGCCATATTTGAGGACAATCCCATCATTTGTGTGACCTGGGGTGAGACTGGGCCTGACCCTCAATAAGACAGAAAAGGCCAGATAAATATTGGACCTGCCCCACAAGTGGGGCCTGGACACACAAGAACAGGGGATACACAGAAACAAAGACAGATCAGAATTCCTTCTGTGGGGCCTGCAGGAGCGTCCAGTGTGTGCTTCCAATGGCCATGGTGCCTGGACCTGCTGCCCTTAGCTGTGACCTGGCTGCCCAGCACCCCTCCTTCCTGGTCTCAGCTTGTGGACAGGCTGGTCCCTCCCTATGATTCTCCAAGCTATCCTGCATCCTTCTAGTACAGTTATTCTCTGCTTAAGTGGCCAGAGATGTTCTCTTCAAGGTGCAGTTAACAACCTTTAAGACTAAAAGTAGGAGCTATTATCTCCATTTTCTGGGTGAGCAAACTGAGGCTTAGAGTGACACAGGACCACCATGTTCAGGGCTGGGGTCTGGTGTGTAGACAGGTAAGGTGAAAGGCTCTGAGATGACTGAGAGGAATTGGGAGCAGTTGTCAATGGTTGGAGGGAGGGAGGTGAGGAGGCTGGAGAGGTAGAAAGGGGTCTGAACATGCAGGGTTTTGGAGGTGATGTTTTGGAATCTGTTTTCCATCCTAAGAGAGCAAACAGAAACCTTCAAAATATCTTACTTTGACTTTACTCCAAACCAGTCTTTGTGGGAAAAGATGGAAATGACCAACCTAGACAGCATATTAGAAAGCAGAGACATTACTATGCCAACAAAGGTCCGTCTAGTCAAAGCTATCGTTTTTCCAGTAGTTATGTATGGATGTGAGAGTTGGACTATAAAGAAAGCTGGGCACCAAAGAATTGATGCTTTTGAGCTGTGGTGTTGGACAAGATTCTTGAGAGTTACTTGAACTGCAAGGAAATCAAACCAGTCAATCCTAAAGGAAATCAGTCCCAAATATTCATTGGAAAGACTGATGCTAAAGCTGAAGCTCTAATACTTTGGCCACCTGATGCAAAGAACTGACTCATTGGAAAAGACCCTGATGCTGGGAAACATTGAAGGCAGGAGGAGAAGTGGACAACAGAGGATAAGGTGGATGGATGGCATCAGCGATGTGATGGACATGAGTTTGAGCAGGCTCCAGGAGTTGGTGATGGACAGGGAAGCCTGGTGTGCTGCAGTCCATGTGGTTGCAAAGAGTCAGATATGACTGAGGGACTGAAATGAACTGAAGGAACTACAGGAAGCATCTAGAAGCTTATGGCAGGAGAGCAGGTGAAGGGATGGATGGATCTGGACGAGACGGTCTAGAGATGAAGAAGACTAGATGGATTCACACGCATTTTGAGAAGAGCATCTGGGAAGGTGGTGCCATTGACTAAGATGGGAATGATGAGGAAGGATCAGTGTGTGTTGGGGGCTGAGGGGTTTGAGAGGTGGGACTGGACACGTTGAGTGTGATGTGTCCTGAGACATCCAGAGGGAGAGATCAGGAGGCAGTAGGGTATGACTCTGGGTCCCAAAAGAGATCAGCTCTGGAGGTAGGAATTGGGGAGTTGTCATCACATGGCCTATTCACTTCCTTCAGTATCTTCTTAAATGTCATATCCATGGAGCAGCCTGACCTCCACCCACCTAAAATAGCAGCCTTGCCCCTCCTCCCACCGTACACACTCCAATAACTCTTCTCACCTGTGTTCCCTTTATCGTGGCATTTATCACCCATGGGCTTGATGTTATGTATTGATGTGCACATCTCCTGTACTAGAGTGCAAGCTCCATGAGGGCAGAACTCTTGGTTCTGTTCTCTGCTCTCTGTCCAGTCTAGAATAGCGCCTGGAACACACACTTGGTGAACAAGAATATTTACTGATGAATGAAATCTTAGTCATCGGACTTGATGAGGAGGTAAAGGTGGTCTGGGCCCAAGCCCTGAGGAAATGGTTCCCTCCTGCTGCTTCTTCCCATATCTGTAGTCGTTGTTGTTTAGTCGATAAGTCATCTCTGACTCTTTGAGACCCAGTGGACTATAGCCCATCAGCCTCCTCTGTCCCTGGGGTTACCCAGGCAAGAATACCAGAGTGGATTGTCATTTTCTTCTCCAGGGCGTCTTCTAGACCCAGGGATCAAACCTGAGTCTCCTGTATTGGTAGGCAGGTTTTTTTTTTACCACTGAGCCATATTGGGAACAGTCACTGCATTACAATCATGGATCTTATAAAACTATACATATTATATGAATCATTTCAAGAGGCCTAGTTACCATTATTTCTCATCACAGACTTAATCATAGATCTGTTAATACAAGAAACAAGGCATGAATCTTTAAAATAAACAGAGCACAAGCAATACAGCTAGAGACATTAATCAGGTCCTAAGTAAGTTAGCAGTGCTGTCTTCTAAGGCATTACAAGGCCTTCCTCTAGAAAATGTCATCCTTTTGGTGGAATGGGTATTTTTTCCCTTGAAGAGGTCTGGTTAAGGCACAATGCAGATGAATACATATGAATCCTAGAGGAGAGGGAGGCTGAAATAGACAGACAAAAAATGTTATATTTAAATTTTTCCTGTCTTGTCTTAAAATAGGAATTTAATTCCATTGTTTCTTAAGATTTTCCTTCCATGAGGACCACCTCCTGGGGGCCCTTTCCCTCTCTCCAACCTGCCCCTGGGTGAAGATCACAAGCTTCATCCCAGTACAGGAGTGAGGGGCAGCAGTGGGGGTCCTTCCCCTCCCCTCCCCCACAGCTCTGCTTCTCTGGCACCCCTGGCCCTGGTGACCCTAGGATGCTGGACTCTGAGGCTCTGTGGTTGAGACTGGGAGACTTGTGGGGCCTTCACAGCCACCAGTTACTGTAAAGAGCTGCTGGTCTCAATGCAGGGGAGCAGTGGGCATGTACACATGTACACACACATGTGCACTGAGCTTGCATACAAGTACACACCTTTCTAGAGAGGCATCCAGGGGCTGTCATGGCCCCTTTGAGAGTTAGGAGCACAGGATGTTGGCATTGGGGTGGGGTCCAACATCTTGCATCATAGGCTGGGCCGCACCCCCAGGCTTTGGTCCAGGTGTGATTGGGGAGTCAGTGGAAGGGGATCCCAGAAACCTAGGTTTGGGTGAGGGTGGAAATTGACTAGGACTCTTCTGAGTGCCAGGTATATTGGGGCAATTAAAATATGTGGACTTTGTTTTGGGTTTTTGTTTGTTTCTTTTCTTTCATCTTTGGATTGAGATTGAAAAGGACATTATAAATGTGGATGACTGAACGAATGTTGAACAGTCTTCTCTGATTGACAGCAGGAACTAATAGGAACCAGAAGCCCCAGAAATTTTTTAAAATTATGTACATTGATTTAGATTACATTGTGTCTGAGTCCCAGAGAATCAAGAGGCAGCAACAAAAAGCAACTGGCACACAGAAACACACACACATGAGTGTGTCCTCTCACACTCAAGAAATGTAATTCCTTGGACAATGGGACCAGTAACCCCCACCCCATCCCCAACCACCTGCCCAAGAAAATTTGAAAAGAAACTTCCTCTTTAAGAATAAGGTCACTCACACGTATTAACTTTAAAAATGCCTTCCAATATACAATAGGTGCAGACAAATACTATTTTATTCCACTCATACATGGTACCTAGAAGAGTCAAATTCATAGTCAGAAAATGCATTGTAGATGCCAGGAGCAGGGGCATGAGGAGGCAGATGGGAGTTAGTGCTTAAAGGGGAGAGTTTCAGTTTAAGAAGGTGAAAAATTTGGGAGAGAGATGATCATGAGAGTTGCACAATGTGAATGCACTTAGGGCCACTGAACTGTACAGTTAAATATGGTTAAAGTCACATGTTTCATGCTATGTGACTTTTACAACAATAAAAAGGCACCTTAAAAAAAGAAACCAAGATAAAAAATGTCTTTAATCAAAGAGACCCCAAAACAGGGTCACTCAGTAATTTTTGCTGTCCTAAACAGAAGATAGTAAAAGTAAATAAATAAATAAAACACCCAGGCTAACATCACTTTAAGGCTGGTGGTGGCCGTGCCCCTGTCCCTACAGTGATCAAATGCTGTTTTATCACTGAGGCAAGCGGGCCACATCACTGCCCCTCACAAACACTGCAGACTGGTGTCTTCAAGACCATACAGTCCTCCCAGCTCCTTTTTTTAGTTCCCCAGACAGCAGTTGGGATTGAAGGCATTCACCCCTGACTTCCTCTAAAATGCCCTCTAGGCAGCGGGTGTTCAGTGAGCCTGCAAAAATCCTGGAGCCAATCTCAGGTGGGACTTAGCACCAGGTGGGGCCCAGGGATCCAGGATCTCTGCTTCAAGACTCTTGCCCACTGGAAATTATTGACCTCTAGAGAATTTTTTCAACGTAATGGGGATGTAGCCTACACATCCCCCTCCACTGGGAGAAAGGGGGCCTGATGACTAGCTACCCACTCCCACCCCCAGATGCATATACAACTAAGGCACTGCCAGGGGACAGACACACTTTGGCAAAGAGGCCCCTCCAGAGGCCCAGGGTGTGAACAGCTGCACAGAGGGCTGTGTGCTGTGGAGTCAGCACCTTAGTAGGTGGGAGGGGGCGGTGGGCAGAGAAGGAAGGAGTCTCAGGTCCTGATGGATCAGAAGAAGAAAAATGGGGAGAGGGGGTCAGGACACAGGAGACGAGAAAACCAAGGATGACCAGAAAAGGGGCAAAAAGCAGAAAAGTAAAAAAAGATGAGAGGAGAAAGAGACAAAACAGGATATGGGCAACCAAAGAAAACAGGAAGGAGACAGAGCAGAAGGAGAGAAGGAAACAGAAAAGAGAGCGAAATGAAAGGACAAGGATGTGAGGAGGGAGAGAGGGAGCCAGGAAGAGGGCATCAGAGGATGTCCAAACTCTGTAAAGATACTGAATGGGACCAAACAGAGTCTGGAGCCCTGGACACTGGATCTTCAGTCCCTACAGAAAGCTGGTGGGCCCAGTACAGCAGGTCAACCACATAAATCAGCAGGTTGATGGCAGTCAGGATGGCCACAGCCAGTCGCTGGTCTCAGATGTACATACTGCAGGGGAAGTCATCAATGCAGTCTTCCTCGCTGGACCAGTGAGGCTGCCCATCAAACTCCTCACTGAACAGATAGAGCAGCCAGAGGACGAGAGCACTAATGTAGAAAAGGACATTAGAATGTAGAAAAGGAGAGCAGGGTCATCACAACCTGGAAGATGGGGAGGGGATGGGTAGGTGTCCTCCCAGTCATCCAGCTTCAGCAGCGTGGCCAAGGCTGCTGGGATGAAGCAGACGGAGTAACGGCCACGCACCACTCCAGGGCCGACTGGTGCAGGTACAGGGAGGTGTTGCTGAGTCAGGCGAAGGTGATACAGGCCATGAAGTTGTCCAGCACCTTCAGCAGGCCTGGCACAGTGTGCATGTAGCTGGAAATCTCCTTGAACAGATAGCAGACCCACGTCCAGGCCACATCTATGATATACAGCAGAGATGCGAGACAGGAAAAAGCAGTAGCAGCAGTAGCCCGGTCCTGATAAGGGACATAAGGCAGGAACTGGACGTAGGTGATGGAGTAGATGATGCAGGTTGAGAGGCAGAGGAGGGTGGTGTAGCAGGTGTAGGTGTCGAGGAAGTGATACCAGAGACAGGAAGGCAGGACCGGAGCTTACATAACTCAACAATGAAGATGACGAGAGTCGTGGCAAAACAGAAGCACCAGATGGCCACGGGCCAGTTACCTATGTCCCCACTTCCCAGTGCCCATGCTGGCCACCAGCGAGAAGGCCACAGTGGTGGAGAACAGTTGCAGCAGGCAGAGGAAGTGGAACATGGTGTCCAAGGTCTGGGGATATCCACCTGGTGGAATGGTGTTATGACGGTCAGGCAGCTCATGGTCACTGGTAAGGTAGTGGTCTTCACTGGGGACCACCCAGAGAATGATCCAGCTCCAGAGGTGGATTGAGTCAGATGTCTAGAAAAGGCTCAGGATCCATGGAGTTTGAACCAATGACCAGACACCTGGTAACAGCACAGCTGCTCTGCAGTTATTCTCCCCACGCATCAGCCTTGGCCTTGCCAGGAGATTCGTCTTATCTCACAGATGGGTTGGGTCTAGCCACAAAGCCGTGCACACTTTTTAAGCTTTGTGCCATTATCTACAGGGATACAAGGTAATGTGGTCCTTTTCTACGATCATAAATCTTCAATTTACTAGAAACTGAAAAAGATTTTTTTAAAAAGCTGTTTGGTAACAAATTTTCACCTAACAGACATGAGACAATTTATAGTCTTTGTTTATTTTACTTAGTGTGAATGTTCAAAAGTGTGGTTACAGAAACACTTATGTCTTTGCTCAAAAGGTGCATTAGACTCCAGTGGGGTGTTAGGTCCAATAGAGAAGATGCATCAAGTTACATGATTGGTGCTGAAAAATTCTGATTCTGTAGTAATCTGACCCCAAGGGTTTCAGAAAAAGGATTGTGGATTGTCCTGCTAACCCCATTTTACAGAAGGGAAAACTAAGGCTCCAGGAGTCAAGTGCCTTCCCTAGTTTGAAAGGGTAGGAGTGGAAATCCCGGATAAAAATAAAAAAGCCACGGGTTTGAACACTATGTTCTATAGCCTCGCAGGTCATCCAGGCCTGTGAGTGGGAGCCCAGGACCAAAGCTCAGGGCTCTGGGACCCAGGACCCACCTTCAGGGCCACAGCCTCCTTCTACAGCAACCTGAAGACTCCCATGTCCTGGCCTCTCCTCCCCGCAGCATCACTAGGAGGAGCTGCCATCTGAGGGACACAGCCCCACCGGGAGGAAGGCAGCTCCAGGGGTGAACAGGGAGGAGGCATGGGGTGAGAGCAAGGCCGTAGGGACAGGATGACCTGGAAAGTGGGACTGTTGTGAATCCCCTCCCCCAACTTGCCTCAGCGTGTGACTGTTCCCTTTGGGAAGGGAGACCCCAGCCCAGCATGACTCCAAGGTATAGTGTCATGGGGGAACCACAGAATAAATTAACATCATATCTGTCTCTTAAGCTCCAAAGCTGCCTCCCAAGTGGGAGTCTGGAAAGATCTAGGAGTACTCCTACCTGAGTGAGGATTTACCTGGCATGGGAAACTGGTTAGCAGCTTCCAAGCCAGGGAAGAAGGGGTTGGAAATGAACAAGGATGCTGTGTCTAATGCTGATGTGGAATCTTTCAGGGCATCCCAGGGAGGGTGTGGAGGGACAGATGACCCCTCATAAGGTCTCCAAAAAATTATCACCCAAACCTGCGCATCAGCCCATATTGGGTGATGGTTTGAAAAAAATCCTAATGAACATTTCCACTATTTTTGTGGATCATCTCCATGTAGAAGGTTGGCAGTTGACCGGTTTAGCAGGTCTGAGGTGGAAAACAGAGTATAAGAATAATAATAGCCTATTGGCTGTCCTCAAACCTCCTGTAGGGAGGCATCTTAGTGAAAATCCATCCCCTCCCTGCCTCTCCCTGATAGGAGACACACTCCAGGCAAACTCAGTGCCTTGTGGGGTCTTAAAGGGAAAGACTACTTCAGACCCCCTTTCTTTCTCCTGCTGGGGGACACTCAGGCTCTGCCCTGCCCCCACACTAGAACTCCTCCTCTTTCCAGAGACTGGTGGGGGGATGGTGTGCAGGGAAAGACCCCGGGGCAGCCCCAGCCTCTTGTATCGTTAATTTAGGGCCCTTGTTGGAAGAATCCTTAGTATAAGAAACAAGGAGGCCTGCACATGGAATTTCCTCCCACTTACCAGATCATGGTCAAGTCAGTTCTAACTGCAAAATAGCGAAGGAATTTAGAGACACATTCAGGTGCCACCGTTCTTCAGAATTGAAAACATACATGGGCCAGTCTGACTTATAATTTAAAAAACCACTTTTTTCTTGGTTACAGGGTCATAGTCTGGTTTTGCCAACCTGCCAAGATCCCTCCCTGTGAAGTTCTGGAAGGCACTTCACTTGCTCCCCCAGAACAGAATTCAGACAAAGCAATTCTCCCTCGGAGAGACTCGTACAGAATCCCAAGCAAGCCACGTCCCACTCCTGCAGTGTCCAAGTTGATCCCAAAGTCCCAAAGGGCAAAGATTATGCCCAAATGGGTGGGAATGGGGGGCGCCCAGGGTGCACACCGTCTACTCACTCAGTCAAGAGCTCGGCTGCTCCTTCAGCGGCCAGTTTCCTTCTCTCAACAGAAAGTGAAAGCAGGCTGTGAGCAAGGAGTGGGGAGGGACAGGCAATTTCCTAAAACTAGCAAGTTCTGCATCTGCTTGAAAATACCTATAGATCCTCCCCAACCTTCTCAGCCTCACCCCGCTCCTCGCCCCAGAAAGATGTGGAGGGGCCAAGCCTAGGGGTCCTGACTGCTGCCTGGATGCACAGCCTTGTCCCCCAGCTAGTCTCGACTGCTCGTTGCTTAAGAAGCCAATACAGAGAGACAAGCGTTGGGTAGAAGAAAAGTAGCTTTATCTTAAGGAAGCCGGCCACCAGGGGAGAAGGTGTTTTACGGCTCAGAAGAATCAACTCTGAACACGGCAAGGCTCAGCCGGGGGAACTTACATGGAGGGGAGCAAGAAACGGCTGCAGGCTGCACGCTGGGGGTGTGATGCACTTGGTTTTTTTTTGAAGACTTGACAGTAACCAGGAACCAGAAACCATCTTGCTGGAGTGAGACTGTGAGTGTAATCCTTATATTGTTAGGATTGGTGGTTGTATCTTTTTGGAAAAAGAAAAACAGAAGCAGAACTAAAAAGGCAGAGTGAAACTGAACCAGTCCATCAAAACCTGGAGCTGTTTTTTAATTATTCACAAGCCTTTGGTTTTAAAACCAGTAAGGTTACAACACCAGTGCCAGTGACCTGCCTGACCGTCTCCGTCACCATGAGGACGTTCTCAGGCCTGAGCTCCAGGACCGCTTTGGGCTTCTTCCTCCACTTGGGGCAGCTGCTCTCCACCTGCGCGCCCTGCTTGCTGGTGGCCAGCATGGACACTCGGAGTGAGTGCACAGTTAACTGGTCTGTGTTTCTGTGGTGCATCTGCTTCAGTGGGACCCTCACCGTCTTCATGGTGGAGTTGTGTGGCCTCCAATCCCACTTCCCCTTGACCTGCTATGATCTTCTCTGCCACTATGCCTTCTATTTCACCCAATTCTGTCTCTTTGCCTCCATTATTTTCGCCACCAACTATGTTCGGTTCTTGCCTCAGAGCCACACCTGGAGCCAAGCCATCACCGCCACTGCCTGCTCCTTCATCAGTTCTGTGCTTTACGCCATCGAAGTGGCCTGGACCTGTGCCCTGACTGGTGATACATCCTGCTTTCTGCCTTCTGATCCAGGCAAGCTGGAAAGGCTGGTGATCTTCCTGCTCTATGTCATTTTGGCTTTATTTTTAAGCACCACTATCAACTCCAACAGCGATTTCCAGTACACGTCTGCCATGGTAAAACAAACGATCCTATGCTCCATCTTCTTCTACCTGGGGATGATGTCCGCCCTGTGGCGTGAAGACAACAATGAAACACGGATACCTGTCTACTATCCTTTACTGTAGAGGGAGACCATGTCTCCATCCTCCTCTCTACCAGCGCTCTGTCCTCTGCTCACTTGGCCCCTTTGATGAGAAGTTGGGTGGGCTGCCCCTGTGGTACAGTGATGTGAGCTGACGTGATAAAAAAGAGGAAAAAAAAAAAACCTCACCTGCTCTATGTGCGTCTGGGATGAATGTTGGACTGTGGCTGTCTTGACAGCCACTAACCTGCTAATTTACTTGGCTGACCTGCTGTACATGGCCTCGGAGGCTTTGCAGGGACTGAGGATGGGCCCCGGGGCTCCCGATTTCTCTTCTCACTTGCAGTTTCTTCACTGAGCTCTGATGTTCTTTTCCTGGTTCGCTCTCTCCCCTCTCACATCCTTCCCCATTCATCTCCCTCCCTTTCCATTTCCTTCCCTCCTTCTGCTCTGTCTCTTTGTTTACCTTTTTAGCTGCCTTCTCTTTCCACTCTCATCTTTTCTGTATTTTCTGCTTTTTGTCTCAAGGGCGAAAATTATGGGAAGACTATATTTTGTATGGAAAGTTTCTTTCCAAATTTTTGTTGGGTGGATGGGTACTGCTGCTGCTATAGTTGAAGAAACTGCATTTCTTGAGTGTGTGCTGTACACACGTGTGTTTCTATGTGCTAGTTGCTTTCTGCTGTTGCTTCTCTGGGACCCACCCATCATATGATCTAAATAAATGTAAATACGCATATATATATTTTAATTCTCTGGGATTTCTGGATACCATCAAATCCTGCTGTTCATAGAGAGAAGCCTGTCCTTTCTCCTAAATCTACAATGTTCTTTTTTAAAACTCAACACAAATATAAAAGAAAAAAACACAAACCAACATACCCGAATTGCCTCATATTTTCTTAGAACTCAGAAAAACTGAGCAGATTTTTATTCTCACCCAAACGCCCATCTCTGGGAGCCCTTCCCAATGTCTCCCTACTCCCAACTTTCCTGAGAACCTGGGGACATGGTCCAGCCCAAGGCAACTAGCAGTTGTGCCCCCAACACTAGACTTTCTGTCCCCTTAGCTCTTAAAGGGCCAGACCCCGGACAAATGTATTTAAGGGGGCGTGCCCACATGCATGCCCAGTGTGTGCGTTTGCCTGTGTATGTGCCTGCATGTCTGTGCTCACACGTGCATTGAGACCAGGAACCTTTATAGTAACCCATGGCCAGGAAGACACCACAATCCTTGTTCTTCTCCTGCTCTCAGCCACAAAGCCTCAGAGGCCAGCATCCTGGTGTCACCAGGACCAGAGGGGCCCGAGGCAAGCAGAGCTGTGGGGGAGGGGACGGAAGGACCCCCCCTGCTGCCCCTCACTCCTATACTGGGAGGAAGCATGAGTTCTTCACCCAGGGGTGGGTGGGGTGAATGGGGGTGGGCTCCCAGGAGGTGAATCTTACGGAACAAACTCATATTTTAAGACAAGACAAAAAGCATATCAGCATAAAACTTTTCTCTGCCCATCTGGGCCTCCTCCATCCCCTCTAGTGTGTGTCTGCAGTATGTGTTAACCAGCCTTCCTAAGAGCAGAGATACCTGAACCATCAAGACCAGTTTGGTTCTTCTACACCAGCCATGTAACTTTTATAACACCGCCTACTTATGACCTTATTCACGTCAGTAGCTATTAATATATTGCTTGTGTTCTGCCATTTTACAAGAGTATTGTTTCTTGCATTAACAAATGTAACACTGAGCCTAGACAAAAATGATGATGACCAGGTGACTTGAAACACTTGACCTCATATACAGTTCTATCAGATTGTATTGTAGTAGTGTGACTCTAGACACAAGAAGAAACAAGAAGAGAGAAATATTTCTCGGAGCTGACAGACTAGTAGGACACGTGATCCTAAGGATTTTGGCTACTGTTACCAAGACGAGATGAGTACTTGCAGACTGAGTGGTTTATCAATTATCCTTGTCCAGCCTGGGAATGAGCACTCCTAAAGCCCAGGGACAAAATTCCTCCCAAACCTTGGTTGAAATTAAGATGGAAGTGGAGGGGATTGTGTGATAAAAAATGTTGCCTACCACACAGTTCTACAAGCACCAAGTTACTAGCCACTGCAGTCACTGACCTACAGTTCACCCTGAAAGGAAGTCATGGAAAAGGTCAGGATTAGGTACTTTGTGCTCTGGGGAAACTGGCAGAACTGACCCTCAGATACTTAAACAATTTAAGGAGACTTTTCAATGAACCCAGTTTCTTGTATCTTCCCATACTTAGAAAGCACTAAAAACATTAACCAAGATATCTCTTCCTCATAGGTGAAGTAACCTTATACCAAGCTGTATACTGGTTGCATCTCCCCCTTTCCCCAAGTCATATACACACTGTCCTCCCCCCTTCCTTAGTATAGTTTTCAGAGCTTCCTGAGAGACTGTCTCCCCAATTATAATCCTCAAGTTGGCTTCAATAAAATTTCCATTTCTTTTTTAGGTTGACTACTGACCCATTTTTCATCCACAAATGCATGTATGCATTGACCTTACCAAGTCTGGGTGCAGGAATCTCTAAGGCTTAGAGTAGCATTGACTGAACATAGTACTACCGTGTGCCAGACTGCGCTCTGGTCTCAGTTCAGGGTTGAGGGGTGTGTAGACATGTCAGGGGAAGGGTCCTGGGATGGCCAAGAGGAACTGGGAGAAGTTCTCAGTGGCTGGAGGGAGGGAGGTGAGGAGGCAGGAGAGGTAGAAAGGGGTCTGAGCTCACAGGGCTTTGGCTTGATCTTTTGGAATTTGTGTTACATACTAAGGGAGCAAACAGAAGCTTTCAAGGAATCTTAGTTTGAATTTACTCCACTTAGTTTTAATTTGCATTGCAATTGCTCCAAAGCAGACATTGAAGAAAAGAATGAAAATAGAAGCTTATGGCAGGCATCTGGGTAAGGGGATGGATGCATCTGGACCAGGTGGCTAGTCTAGAGAAGTAGAAGAGTGGGTGGGTTCATGAGTATTTTGTGAAGAGCATCTGTGGTACCATCGACTGAGATGGGAAAGATGAAGAAGGATCAGTGTGTGGGGTGGGGTGGGGTGTTCAAGTGGTGGGATTGGATTTGGTGAATGTGAGGTGTCCTGAGACATCCAGAGGGAAAGATCAGAAATCAGTTGGGCATAATTCTGGGTCTTAATAGAGATCAGCTCCAGAGGCAGGAACTGGGGAGTTGTCATCATATGTTCACTTCATTCACTTCATTCAGTTCACTTCATTCAGTATCTTCTTAAGTGTCACATCCATAGAGCATCCTGACCTCTACCGACCTATTAATAAAAGAGCAGTTTTGCCCACCCCCAACTCCAATAACTCTCTCTTCACCTCTTTTCCCTTTATCGTGGCATTCATCACCCAATGACCTAATATGTATTGGTTTGCACACTCCCCATCTCCTGTACTACAGTGTAAGCTCCATGAAGGCAGAGTTACTGGTTCTTTACTTTCTGTGCAGTGCCTAGAACAGTGCATGGCACACACTTGGTACACAACATCATTTGTCGACTGAGTGAAATCTTAAAGCTATTGGCCTGGATGAGGACGAGAAGGTGCATAGAGAAGAGGTGGTCTAAGTGGACCTGAGACACTCAGACAATGGGAGAAGAGGAGGAGGGGGAGGGACAGACAGAAGGAGAGAGGCCGAGCGGCAGGAGGACCATCACTCCAGACAAGGTTTCCAGACTCAGGTGAATTGTGGGGACAGATCCATTTCTTAGTAAATTTCCTCCCTCTAGAAGCACACGAGCTGGGCCTCAGGTGCAGGTGAGAGATGAGCACGTGTATCGGGAGGGTCCTCAAGGAGACGCGGAGGCAGGAGCCCAGGCCGCCTCCCTGAGCTCCGGCTGGTTCCCCCTTTCTTAGCCTCCCTTCCCAGAGCATGCAGCGTGTGGTGTCCAGAGGGAGGGGCGGGGCGCTGGGAGCACCTGGGATGGAGCCTGAGATATTAAGGAAGCAGGAGGGAGAGGTGAGGTTACAGCTGTCCCTGGTGCATCAAGTGTCAGTAATCGTGGTCCCTCCCCTCATCAAGACAAGTTGAACGTTTGCTCCCTCCATAAATCTGCCCCTGCCCTCCATCCCTGCAGTGTCTTTCCTCAAGGCCCATCATCCATATGTGTACTGTAGAATCAGCCTCCACACTGGCCGCCCAGCTTCTTGGTGGACTTGATTCAGTTTTTCTCCTACAGCCAGAGTTTTAATTCCAGAGTGGGCCTCTGACGGATCAGGCCTTCCTTACAGACTGTCAGCGAGGCCTCGTCACTTACAGCTAAGATCCAACCTATGTCTCTGGAGTTCAGGTCGAGCCACAGTGGGCCTGTCTGCTGCTCCTGCAGCACCACTGGCGTCTTTATGAGAGAAAGGACAGAGAGGTTTACACACACAGGGTTGAGAGAAGATGAGCACATGGAGGTGGAGGCAGAGATGCACCAAAAGCAAAGGGGCCTCCAGAAGCTAAAGGAGGCAAGGATGGACCCTCCCCTGGAAGCTCAGAGACAGCAAAGCTCTGCTGATCTTGATTTCAAATTTCTGACCTCCTGAACTGTGAGAAAATACAATTCTGTTGTGCTAAGCCTCCAAACTTGTGCTAACTTACTGCAGTTGCCCTAGGAAACCAAAATGAGTTTCCAGAAGTGGAGCCCCTGGAGGGGACCAGCTGCACCTGTTGGGGGCTGGTAGAAAAGCAAGATGCTGTGTGATGACAGGGTTCCACTGGGCTATTGGAGCTGAAGGAGCTCTGGGAGTCCAGGGCAGTTCTCAGGTTTGCTCTGTCTCTCTTTCCAGCCTCAGCTTGCCCCAGGGTTTATTATCGGCAAAGGTGGCAAGGGCCCTGATGGCAGGAAGCTGGCTGGGGCTCAGGGTGCTGGCCCTTCAGCCCTGGGGGCCTCTCAGCAAATAGTCCTTTGGAAACTGGGCAGCTGTCTCTGAGGAGGGGGCGGGCTGGGAGGGGCCTCACTCCCCCCACACTGGACCCTGGAGGAGCCCCTGTGTGAGCAGGACTGCAGCCCTGGCTGGCGGGACTGTCTTGGGCAGGTGACCTGGGCAATTCCATGGTCTCCAGGGTCCCTGCCACTCTGGCCATGTGTCCTTATCACAGCCCTGAAACCCTGTTTCAGGTTGGCTCCATGCCTATATCCCTTCTGGGTCAGAAGACACCTACTGGGCTGCCTCAGGGCCACTGGGACCCTGGAATCCCCCCCTGGGTCTGCACATCTCCACTCTGTCCCCGCCCCCCACCCCAGCCCCAGTCCCAGATACATCCTCAACATGTCCCTTCTTGGGGGGACATGTTGGTGTCCCTTTCCCTTCAGCTCCTGCCCTTAAAGGGGGCTGATCATCCATCACTCCCCACCCCATCCCTGGGATGCCCTGAAAGTCTCCCCATCAGCATCAGACACAGCATCCTTATTCACTTCTAATCCTTTCTTCCCAGCTTGGAAGCTGCTAAGCAGTCTCCCAGGCCAAGAAAATCCTCACTGGTGGGAGGGGATTCACAACAGTCCTTACTTCCCATGTCATCTTGTCCCCACGGCCTTGCCCTCACCCCATGGCTCCTCCCCATTCACCCCTGAAGCTGCCCTCCTCCAGGTAGGGCTGTGTCCCCTCAGATGGCAGCTCCTTCTGGTGATTCTGCAGGGAAGAGAGGCCGGGACATGTGTCTTCAGGTTGCTGTGGAAGGAAACTGTGGCCCTGAAGTGGTGTCCTGGGTCCCAGAGCCCTGAGCTTTGGTCCTGGGTTCCCACCCATGGACCACGGAAGCGTCAGCAGGGCCTATGGTTTGTAGAGCCAAGGGTTCACACCCACGACTTTGGTAGTTTCATATGGAGTTTCCACTTTCCAGTCATGCCACCTTAGGGAAGGCACTTGATTCTCCCAGCCTTAGTTTTCTCATCAGTAAAATGGGATCAGCAGTACAATCCACAAACGTTTTTCTGAAACCGTTGGGGTCAGATATGCTCCAGAATTCAGAATTTTTCACCTTCAGACAGGTGACATGGTGCATCTATTCTACATGACATCACAACCCACTGGGCTCTGAAAGCACCTTGTTATCAAACACAGTAGTCTTTAGTTGCATAAACAACTAAATATGCAACTACACTTTTGAATATTCACAGTAAGTGAATTAAATAGACCATAAATTGCCTCATGTCTGTTCATGTCAAGTTTTGTAATCAAAGGAACTTCTAAAAATTATTTTCCTATTTTCAGAGCCTGGAAGGGTTGTGGTTGCAGATAGTGGCCATCCTACCCTGTTTGTCCATAAATAATAGCGCACAGCACAAAGAGATAAAAAAGTGTTTGTAGTTTGGGCCAGACCAAACATGGCTGTGAGGTTTGGGATAAGACAAGTCTCCTGACAAGGTCAAGGGTGATGGGTGGGGAGAATCATTCTGGAGAGGCTGTGCTGTTACCCGAGGGTCTGAGCCATTGGTTCCAACTCCACAGATCCTGAGCCTTAGTCACTCCAGGCTCTGCAGCCTTTTCCAGGCATCTGACTTATTCTGCCTTCAGAGCTGGATCTTTCTCTGGTAGGTTCTCGGTGAAGACCACTGCCATACTGGTGACTGTGACCTGCCTGACCATCACAGCACCATGTCCACCCGGTCGACATCCCCAGAAAAGTGGGCCTTGTGTGTCGTGCGCTGCTGCCTTCACCTGCCACAGCTCTTCTCCACCTGCGTAGCTTTCTCCCTGGTGACTGA